>NC_081407.1:949491590-949826590 GCF_030272615.1 Cryptomeria japonica | reverse complement strand
CTACCAACCTTTCCCAACATTCCATGATAGTTCTAGGGTAAGAACGTCCATGCAGTTGGCTAGGAGATTCCAAATTCTTGAGCCTTTAGGCGGGTTTAGAGTTCTGAAAATGCTAGTAGGGTCCTTAGAGTCTAGATATTTGCTTGACATAAATCTCACCCATCTCCTATGAGGTTCCTTATACATTTTTCAAATTAATTTAGCCCCTAAAGCCTAATTTTGGAAAGCCTGGTTTCTGAGCCCTAATCCCCCTTTCTCCTTTGGTCGACATAGCTTATCCCATGCTATTAATGAAAATTTCTTCTTATCTACCAACCCCTGCCAAAAGAAGGTTCTGAGTTTTTGGTCAAGCTTCTTTTTAACACCTGTCGGTAAAGGAAAACAAGTCATCTGATATTGGGGGAGGGCTGCGAGTGCAAATCGTAACATGATAACTCTACCTGTTGCTGATAACCATTTACCTTTCCAATTTGGAGTTTTTGATCTAGCTTGGATAAGATGTGTCCCCAAAGATTGGAAGACCTTTTCCCCTTATCCACAGGGAGACCTGAATATTTGTAAGGTAAAGACACTATTTGAAAACCTAACACTTTGGCAATGGCATTCTATGTTCTAGCATTTGTGTTAAAAAAGGGCAGGTTTGATTTCTCCTTATTGACCACTTGCCTAGATTCTCTAGAGAACCAATCTAGAATAAGCTTGAAATTCCTGGCTTCTACCAGACTGCTTTACCCAAATAGTAAGGTATCATCAACAAACTGTTGATGGGTAACAAGAGGGAGATTGTCGGTGACTTTTATCCCCGAGATGTTACCCAACTCCTGAGCTTTTTGAATGGTCCTACCTAAGGCCTCCGCCATGATGATGAAGAGGAAGGGAGATAATGGATCCCCTTGATTTAGACCCTGCGAGATTTCAAAGAAATCTTCAGGAGCTCCATTAACTAAAACTGTGACCTTGGGACTTGAGATACACTCAAAAATTAAATTGATCTAGACTCTACTAAAACCCAAAGCCTCTAAGCATTTACAAAGGAATATCTAATTTAATATGTCATATGCTTTCCTAATATCTAATTTCATGAGCATACATGCCTGATGGTTGTTTTGGATGGAGTGGATTGCCTTCTGAGCTATGATGACTCCATCAAAAATGGATCTACCCGAAACAAAACCAGTCTGCTCCTCCGATATGATACTTGAGAGAAAAGGTTTAAGTTGGTTGGCTAGTGCCTTTGAGAAGACCTTATAGATGGTGTTGATGAGTGATATGGGTCTAAGGTCTCTCATACTGTCCACATTCTCCTTTTTGGGGATGAGAACTAAGAAGGTGTTATTTATTTCCTTAAGGAATTTGCTAGAGCATCTTTCCCCCTCTAAAGCTTCTACCAACTCATCACCTATGAAGTGCAACAAGCCTGAAAGAAGCATGCATGAAATACGTCTAGACCAGGGCCTTATCCAGATGGAGTTGGAATAAGGCCTCTTCTATTTCCTATTTGGTGAATTTCTGGTTTAAAAGGTTGTTTTGGTTGTCATTAATAATTTTGGGGATGTTATTAAGTAGGCTGGATTGAGCTGTCAAATCAGAGGACATCTCTTTACTAAGTAATCTTTGAAAGATGGATATTGCTTATGTTGCAATATCTCCTGGGTCATTTAGGATAACCCCGAATTCACCCCTAATATGGGTGATTTTGTTAATCCTATTTCTGAACTTTGCAGAAGCATGAATTTTTTTTGTATTTTGATCTCCTCAGAAATCCAAGTTACTCTAGACTTCTGCCTCTAGAAGATTTCCTCCTTAGACAAGATATCTTCATATTTACAGAGTAACTCCTTTTCTTGTAAGAAGCTATCTTGATCCATTCCTTCCTTAATTATTTTATCGTTCAGAAGGTCTAAGGCAGATTCTATATCCTTCTTAGAGGCAAAGATATCGCCAAACCTGTCCTTGTTCCAAAGAAGAAGTTTCCTCTTAATGTATTTAATTTTGGTTACAAAACAATAGAGCTTTGATCCCAAAACATCCGCCTCTTTCCACCATTTTTCTTCATTTTCCAAAAATGATTTGTTTTTCATCCACATTTTCTCAAATTTGAAAGGGCACCTCTTAGGTTTTAAGCCCTCCTCAATGGTTAATTACACCGGAAAATGGTTTGAACCAGAAATGGGAAGGATGGAGGCCTTGACAAGATAATGAAATTCCAGGATATTACCTTTTAAGAGGAACCTATCCAACCTTTCTGCAATATTGTTGAACCCTTGCCTTCTATTATTCTAGGTGAAGGAGCCGTTATCAGTATTAATGTTTAACATATTATGAAAATTGATCCAATTCCTAAAAACTATCAGAGCTTGCGGTTCTCTTCTTAGTCCCCCTAATTTTTCTGAGAGGTCAACTATGGCATTGAAGTCCCCCCCTAAAAGACAATTCCACTTCGGATGCGATGTTAACAACTAACCTACTTCATTCCATACTATTAGCTTCTCATGTGTAGGTATAGGGCCATAAATATTGAAGAGGATGATGTTCAGATTGCAACTAAGATGTTTAACACAGTAACACATCCAGAACTTATTGCTTGAGATATTATTAATTAAAATCCTTCTTGGATCCCAAATGATACCCAAACCCCCTGAGGTTCCTTCTGCAGGTATCAATTCCCACTCTAGATAGCCTAACTTTCTTTGGAAATTTTTAATCTTAGTTTGATTAAGCTTGGTCTCATGGACTAAGGTCAATTCTTCTTTTAAGGTAAGGATGCAATGCTTTAGAATGCGTTGCTTGTTCATGCCCCTAACATTCCACATAATGATCTTCATGGCTAAGTGGGAAGGTACTTCCCCTTCCCTGGATTCAAAATCAAGGTTATTTTAGCCTGCCCAATTGCTTCTCCATCCATATTTCTAAGTTTAATTATAGATTTCCTTCCTCTCTTCTTCAAGGACGAACCACAATCTGGTTTAGTCTTGCCTCCCAATCAATTACCTAACCCCAACTTACTTCCACCTTTGTCTCCAACATCGCCATCTAAAGGTTGATCTCCTTCCAACTCTGCCTCTCCAACATCCTCTTCCAAAGTCATGAATTGTTCAAAGAGGCACTCAACCCCTAAACCAAAATCTCCAATCTCATCTAGAGCTAGGAAATTAACTACTTTTTGATCTAGGTCTCTATGTTGATCCAAAAACTCCAATTGCTCCTGCACATCCGCTTTGAATTCCTCAGCTCTTAACAATATTTTTTGCATTTTTTCTACACTATCAGATACCACTTGGCTCTTATCCCTGTTCTTAGAGGAGCTAATACTACGACTCGTGCTATAGACCCTCGCAAAGCTATTTTCATGGCATAAATTCTCACCTACTATGGGCAATGTCGCAACTGGCGGTGAAATGGGATTGTCATTTGAGCACATTGAGGAAGTCTTATTATTATGGGGGCACCATGGGGCTTTACTCTTTAGTTGAGACTTTCTACGACTCCTGATTGCCTTGTCTACTGATGTGGGAGCCCTAGAGGATGACTAACATCCAATAGAATACAAATTTGATTTTTCCCTACTATCTGAGCTAGAGGCAAAGTCGTTATTATCAAAGATTTTCTCACTACCATGGGGGTTACGAAGGAAGATGTTAGAGGTGTTGACTTCACCCTGATAAAGTGAGGGAGAAATACACCAACTTCCCTTCTCGGTAGTTAACTCAATAGGGCTCAAATTTGGGGTTTCAGAATCGAATTGTATAAGGAGCTTTATATCTTTTGCAAAATCCTTATACAAACCTTCTACTCCTAAAAAAACTCCTAATTGCGAGCCTATAGAGTCCATAATTTTAGGGCAATGGAATTCTACTGGCAAAGGACCTATATTTATCCATTTCACAACTTTCTTGGGTTGGAAAGTTTTGGGATTACAATTCAGCATCCAATCAAAACATTGAAAGACATAACCTTCTATCAATTTTACTTCACACTCCAAAATTTCTTTATTAATATTCGAATTAGCACATGTAATGAGAAAATAATTAAAACCTAGGTTAGTAATACTTACCTGGTTGGAGAATTCCTCTTTCCACCATACTTTCATTTCATCAAAGATCTTTTGTTGCCCATTCCAGAAGGCAATAATACCCTTATTGTAAAAGAAGTCACAGTAATCATGCAGGAGATCCGAGAGTAAGTTAATGACCTTCTTATCCTATTATTGATCGGGTATTATAGCTTGGCCAGAACTAGCTACCATTACGGACGAAGCTATTTTATCTTTTTAAATGACTAATTGGGGGGGAAATTCCTATGAGGGTTGGAGAAAACCCTAGGGCTACCGTGTTTATCCTGTGGTAGTCTTTGCGCCTGCCAATGAGAACCTGGTCATGGTGGCTGAAAACCATAATGTAATGAATTTAACCATCTATCATTTAGAATCTTTCTATAATCACGAGCTTTCCTCACAGAGCAATCGACAATGTCGAATGAGTTGGGGAGAGATGATGAGAAACAAGCATATTTAGTGTCGCTCATAAGAGGACCACCCTTATTATCTAAAATTACAGCATTGGTGGCCGAAGAGAGCCTCTGAGAGTTCCAGCACCTCTTGGCTTTCTTCCCCATAACCACCCACCACTCTCCTTCCTCTTTGCTCTGCGTGGGAGCAGTTTTAATCGCGAGGAACTTCCAAATTTGCATTTTCGTATGGCAGAGCCACATAATGACGTGATATTATAATATATCTTATTATTTCTAATAAAATCTCATTTTCTAAAATCAAAATTAAAATCAAATTACAATACATATAATTATAACCTATAATGCATATATTTCTAAGTTTCAGTTATAATTCAAATGAGATTGATTATTTTTATTTTTAAATTATATAAATGAGATTGAATACTTATATTTTTAAATTATATCATTCAAATTAGTTAATTCAAACAACCAAATATAATTACATAAAATTAAAATCTTATATAATTATTATATTTATTACTTTATTAAAACGACAAGTACTAACCACTATGTGACACTTGTTCAAATACATAATACATATTTATAGGATTTCACATCCTATTTTGTAGGAAACAAATCTCTAATTATATGAGTTGTTTTAACAACTCGTAATAAAATCCCAACTAATACCTAGAATAGCCACATGAGATTTGTTTTATACCTCTTTTATTTTATGATTAAACTAATCTAATTAACAAACCTAAAAACTTAATAATGAAATATTCCTAACACCTATGTGAACACTAATTCCCAACAGTTTGTTTGTTGCTACATTTAGATTAAAGACTTTAGATATATACTATTTATCCACTCTCAAGTGTATATCACCTTTGTAGTTCATAAATACCCTATTTTCAAAATCATATTTCCTCACCATTATCTTAATCAAATATAAATTCACAAAAATATTTGGACCTATCAACTTTCCAAGGTGTAAGGTCGAAGTATTGGAGATGGATTGCCTAGCAAAACCCCTCTATCACATAATTCCAACAAAGTCCACCCATTCACAAGGATTGTTGCATCCCTAATATGTGTTTTAACTCTTAGGTGATTTTACTCGATTATTTAATCCTAGAGAATTCATGTATTTCCTTATCAAGCCATGTATTTCCTTATAAGCCTAGGAGTTATGTCATAATGTCCTCATCTAATCCCTTTTTGGTCTTTTCTTGTTGAGAGTTGCTCTGATTTATTTTAGGGATTTCTTAATGGTTAGATTTTTTATTTCACAAGTTTTTAAGGTTTTTTAGATATTAAAGGTTCTAAATATTTAAATAATATAAAGTTTCTCCTTTTGTCTTTAGAGAAAATACAAAATAATCATAGCCTACAAATGCACAAATTTGACAACAATTTCATAAAAATAGGGCAAAAATGAAAGGCTTACATGTTTTATGTTTATAAACCCCATTTCACATCTACAAGCACTAAACAACTTCAAATTGCACAACTTATTCGCATTGATCACTCTTGAAGACTCTTGAGAACTTAGATGAATGCATTTGATGCAAAAAATTATGAAAATATGATAGATAATAGTTGATTTCTACCATCAAACCTCATACATGCAAATTATAGGGTGTGCACAATCATCTATTTCTCAAATTTATATATTGGACATTGATCCTTGGGTGATGTGGAATAGATGATGGAGGTTTGTAACCTTTTATTTATTTAGAAACCCTTTATTATTAGCTGTGATATACTAGAAAGATCGTACGGATCAAAACATGCCATGTGTAAAGTAACTCTACATGTCATGTGAGTGGTCCCACATTACGTATTTAGGCATTCAGATTAGGATGTATAACTAGCACTTCATGGTACTAGTAGGATAGGTTTCATGAATGCACATCATTGTGGTTTAGGGAAGCTCTCCTTTTTAGAATTTGTGATGTGAAGCGAGAACATTAAATATTTACATGTGGATCTGACTCATATATAAATCACCTCATACCAAAAAAAGGAGAAGATCATGCCCACATCATGTCATTGCAACACCAATGATGGCCTGTCACATGATATCTATAGAAGTAGATGATACAACCACATGGGCCAAGAATCATCTGCAAGCAAAACACCTATCACATAAAAAAGATCAAACAAAGATAATATGCTCCACAACAATGTGATAACTTTGTCTTACTACACACAAGAATGTTGGAGACACAATATATTGGAGATGCACAATTACAATGAATGAATGTCTTTCTTAATAGAAATCAAGAGATGCCCTAATCCTAAAATCAGGAGAACAAAAGAAAAAGCATGAAGAGCTAAATTGAGCTCAACTACAACTTGAACTAAAGCTATAAAATCAAACTCTAGACAAAAAAAGCACCTAAGTTTAGCTTAAGTGAAAAGGTAATTAAAGGACCTAATTAATAAACAATTAGATAAATATCTTAATTACTCCAACACCCCACATTAATATTAACTTAGGGAGTAGCTAAAAAGATAATGATGAATGCAAAATGCATGCATGAATGAGTCCCAACAACTAGGTTTGAATAGATACTCATGCACAAACCAGTGCAAAGCAATGCAATCCTCACATCTAGAGAAAGGAGAAAAACCCAATAGGAGAAAACTCCTCTCCAAAACAAAGAAAATACAAAAAGTATATTAGTGAATTATGGAAAGGAGGAATCAATGTGACCCCCCAAGGACTAGTTCTGTCATAATAGTACAATGAATATCCCCCCATAAGAGAGAGAAAATGAGGATAGGAATCCCCCAATGAAGAAGTATCTCTCATGCCAATGATGAAACCCTGAAGACATAACATAATCCATTGCCTGCATACAACACTTCTCCCCATAGGAAGAAATAAATCAATTGGAGATAAGAGAAGTAACTCCCATAAAATGGAAGAAGTAGGAATCTAAATCCAAATACTATGTACCTTTGGAAACTACTCAAATATTGCCATGTCCATGATAGATAATGATGCCACAAACCAATTGAGATGACATATCAACGTGAGGAGTAGGAACATGAAGATAGGCCTCTGGTCCATCGAAATGTGCAAGACTTGTGATATACTCAAGCTCCTCTAAAATATCATCATCAAAGGGTATAAAATTTGTACATGTGTAAGGGGAAGAAGACAATATGCTACAGGATCCTCTAGGAATGGAAAGATACGATATCTCCATGCATCTCCCAAAGTTGGTTCTAAAGTGCATGAGGACACTCAAGGTTCGGTATAGTACACATAGTGTCATAATCAACACTACAATAAATTAATCCTAAAACATTGTCTATGACATTACCCCTAGTTGATTTACCTCCTGGAGTCATTGGTTCATGTATGAATCCATATAAACAAGGCAACATATCTAACCACCTAAGTTGTGTCAGGATGCCATGTCACCAAGACTCATAATTGTCCTTTACCAAGTAGACAATGGAGGATGAATAGAAAAAATTGTGACACCTCTTCAAATGAAATAATTAGACCCTTAAAAACTCAACACATGTATAACACATAAAAAACAAACCTCTCCAACAAACACATCCATCCTAAGTGCAAAAACATCCAAGTAATTGACCAGATAGTGAAAAAAAATTGAATAAAATATACCTTGGGTAAAACTTGGAAAAATAGACATGAGATCTATATAGAGCACTCTGAGACTCTGAGAGCTTTCCGACAATGTTTGATTTTTGAAAAACGGAGTCCAGATATGCAAGATATGGCCCCAAAAACATAAAATTGAAGGCTGAACTTGGAGGTATGGTATAGAAAATTGGAGTGAAATCTGACAAAACCACTCATAGATCTAGATCAACATCGAAACTAGCTTTTTAACAATATCTAGTTTGCGCGATTTCGAGCCCATATGACGAAGTTAAGGCAAAAAAATCAACCCTAGGTCAAGAAGCAAATTGAAGGCTAAAAATAGAGGAGCTTTGCGAAGTTTAGAAGAGTGCTTATTTTATTGGTTTTCCAAAGAAACTCCAAATTCACTGACATCTGTGTTGGCCCAGGTTTGACATGGGTAGGTATGCACCTTTTTGATGGATGATTTTTGCCTTTTTTATTTGATTTTGCAAAAAATTTTGACCAAAAACATTAATGGTCATGAAAAAAAATCGTTTACCCACCTGTGATTTTTTCTTAGACCTTAAGCTTGCATGGAAAATGATGATACAACCATATAGATTTTGTAAGTTGGACATATTTTTGTGCAACAAAAAAAAATTGCCCCAATTTCAACTTCTTAGAATTTGAGGATTTGGCATGCAATTTTAGGGTTTTTGGACCTTATGACCACAATGGTAACCTTCATTTCACTCCAAAGTCCCAAATTTTTAGATACCACTAGATTTGCCTTGATTTTTATGCCCTCTTCCAAATTGACCCAAAACTTTAATTGCTCGAATTTTGACCAAATGATAGTCGATCTTAGGGTTTTGTGATGTTGTGAACACAATAGAAACCTCCATTTGAGCCCAATGTGCATAGAAAAATAACTCAAGTTTGGATCCCTCAAGAATGTGGATAGGAACTTGACAAATCTGAAGCTTTGATACCATGTAGAAGTAGATGATACAAGAGCCAAGAATCATGTGCAAGAAAAACGTCTATCAAACAAAAGAGATCAAGCAAAGATAATATGCTCCATAACAACCTGAGAATTTTGCATTATTGCACACAAGAATGTTGGAGATGCACAATTACAATGAATGAATGACTTGCTTATAGAAAGTAAGAGATGCACTAATCCTAAAATTAGGAGAACTAAATAAAAAGCATGAGGAGCTAAATTGAGCTCAATTACAGCTTGAACTAAAGCTAGAAAAGCAAACTCAAGATGACAAAGACACCTATGTTTAGCTTAAGTGAAAAATCAATTAAAGTACCTAATTAACAAATAATTAGATAAATGTCCTAATTACTTCAAGAAGATTAACATGCCATACAATTGGAGTCAAATGATCAACTAATGAACAAGACATGAGAAAGATCTCAAGGCCATGCTAAGTCAATGACAATGTCACTCAAGTGTATTATTGTAGTTTTGGTTTATGCATCCTTCAAGAACCTCGTGATAAGGAAAAAACTTATGATCTATCAATAAGATAGTATCATTTGGGTTTGAAGTGACATAAACTTGGCATACAACTTAACACCATTAGAGACACATGATACTTAAGTGTGTGATCGTAGCTTTGAGAGGCTCACAAATGCATGATGCAATAAGAATAAGATACACGAACACCATCAGGGAAGAAGGTAGAAATTGTAAGGCCATTGTGTGAAGAGGTGAGTTAAGTAATTCAAAATGCACATGTGCAAATATCTATAGTTGGTAATTATTATCAGGTGGGCAATTAAAAAAAATGCTAAAGACCTCATGTGGACAACTTAAAAGCAGACAACTATATCAACAAGTCATTGATAGATTATATAATAAAGTAGCATACTATGCAGAGACCCCCTAAGGTTTAAGGTTTAGGATATTAAATCTATCAAAATGCAAAAAAAAACACAGTTCCAACAACACCCTTTGGTGATGCATGAGTAAATTGTTAGTTAGAATGGGAGGGTGACTCCACATCCACTTATTGAGTACTCTTAGTGGGTTGTAGTTAGGAGTGATGATCCTCCTACACTAGACCTTAGTTTGGCTAATTGTGCTTAAGATGTGATTTTTTATTTTATTTTACAAGTTGTTTTGATTGCTTTTTAGTTTTGTGTACCAAATAACCACCTTTTTATTGTAAACCTTCTATGTACTCTTGATGATATATTTTTCTTAGTATGAAATTCTAAGCATTTCCAATTTGAAAATTTGCAACCATGGTCTATGGTGTAATTTTGTTAGATGTGTGCAGAGCCCATGATTAGAAACATAATATATTATTGAAGGTTGTTTACCCTCCTTTACACTTATGCTAATTTAGACAAATGAGAAAATAAGTAAATTACATCTAAACTATCACAAATGATTAATTCTTATAAAATAGTAAAGCATAATTTATTTATTTTTGATCGGTGAACGCTTTTGACTGGAGCTATGAACTAGTGGCACCATAGTGGGGGACCTAATACCCAAGAACACCTTGAGGTATTAACACCTCTTTCACTCCCAACTCTTTATCCTCCTCTTCCATTTTTCTAACTCCTCTTTGCTCCTCCCCCTCTCATCTCCTCCTTTCTTCTCCCATTCTCTCCTCTCATCATTTCTTTCCTCCTCTCCTCCTCCTCTTCTCTCCTCTCCAACTCTCCTTTCTCCTCTTCCTCTCCTCCTCTTTCTCTCCATCCTCCTCTTCTTTGCCAACCTCCTTCATTCTCACCTCCTTCTCTATCCACCATCCACCATCATCCTTCCTCCATCTTCTTATCTACCTCCACCTACCATCCTAGCCACAACGTTACTTGTAGTGAGGCCTTAACACATCCTTAGTGTGCCATCTACTCTAATCCATCTACTACTAACATGGCATCCAAGCACTACCCAATCACCTTCACCTTTCCAGTCTCTGTTTTGTCTTCATACCCTTCCTATAACACGTGCAGGCCCATTCTCCAACATGTGCGACTGCCTCCATCATGCCTCACTACTGCTGCCATCTACCAAGGCAACCCATCATCAACATCTTGCATCCTTCCTTCTTCTACGGTGGTTTGAGTGAGGTTCGAACTGAAGAAGTAGTATTAACACTGCTTTGCAACTATTGTTGCATTGGGGGGTCAACCCCAAATTAGTAAAGCATAATTAAACAAGAGAGTTATGATACATAGTTCCTCCTCGAGGGTGATGTATGGATTAATTGTGATGTGCTCATAGTTACACTTTTAGTATTGAATTTCACCTACACTCATCAAATCTTGTAAAATTGATGTATCCTATAACTTCATAAATCAATTATACATTATCATAACACAATTGCTCAAAACTACAATCTTGTTATTTTTTATGATTTCATTTAAATTTATTGTTTGTATCAAGTTTTACTTTTGATTTTGAAACTTTGCTAATGTCAAGGTGGTGTTTATGAACACCTTTAATGCACTTGGTATGCTATGGTGTGGAAGTGTACTAACTTGCCACTTGTGCCTTGGTCAAACCCCTCATTCTTGTGTTCACAAAATGTCGTGACAAACAAAATGATGTTGAGATGAAAGGAGTTGGATGCAAAGGTATTTTTGATTTGTTGATGCTCATTGATTGATCTTTAGTATTCTAGATGATATGCTAATGTGCTTTATGATGATGTTATGAGATCTTATGTTCTTGTATTTTTCCTAATGATGTCTTAGGGCTTTTCTTCAAATAAGCAATCTTAAGTGCTTAATTCAAAAGTCTTATGTTCAAAATTACTAGTGACTTGAAGAATGAAGGAACATGAATTAATCAAAATCTATGAAATCACACTAACATTCTTTTTTTGAAAATAAACATGTTAAGAATTATGTTGAATATAATAAATTGAGTAAGATGAGAAATGAATTATATTATTATGAATAGGTTAACTAAAAGACAAAGCTCAAATTGAGTTTGATTGACTTATACTAGTGGACATATTTATTGTGAGTGGGAGAGAAAAAAACAAATAAAGAGAAAGAAAAGTTGCACAATATGATTTTTTATATATACTTGGAAAGAATATGTGTGAATGATTGATCCCATATACGAATTTATATTTTTCTGTGCATACAAGACTTTAAATGTATTTGTAATTCCATGGAGGGGTTATAATAAAGTTATAGTGGTGTGAATGCATTGAGGGTTGGACAAGCTAGGCAGATTTTTGCGTGCCCATCAGCGCCTTTCTTGCACAGGTAGGGGTTTTGCTGTCTTGCTTTTATTCCTTATTTTTGTGGTTCTTAGGGTTCAGGATCAGCAGGAACTAGAGAAATGAGGGTGCAGGTGCTAAGCATCTGGACTTAACCCAAACCATTTTCTTCCCATTTTTAAACTTTAGATTCCATGGCCTCTGCGAAAAACTCAAACTCTGTAATCGGGATTAACTTGAATGAAGACAATACTTGTAATCCCTCAGAAGGAGAACTTAAAACTTCTGAGGATGCTGAAAGCAGTCGTAATCTTTTAATGGGTATTAAGAAAACTTTAGAAGAGGCTGGAAATAGTTGTAATCCTTTAATGGGTGTTCAGACGGAGGCAGTTAGGCATCCTGGTCCTATGGTTGTATCTACCGGACAACATGATCGCAAGGGCCATGGAGGGGTGTGTGCTGATCTCAATGAAATAAGTGAAGAAATTTCAGAGGATTCAGTGCTCTCCGAGGTGAAGAGAGTTAAAGAAGCTGGCAGTGGAGCATCCATTGTTACTAGCTCTGCTAAACTTGGGGATGTTGTTAATGGGTCTGTCAAGTTTGGAGATGTTGATAATGGTGCAGATGCTTTAAAAGCAACCCTTAGTGGAAAAGCTGACGAGGAGCAGGATTTGGGGATAAAAGCAAGATGCATTGCTTTGCAGAACTATCAAGATTTAGGGACTTTGTCAGGACAAACAACAGAACTTTGTGTGACCGGAGAGGGTAACCATATTGAAGAGCCGAAGGGACGTCCGATAGAAGAGCCTTTTGATCAACACGGAGATTTAAACATAGCGAAGAGTTCAAATTTAAGCCCCCTAGAAGAAACATCAAATTCTATTCAGGATCCTAATAGAGTGCAGGAAAAAGATAATTCTAGTGAGATTCCATTCCGCTCTGATGCACCGATGAAAAGATGTACGGTGCTTTTTGCGTCAGCTACTACTAATGTTGATCCAACACAGGGTTCAAGTTCTGCTCAAGATGCAACAAAATCTGATGGTGAAAAGCATTCTGTCCAGCTTCCTTATGAAGCAAAGGCGAGTTCACCTAATTGCATTCCTAAGGAGCATAAGTTTTCTGTTGGGGATTTAGTATGGTGTAAAGTTAAGTACCATCCTTGGTGGCCTGGTCAGATATTTGATCCTTCGGATGCATCGGAAGCTGCAAGGCAGCTGCAAAAGAAGGATCGGTTATTGGTGGCTAATTTTGGTGATCAGACATTTGCATGGTGTGAGTTGTCCAATTTGAAGCCTTTTCGGGAGAATTTTGCAGAGTTGGCAAAACTTTCAACTGGAAAGGTCTTTTGCAATGGGGTGGATAAGGCTCTGAATGAGCTAGCTAGGCAAGAGCAATTCGGTTTGACTTGCTCATGCCTGTCTGGGAAAACTCAGAGCACACTTAAAAATAAACTTATTTCTAATGGTTTACGTGAAGGAGCTGTTGTCGACAATCATAGACGCTTTAGCCTGGCTGCAACTGCATTTGATCCTTGGAAATTGCTTACTTATGTTCGAGAGTTGGCAGAATCTCCCTTTACTGACAACAACTTGGACATTACCACGTTCCGTGCTCAAGTGCATTGTTTTTATGCAGGACAGAGGCATTTTGCATTTGGGGAGACATCTTCAGAGGTTCTGTTAAAGCATGCATCTATCTCTGAAAATCAGTTCGCAACAACCAAAAACGTCAAAAGCAACAATAGTTCCCCTGGAAAACATAGACAAAGTTCAAATGGAAGACAGTCATCGAGGAAGAAGAAGAAATTGTTTGGGGGTTCTCAAGGATATGAATCTGAGCAGGATGACTTGCCACTGAACAACTCTACTGAAACCCGAAAAAGAGCTCCAAAGGAAAAAGAAGGCTGGTATGGCAGAAAACTATCTCAATCGACTAGTAAGAAGCAAAGAAAAAATGAGTATATATTCGCATCTGGTGGATATAGGAAAGGAGCTAAGGGTTGGCAAGAAAAGCAAAATATGCACACTGCTAGTCCCATAACTGAAAACGCACAAGGGGATACAAAGAAGGTTCCAAAAGCCTTCAAAATTGGGGAATGTATAAGAAAGATAGCAAGTCAGCTGACTGGATCTCCCCCCATCATAAAGTCTGTAGATCCAGCAGTTGAGAAGACGCTTGAGGACAGGGAAAAAGCAAAACTTGAGAGTATGGAAAATATCCCAAGGTCACCTTCAAACTGGATCAAATCTCCATTGCCTTTTAAAAAAGATTTTTCTATTAAAGAATCACTGTTTGAGCTTTTCCTAGTTGCTCAGAGTCCTATTTATTTTCTAGGGGAGAATGATATATTTTCCAGGGTAACAAACATTTTCTTGAGGTTTAGAGGTGAAGCATATGAGAAAGATTCTGTATACCCCTCCTATAGGAGAGCTTCTAAAAGTTCCAGTAAGTTAACCGTGTCTCCTAGGATTGATGATTCAGATGATTCAAATTGGAGTGATACGACAAATGCTTCCAAGCCGAAGGGCCATAGGTTAAGAAGGAGGAGAAAAAAGGTTGAATCACAGGCAAAAGACTCAGAAAACAAACCAAAGCGTCGTGTAAGATCATCAGATTCTACTCCATCAAAAAAGGTGAAGAAGCTGAAGGATAATATTAGATCGCCTGATACTACTTTATCAAAAGAGCTTCCACACTCAGCTGCCAATAATTTGACAGACTCACCTCAAGAAAGTCCTACAGCTCTCTTCATGAAGTTTCCTCCAGGGTTTGCATTCCCTTCAGAAACAGAACTGAAAGAAATGTTTGTCCACTATGGTCAGATTTCAGAAACTCAGTTCTTTAGCGATTCGGGTTGTGCTCAGGTGATTTTCAGGAAGTGTTCTGATGCAGAAGCAGCTTTTTATGGTGCAACAGCAAATAAAGTTTTTGGACCAGCAACTGTCTCATTCCGGCTTCGGTATCTCACATCCAGAAGGAAGACAGACACTGTTCAAACTGAAGATCCTAGAGAAGCTGAAATAGGAATTTTATCAGAGGGTGAAAATACATCAAGAAACTTGGGGGATGTTAAAGAAAATGAGGGCCAACCCCATGCCTCAGGAGTCTCTGTTGTTGAAGCTGTTGGTGCATCTAATTAAAATCCTATGGAAGAGTTGACAATTTCACACGATCAGCAAAATCCAATAATACAGCTTCTACCCAATAGTTTGCTATTGAGTGTGCTTCTACTTTGATTGCTACCAAGGTAGATAATGCTGAGCCCAGTTTCAATGTGGATGGGTGGTGGGTCTATATTGGTTTCTCTGCAAGATCCGGGCACACTAGCTAGCTCACCAAATTAGGTGCTTCTATATTTACAGATGGAATCATGTAAATCTGATATGTTATGCTTGTACATTGCACATGGTATGTGAGTTCTAATTATTCACTTTTGCTTCTCACAGCTTATGATTTTGCTTTTTATCTTGTCAACAAGTTACTCTCCTTTTTTAAGTGCATATGTTGAAAGCTTGTTCAAGGACCATTAAAATGAGTGACAGACGACAACTTGAAATTTCAAATTACCAACGTCAATTACTTGCTAAGGTGGACAAGGCCTTCAATTGGACATCATATAGGAATAATATGGTTTTCAAGCATTAATCTCTCTTCTATTGGACTGAAGTTTTCAGGTTTGTCCCAATTCTTGATCTGGTTCTTGATGAGTTTCTGATTATAATCAAGTTATGTTTTACAACTTTCAAATAAAAAATTAAAAGAAAGAATATTAAATTGAGAAAGCTTGTAATCTATCTATTGCAATAAAGTTTTGATTACAGTCCAACTTCTTGGCAGTTTGCATGGTTTTAGATTAGACAAAATTTTCAAAAGACGTGATGGAAGGGTTATGTCTATACACTATAGGTACCTTAGATTGCATTAGCAGTGCTCATCGTGTCTTTCCTTTTGAGTGAATAACACTTATAATGTGATCTATAAAAATCAATACTTTACTGTGGTGTTAAACTCAAGGGGAAGTCTCTTTGTTTAAAACATGAAGTGGCTAAGCATCAATTTCATTTTGACTATCTTGGCATCGCCGTACCCTACGGTAGGGGACAAATGCATTCCCACACATTTTGAGTGAATCTGCATTATCACATGGTGTGCTCCCTTGGTTCTGTTGTTTAATCCGATGGTGTCACTGGTTCCTAATTTGGTGACAATTTTTTTGGGATATCGTTGTTAAATGTGTTTAATGCTATTAAATTTATGTTCCTATAGGTTTTCACCATAATGCTAAAACTCCTTTGGGTTCACTTTTGTCCATAAACAAAGGCGCATGAAAATTGGCATGGATTTTTTGTTTCTATGCTTCAGCTTTCACTTTTGGTTGCATAACAAATTTCCATGATTGATAGCGTGCTCCTTCTGTTTTATCGTTTCATGTCATGGTGTGATTGGTTCCTAATTTGAAGGTGGAATAGTTGGGATATGTTGTTAAACTTATTTAGGGGATGTGTTCAATGCAAGATTATCAGTTCACTCACATTAGCCCCCAGATCTGGGTCCAGTTTGCCTGGGGCTCTGTAGAGCACTTCCTGGTTTATCCAGGTACTCTGCACTGTGTCCGGGGCAGAGTGTGCAGGCAAAATTGGGTTGGGCTCTGCAGAGCCCGAGGTGAACCAGCAGCGAACTGGGTGTCCCTTTATTTTTTGAAACCTTTTTTGAAATTTTGTGCGTTTTTCATCAAAAAGCACTGTTACAGTTAGGAAGCCAAGACAAATGTGGTAACGAGGCCATCATTCCTGTCAATAGGTTTCCAGATCTGTTTACTTGGCCCTTCTGTGGTCGCCAACCTGCTCATCAACTTCAGTGCTCGAAGCCAAATCTGTGAAAAGCTGCTTATAAATTATCTACCTAGAAAGGAGACGGTTTTACAGGTATTGCCTTCTACAAATATAAGACTTTGACAGGAGAGCCACAACCCAGTTGCTCTTGATTGGCTTACCATTTGATGCCCCTGCAATCTGTTTGCTCTTACCATTCGACTCTGCTCTTTATTATTTATTTAAATTTTTGGGAGTTTTTATCTTTATGGCTTGTCATGTTACGGTAAAGTCTTGGAGTATTACATACTGCATTTCTCTGTTAAAAGCAATAATTACTGGCTTCACATAATAAAAACAACTCATTTTTACTTTTTATCGCCTTTAAAGTGTCCTCTGCATGTCCATTCCATATTGTGGGTTACATTTACTTAATGGTGGTATATGATATTGAATATTTAATGGTGTCAAATGTAATTTAAGATATCAAGCTGTTTCTAAAAAAATGGTAGGTGGTTTTGTTTATTAAATGATGCTATATGGTTTTCTGAACTTAATTCCTGTTTTTAGGTTACAAATATGTATCTATTTATGATTTTTATATGTTTTTTAAACAAAAGAATCCAACCCTAATTTTTAGGTTGCTTAAAGCTTTCACCAAATTGCCACAATCCCTTTGTGTTCACTTCTGTTCATAAACAACGGTGCATGAAGATTGAGATGAATTATTCCTTTTTTCATGTTCTAGCTTCCTATTTTAGCAGCATACCAGTATTCGAAAACATCATGATAAACTTTACTGTACTACTACTACTTATAGCTAGTGAAAGATCTCAGACAGCTGTTGCTAAATCAGTCAATAACTTGAATAATTTAATTTTTCTCTTTTTTAGCTGTATATAATGTTTTGTAACTCGTCATAAAAATAATGGTAAGTGGTCTCAGGGGCTTTTTCCTTTTGGGGCTATGGAGTAAGATACCTTATTTTTGTAACACAGTAATTTGACACTTATTGGGATAATTTGTAATTCAAATACTAATCTAAAGATCCTACTTGAAAATGAAGATAGTTGCATGAGGGATGGGCTTCTTTCATAATAGAACTGTAAACTGTATGTATTGTTGCAAAATTTGAGAACAACAAAAAGAACCAAACATTTGTGAATTTGAATCTATACCTAAAGATAGAACGGGGCTTTAGGGATTAGCTTAGTTTATAAGTGAAATGTAAATACACTAAAAGTAGGCGAGTGAGTGTGAAATGGACCAAGAAGACCAAAACATAATCAAAGAGGGCTGTAAACTGTATGTATAGTTGCAAATTTGATTCCAACAAAGAGAGCCAAACATTTGTGAATTTGAATCTATACCTAAAGATAGAACGGGGCTTTAGGGATTAGCTTAGTTTATAATTGAAACTTGAATACCACAGAAAGTAGGTCAGTGAGTGTGAAATGGACCAAGAAGGCCAAAACATATTCAGAAGAAATGAAATAATATTACTTTATACAAGTGGGTAAAAACACAGGCACAAGCAAGGAAACACGAGAAAGGACAAGGAAGTAAAAGAAAAGGTGGTCGTCATATGAGGTTTGTAGCTTTTGGATATGCAGAGAAAGGAAAAAGGGTGTCGAGGACCATAAAATTTGAAGTTGCAGGGTTGAAAAATATATAAATTTGGCCCTGCTGGTAGAGGAAGGTCCTTACAATAGACATTAAAATGTTTCTATTTATGTTTTAGACCATTCTTGACACAACCGTATAGTTAGATTTACCATTGTTACACATCTATTCAAGATTGTTAACATCTGGGGCTCATCCATTTTGTGACCTTAGTCGCCCTCCACACGCTTTATGATTTTTGATGATTTAGGCCAATTCAAGACCATTACTTGTAACCTTCTAAATCTCGATTTGTAGGTTTCATGTTGATATTCCAGTGTAAGGTCTTAATATGGTGTCTAACTTTTTGGTAATGTTCAATTAGTCTTCTTTATGAATGTGGATAAAGAGACTTTAACTCTTAACATTAGGAGTTAAATTGGTAATGGTGCATGAGATATATATTTATTTTTTATCTTTTAAATGTGAATTATCTCAATGCGGATAAAGAGATTTAACAGTAAGAGTTAAATTGGCTATGGTGCATGAGATAGATATTTATATTATTATCTTTTAAATGCGAATTATGTCAATGTGGTAAGCTTCCTTAAGAATGAATTTGTCTATGGGCTGATTTTCATGTTATGCTTTAGAATGCTCCTTCATATCTTTTGGGATTTGCGTTTGTAATGGGTATGCAATGTTCAAATAACCCTAAGTAATGGTATTGCTAACCTTGATATGAGAAGGGTTTTTTTTAAGTGAATTTGGATTAAGGGTGCATAGTATTAGGTAGTTTAATTTTATTCACATGCTTTTATTTAAGTTTAAACTGTAGGATATTACTAATCTTAATCTCTCTTATTAGTGAAAATAAATGAATGTTTAAATTTTACTAAGATTTAAAGTGTTTTTAGTAGATTCCATTTGTTATAAGAATTCACGATTTCAACATCTAATAGGAATTAGATATTAATATTTTTAAATAAAAAAATTCTATTTCTTTTGAAATAGTGAATTTTATAGGAACTTAAATTTAATTGAAATAATCAACGAAAATAATCATGATCAAATTGTGATTACATTGATTTTATAGTTGATAGTTGAGTAATGATTATGTATGATAGATTTCACATTGTGGGTGGAGTGTAATTGCAATTAATCACTTTGACCATGTGTGTGCATTGAGTATGTAGGTATAGATTGCAAATGGGAGAATGAGAGAACTATTATGAACTGTAATTATCTTTTACATTTCACTTTGTAAATTAATGAGAAATTCATTGCATTTACTTGGTGATGTCAATCATCTTAGTTTATAGTGGACTAGGATCCCTTGTGATAAACCATGCCAACTTCCAAGTGTTTTTGCTTTATCGTGGTGACTCTTATCATGTTTTGATATTTTGAAATTATTAACTATAATTTTTTTATTGTGAAATCTGATATGCACTTGGGACCATTTTAAAAGGGGTGTGAAGTGTGTATTTTATACGTTCTTATGAGAAAATAGTTGAATTAGGCAAGTATCTATGGATAAGGTATCTTTTTGGGTTGTGTTTAGAGTCATCCAATGCTTTTAGAAAGAACATGCCATTAAGACACATGCATGAGGTCGAGTTTGGATTATCCATGAAAACTTTGGTAGTTGTGTTTAGAGTTTTGGATGAGTGCATTTAGAAATAACATGCCATTAAGAGGCATGCATGAGGTTGACTATGGATTATCCAATAAAACTCTCTTCCTTTACTAAGGCTTTTAAGATTGAAGAACACTCCACTTCATTATGTCTTGTCCATATCTTGGCCATGTGGGGGAGCACATGAAAGGCATTGATTGGCTTTTATGACTTGTAAGATGTGGTTATAAAATGCCTTTCATGACTTGTAAGATGTGGTTATAAGTGTAAGTGGGAGGTAGGGGAGAGGGACTAGTAGGTGATAGGGGTACCAATACATGTTATAGGAGAGACACTTTTAGATCAATAGTGATGCCCTAAAAATGTCATGTCAATGCTTATCTTAAAAAAAGTACCTCTAAAATTAAAAAAAAATCCAATGATGTGATGCCACATCAACGCACAAGTAAACATGACTTAGTGCACACCTATGGATCTTATGACAATTTGGGACCATTTTGGACACCTTCACAAAAATGCATGTTGATGTGGCATCATATTTGACCATATGGACTTGAAATTTTGTTTTTGAGTAGGGGACTTGACAAGTAAGCCGCTCTTGAAATTTTGTTTTTGAGTAGGGGACTTGACAAGTAAGCCGCTGTGTAAAATTCATTTTTTTAAAAATGTCCACATATGATTTTGAGAAGCATGAAGTTAGGGTGCACACGTTCTGGCTCCTCTCCCTAATTCATCCTCATCCTATTAGATGGAGATGTGTGAAATAACATGCAATATGAGATGGGGATGTGTGAAATGACATTATTGTTTCTTCCTTTAGTTTCTATTTTTTTTTTTTTTTTTTGGTTGGTATTTGAGTATGTGTTTATAATAGAGAATGAGTTCTTTTATTTGGTGTGAAGTTCCCGAAAAACATTTCTTTGCTTTTGTAAATTCAATGCTTCAATTCTTGGATGTACGCATACATGTTCAGCAAGAGAACTTTGTTTGGATATGAGATTGTGTTCGAGACCAATCCCTCCCCATGCTTTATATTGTCATATCCTTTCACGAGAACCTCTTTTATGAGTACTCATTTCATATGCATTCAATAGAGGTCTATACCTCTTGTATTTAGCAACTGAAAGAACAGTGCAAATAGACAAATTTTGTCTCTAGAAAGGGGATTTCATGATTTTGTCTTGGCCACATTCGGCACCAGGTAGGGCAGTGATCATATGTTTTGCATGCTATGAATTGCAATAGAATAGAAATGCACTCAACCACTCTTCTTCTTCACTTGTGATACACAAACTAATCTATATCAAATATTTGGACAACATTTCACATTAAGATAAATATTGAATAACGTCGTTTACCAGCTTACTTAAAACTACAGAACTTCAAGAATTTCAACTCACAATACAGAAGAAAGATTCTGAATCTCCTTTCAAGTGAAATGTTCCAACAATTAAAAACACATTCAACAACACCGAAGCCCTAAATCCTCATTCAAAAATTCTTCCCCTGTTGCAAATAAATTTGATGTCTTCTCTGTTACACACTTCCTTGCTACTGAAACCCTAAACCCTTGTTCGAAAATTCTTCTTCTGCCGCTCTTTGCTGTGGCGGCTGGTGAGGGCGTCAACACTGGTTTTGCATCCTCCTTGGTAGGGATCTCGTAGTCTGTTTAGGCCGCCAATTCCTTCCCCAACTTGATGTGCATCGACATCCCACTGGACGCATAGCTGACTACAGCGTCGCATGGTCGCGATTTTCCTGCTGAGGCTAATGCTTTGGGTGTAGTGGGTGTAGGTCTTGGCTCCTATTTGACCATCGCTGGTTTGGGGGTCCCTGCTTGTAATGCTCATAAGCAAATTTCTCTCTTTTTTTTTTTTTTCGTTTACTTAATGGAAATCGAACAGAAACAGATTCATGAGACCTGCTAATCTATCTTATGACATGTGACCACTCTTTCAAGAGTAAAATCATTAGGTCAATTTAGGGAAACAAAGCATAGCAATGACGTTATACTATTGTGAGTATGTTGAGCATTGAGATTGGAGGTTGCCAATGTTATCAATAAAAAAAGTGTGTGTGTGAATTTATTCGAGAGAGAAAATGAATGAATTTGAAAGTTATCTAATTAGTCAAACCTTGGGATTGAGAGTTGTTGGAAAGTTTGTCATTGATGTTAAGTAGATATTTATTATTTTTGTTGAATGAATAAGATGGTTGAATAGTTTGTAATTGATGTATAAGAAGAAGAATGTCAATTTTGAGAAGACAAACTTGTCATTGATGTCAAAGATTATTGGCAAGGTTTGATATCATTAATGTCATTGATGTCAAAGATTATTGGCAAGGTTTGATATCATTAATGTCATTGATGTCAAAGATTATTGGCAAGGTTTGTTATCATTGATGTCAAAGGTTATTAGCAAGGGTTGTTATCATTGATGTCAAAGTAATTGTTGGAAATCCTCAATACATGACATTTATATATGCAAAGAGCAGATTAAACAAAGCCAATAATATCTTAGATCTAGTTATAGGATCTAGCCAATAAATATTCATGGGATTCAGTACCACGATATGGCATACATGTTTGCAAACAATATACCCCTAGTAGATTTGAATGTTTTCCAAGTGGCATAGATGATGCAAGATTATGGACAACAATTTACATAAAACTCATATTATGTTAAGACAACAATCACTATTAGCAAGGAGTGATAAGAAGCAATGATTAATATACCTCATAAAGGTAGTGCTTATGTTAATGGATTTGAGTTTAACTATAAAGATTAAATGCAATGATCAATCTATCATAGGAGCAATTTCTTATTGTTGGAAAGAACAATAAACAAAAAAAGGACAAAAAAAAAGAGAAATTAGGCATAAGACAAAAATGTCTTATATAAGACAAATCGTAGCATAGAGTAAGTTGTTGGTAAATGACAAAAACATTACTTAAAGTAGCAAATTTATTATGGTAATGTTTTTTATATTAAATAGCCACAACCTGAAGGTGTCCAACAACAACAATTGTATTTACAACAAACAACTAGTAACAACTATAGTCACAAGAGTTCGAAAGCAGTAGACATAACCAACCATAGAATAACTAGAGTCTTGAACATCAACTGACATAAAACATATTGTAATAACCTAATAAGTTTATTAGAGGAGTCAAGCTCCAATAAACAAAAAAAACAAAAGAGGCCCCTATGACACTAAGCATTACTAGACTTCTTAACACCTTGGCCCTGTTGTAGCAAGGCATTGTTCCAATCCTCGATTAGGAACTTAAAAAGCTCCTTGTGTCCTTTAGCCTACACAATTCTTCCCCCATTTCCTTCAGCTCTTTGTCGGCCTTTTAACATCTCGTGCAATTCTCACCCATGACATTCATCTTCACATCCTCCTCCATGGCAACCTCTTCCAATCTTTCATCCCCAATTGGGTTCCCCTGTTCAGCCCAACTATTATTTACCGACTTCTCTGGGTCATACTCCTTCCCCTGTTTCCCTTCCTCATATTTTGAGCCATAATCAACAAGCTTTTATCTTTTGCCCTTCCCAAAATCACGGGATGCCAGTTTGTTCGACCTTCTTCTACTTTCATTCCTACTGCCCACCCTTTCTTCCTCTTCCTCCTTACTTGACACTTCTAAAATAGTAATCTTCTTGTGGCCCATGTTCTTTTCTCACCTCTTGCTTGTCAAGGGCTTTTGGGTTTTGGGCACATCAATTTCTGTAGTTACCACTAAGGTGGAGGGGGTTTTAGGGGAAGCAATGAAAGCATCCTCAAGTTGACTAATGCAATGTTTGGTCCAAACACTAGGCATACCAATTAACAAGGGGGAAGCACTCGAGGCAGGGGCTTCCATAACCACGATATTCTTAGGTAGACACAGGGCCAAATGGAACAATAGTCTAGAAATTAAGCTCTAATGCAAGGGCACAAACTTTTTATCTTGGTTTTTAGGGTCTAGGGCCTCTTTGACAATGTTCTAAGGAGTGAAACAGATAGAAAGGGAAAGAGATGGTGTCATGGTTCCTAAAATGATTTAGAAGCGACATACAGTAAAAGTAATAAACTTTATAATGACCTTCTAGAATAAAGTACTTAATTATCATCAAGCATACCATTTTTTAGTGGTCGGGCACCTCCTCTCTCTCATATTCACCTTGCAACTTCACAAGGGCTTTATACTCAAAGAATCAGTTAAGACTTTCACTATTCACCACATGATTAGTTCTCTTCCACTTCATGCCTTCCATGGAGAGGCCAGTCGCTTGCACAATCGCTTCCTCACCGACCTCAAACGAAATTCCTCCCACAATGACTCTCCTATTGACCCTTGCATCAGTTCAAGGTACCCATCAACCCCTCCTTCCCTACAAATGTGCCATACAATTTCAATATTCCTAAACTCATCTGGCTTATCAGGCTCGGTACGCTCACGATTTCCCCCAATTCTGTGAGTAGTAAGAAAGTTTCGTAGAAAAAATAGAGAAACACTAGAGAAATTTGTGAATGGCATTCTAGAAAAGTCGTAGTAAATGTGGAGGTAATTCTTGTGTAGGCCATCAAAATCGTAAATGCACTTGTATCTTCCCTTAATCCCTTGCGCGTGCCATCTGCACAACATGCAATAAGAAGTGATAGTGGAATTGAAATCCATAGGCTTTCTTTCCTTAGGGGTTAACTTGTTATCATTACTCCAACTCCCACACAACTCAGTACAATAATGCCAAAAACATCATATTGTAGCAAAATAAAAGACACATAAGACACAAAAGTTGGGCCCCACTCCACATCAGTGTATAAGTGTTGCCAATTCCAATATGATTGCACCACCTTTACCTAGGAGCCTGCCTTAGCTGATTCCACATCATCCAAGGCCCACTCCTCTTCATATTCATATTTTCCCACCATCTATATTTAAACTTGCAACCCCCAGTCCAAATTGATAGGTGCTACAAAAGCCAACTCCCCAAGAGATGGAGATTACCCATTAGACTTCGCTACTAGGGGTTCTCCATGCAGAGTATTTGAACATTATTGGGGAGGGCATCTTTCCTCCTTCAGCATCTTCATCCTTCAGTTTGGAAGCCTAGTGTTGCCAATGCATTAACAACCATATTGCCCTCTCTATAGACATGCCCAATTTTAAAGTGCTAAAACCCCAGAGGAAACTTGTGGATGTCTCTGATTATCCCTTCAATGGACTAGTTAGTCTTGCTCAATCCTTAACCGCATTAATTATGAGTTTGGAATCACCTTCAATGGCTAAGGTCTTCAATCCAATTGAGAGAGCAACTTTGAGTCCTCAAAGTAAGGCCATCCCTTCAGCTTGGTTTTTAGTCTTACCCTTCAAATTCCCAGAGTAAGTTGTCACCAATTCCCCCGTATGCATTCTTATGACTCCCCCTATAGCTACCTCCCCCATGGACTGTTTCACAACACCATCAAATTTCAACTTACACCACCCTAACTTAAGTGGGCACCATCTAGTATTCCTTCTCAACATCCTTTCCGAATTGTCAAATTTTGTAGAAGAGGAAGGTGTTGGATATTGTTGAGAAGTTTGCTGGAATGATGTGTTGTCATTGATGTCAACATATTCTTCTGTATATTCCAGTGTTGCAGTTAGATTGGATGAGTTGGTTTGGTCGGAATGTTGCAGTTGAGTTGTTGCGGTTTAATGGGTTTAAAGATACTTATCTCTAGTTGATTTGGCTAAAGTTTCAGAGGTTCGCTTGATGATTTGATCGAGTTGAGAGATCTGGTATTATGATTGATATTCAGTTGTCCGTGTTATTTGGTATTCTAGATTGCGCTTCGCATTTCTCCAGAATTGTTATATCTTGGTGTGCAGATTTGACAGTGTTTGGGACATTCATACGTGTCCTCAATTCAAATGGTTTGTGATTTGGAGGTCCGCAAGTAAATCTTTCAGTTTGATAGTTAGTTTGGTTGGTGTTCTTGAGGTTCGATATATTGATGATGGAGATTCTAGTAAGTGGTGTTGTTGCGGTTGTTTCTGGTGTGATTCACGTTGCTTGTGGATCTTTCTAGATCAAGTCCTATCCATGTTGATGGTCCGCATTGATTGTTGTGCGCGTTAGTGATCATTTTCTTGATCCAGTGGTGTTCTTCGTGTTATGTGACATTCTTGGTGGTTGTAGCGTGCTGCAGATATTCGAGGCGTAATTATTGGAGGTGTTGCGTGTTTGCGGTATTGATTTAGCTCTAGACTATATCTTAGCCGACATTGTTTTGGTCCACATATATTATTCTAGCATGTGAGGTTATTATTTTGTAATTTGTGTTGAGGCTTTAGCCAACCTTGAAACATAAGTTGATGCTTTGTATAAATATATGTAATTGTTATATTGTGGATGTATCTGCTTGGGATCTGCGTGTGTGAATATTGATTTGATATTTCAGTAGCAGAGGAGAAGTGCGAAGAAGTGTGAAGAAGTGGAAAAAGCAGAGTTTGAGTATATGTGCTTAACCGAAACTATAACTAGGCATGAGATGATGCTATTTCATCAGTTCATGACCCTCCAGATGTAATCTGAAGGCATTGAGCCTTCCATGGGTCGTAGCCCTTCTTGTTTTGTGATTTGAGCAGTGAGCTCTAGGCAGTGTTCCTGAATGCATGTGTATTCCCCATTGTAATATTTACACTTACTCCTAACAAGGTATTATCTCATTGTGGGTAGGTTCCCACCGTGGTTTTTCCCTTAACTGGGTTTTCCACGTAAAAAATCTTGGTGTTATGTGTGTTATTGATGTGGTGTTGATTTATGCTTTCACTATTTATTATCAGATCTAAATTTAAGTTTGAGTTGTGTAGAATTTGTGAGCAAACTGATTCACCCCCCCCTCAGTTTGCTGCATTGTTACCAACAATTGGTATTAGAGCTAGATTCTTTGGAAGAAGCTTGACTGCTTGAGGAGATTCAAGATACAAACCTTTGTTTTTAAAAAGGATAGTCTGAGATTTGATGGAACGAATTACACTCTTTGGAAGAACCAAATGGAACGTCATTTGCGATGCATCAGTGAAGACTATTGGAAGATAACTAAGAATGTGTATAATGCTCCTCAGAATGGTCCTACCACTCCAGATGAGATAAAGGAAGCTGGATTCAATATTAGAGCTAAGGAAACATTGTTGAGTGCCTTGTCTGATTTTGAGATGACTAATGTGATGGATTTGTAGATTGCTCATGAGATATGGAAGAAGCTAGAGACTTTGTATGAAGGTGACAACCATGTGAAAGTTGCTAAGTTGCAGAGCTTGAAAGGAAAGTATGAAATGTTGAAGACAGGCGAAGATGAGAACATTACCTCCTTTATGCAAAAAGTGAATGAGCCGGTGTTGAACATCAGATGTGCCAGTGGAGTATTGGAAGAATCTGAGATTGTTTCTAAGGTGCTGAGATCCTTGCCTCCTTCTTACAAGCATAAAGTTGCTCCTATTGAAGAGATCCAGACTATGAAATATGTGATTAGAGATAGGCTGATTGGAAAGCTTGTTGCTTTTGAGTTGAGCGAATTTGGTGAAGCCCCTCCGACATCTGAATTTGCATTTAAAGCTACTGTATCCGGGAAGCAAAAATATGATCTGGGAGAAAGTTCAACAAGGGTATCTAGATATGAGAAGGAGATGAGAGAGCTTGAAGAAGATGAAAGAGAGCTTGAAGCCCTAATTGCCAGAAGATTGCCTAAGGGTGCCAGTAAGTATGAAGGAAAGTTGCATCTTAAATGTTTTTCATGCAATAAGATAGGACATTTTGCCTCAAGATGTCCAGAAAGAGTTTCTAAGAAGCCACTGAAGCCATATAAGTCTAAATATCAGAAGAAGTGTTATTTTGCTGTTGATGAAGGTGTGACTGATGATGAGTCTGAGAAGGGAAATTCAGGATATGAGTGGGTGTTCATTGCTATCAAGGAAGATGATCCGGTGATTGTTGATTCTACTAGCTGCAGTATTGAAGAGAAATCTTCCGCTGCTAAAGTTGAAGAGAAAGATTAATGGGTTATTGATAGTGGTTGCTCTCATCATATGACAGGTGATAAGAGTAAGTTTGTGAGTATGGAAAAGTATGATGGTCGTGTAGTAAGATTTGGTGATGGCAAAGTTGGTATAATCCATGGTAGAGGTTCTATTTCTCTTGATGGTAAGCATAACACTGATGATATCTTGTATGTTGAAGGTATACAACATAATCTTTTGAGTGTTGGATAGATGGTTGATAAGGGACATGATTTGCAATTCAAGAATGAAAAGTGTAAGATCTTGAGTAGCTTCAGAATAGAGATTGCATCAGGTACAAAGACTAAAGGTAATATTTGTTACTTGAATGCTGGTGCTAAAAGTTGTTTATTTACTCAGGTTGATGAAAGTTGGTTATGGTATAGAAGGATGTGTCATGTGAATTTTGATTGCATGGTTAAGATAAGTTTCATTCAAGCTGTGAGAGATTTGCCTAAGATTGTAAATCCTTCTAATCCGATATGTTAGGAATGTCAATTAGGGAAGCAGACAAGAGTTTCTTTTAAAAGCAAACAATATACTTCTAATGGGATATTGGATCTTGTGCATACAAATTTATGTGGTCCCTCTAGAGTGAGAAGCTTGCAGGGTGACATGTATTTTATGTTGCCGATTGATGACTATTCAAGGATGATGTGGGTTAATTTATTAATGGAGAAGTATGAAGCATTGGAGAAGTTCAAGATTTTCAAAGCTATGGTTGAGATTGAGACTAGACAGAAGCTAAAGTGTCTGAGATCTGACATATGTGGTTGGTGCAGGAGCACCTAATAGGCCTTAATGAGGTCATGTTGCAATATCCTAAGGATTTTGAGTTAATTTTATGTAATAAGGTCAATCATGACCATTCTTTATGTAATAAGTGTCTTTAAAGTCATTAGAAGGTGTTTTGAGTCATGTTGAAGTCATATAGTCAATATTGTCAAAAATTGTCAAAAGTTGTCACTATGTTGAAAATGAGTGTCAATGAGTCAAATATGTTTTTTTATGATATGTAAGGTTCTTTGTGGCCTATTTGGACCTATTTGATTCATTATTGGGGCATGGGAGTCATAGATTAAGTCTAGATGCAATTTGGAGCAAAATTGTCAAAATTGACAAAAGAGTTATCAAGCAACTTTTGAGTTTGAAAGGGTAATTATGTGTTTGTTGTTAAAATGAGTTGTAAAGGTGGTTATAACTGTGTGGAGGATTGGGAGGAATTATAAAATCCTTGTACATGTTTGGGTATGGCTGTTGGTGGATGTAATAAGAAAATCAATAAAATATCTTGATGTTCCCTGCATTTTCTAGTTTTTTTCTTCTTCAGAAAAACAGTCTTCTATTTCGTGTTTTTCATTGCTTTAACTTATTCTTTTGAGGATCAAATCAATTTTTCATGGTAGAGGGGTGAATCCCCTACACTTTCCCTTTTGTCTCACTGAATTTCATTTTGATTTGGAAAAGTTATAGTAATTTTACTAAAAACAGTCAAAACCTTGCCCTAGGGTTTGCTGAGGCATTATAAAATGTAAATAGCCTCCATTCCACGTGATCAAGGGCCAAAAATTTGTGTGATGGAGGGAAAATATATTTATTTTAGTATCCTTTTTTTTTGGAGGGATTCATACATGATTTTGGCACGTGCAAACAAAGAGAAAGTTGACTAAAATTGTGTCTCAATCTGGGACAACAGTGTAAAAGTGGAAGTTTTGATTGGCTTGAGTGCCTTGGAGGACCTTGAGGGGCCAGGTGAGGGTTTTGGAGAGTGTGTGATGGTTCCATTGACAAGGAACAAGGGTTTTCAAGTTGGGGAAACAATCCAAATGTACAAACTATTGACTCTCCTAAAATGGCTAGTGGTTGTCCTAGTTTGACAATTTAATAAGAACTTGCGTTTATGAGTTTGAATGCTGGTTAGTTTTGTAATTGGAGTTGGCGAGTGATTGGGAAGACCATAGAGAGTCTCTAGAATCCTTTGGAGGAATTGAGAAGTGGAAAAGAAGCCTTAATATATGATTGTCCTAAACATGTTGTTGGATGTCCTAAAAACAATGAGTCCTCAATGGATGTTGTTTTGTCATTTTGGGAGGTTGGTTGGGTAGAGAGAGTCAAGTTTGAACATGTTTGGAAGCCCTTTAAGATTGACAATGGATTTTGGGTGTTTGTGAGGAAACTTATGGCAAGATATGGGTTGGATAATAATGGAAGGTGGAAATCCTATTTGGGGCAACCTTGGTTGTGTGAGTACAAAGGAGACTAATGGTGTTTAAATGCTATCTAGCATGGATATGGGTTCGAGAGGGTTGAGTATGCATGGAGGAATGTGTGTGAGTGGTTGGTTAAGGGTTTGAGAAGCTTGGGTGAGTTTTGGGCTATTGTAGCCTTGTGAGTGGATTTGTGAAGTTATGGAAGACTTAGTACCTATTGGTTAGGTAAGTTGGGAGAAAGAAATCTCCCTATTGTGGTTGTGGTGAGGATGCTCTGCATGAGTGGTGAATTTACCTCCGGTGAGTTCAATTCTTTTTGTGAAGAGAATGGGGTGAAGTGACAATTATCTGCTCCGTGGACCCCTTAGTAGAATAGTGTTGTGGAGATGAAGAACAAGATAATTCAAGAAGCTGCTAGAACCATGATGATTGAAGGAAATGTTCCGCATATATATTGGAGAGAAGTTGTGAGTACCATAGTGTATACCTTTAACCGGGTGCATATCAAAGGTGATATTGATAAAGGAAAGCTTGTGCAAACCCAGAACAAAGTTCAGATTGCTCCGAAAAATCTTGAGAATGAAGGAGAAGCTAGTGCAAAATAAAGAGTTCATGAGTCTGAGAATCATGAAAATCCTAAGACTCCCAAGTATGTAAGGTTAAATCATTCAGAGAATCAGATAATAGGTGATAAGAATAAAGGTGTGATGACTAGGAGAAGAATTGCTAAAGAGTATTGCTTGATTTCTAAGATTGAGCCTAAGGATGTTGATGAAGTTTGTGAAGATGAAAATTGGGCTAAAGCTATGGAAGAAGAATTGAATCAGATTGAAAAGAATAATACATGGATTTTAGTTCCCAGACCTAAGGATAAAAATGTAATTGGAACTAAAAGGATATTTCAGAATAAGTTGGATGAAAAAGGTGAAGTTGCTAGGAATAAAGTAAGACTTTTTTGTAAGGGTTATTCTCAGATGGAAGGTATTGATTTTGAGGAGACTTTTTCTCCGATAGCTAGAATTGAAGCTGTTAAATTATTTCTTGCTTATGTTGCTTTCAAAGATTTCAAAGTTTATCAGATGGATGTCAAATCAACCTTTCTTAATGGTGAGCTGGAAGAAGAAGTCTACATTGAACAACCAGATGGTTTTCAGTTGACAGAGCATAAAGATATGGTTTGCAGGTTGAAGAAAGCATTGTATGAATTGAAGCAAGCTCCAAGAGCTTGGTATGTCAGACTAGATAAGTATTTGATGAGGCTTGAATTTAATAAAGGTACTGCTGACACTAATATGTACTTCAAAATTGATAATGATAACATCTTGATTGTTGAAGTTTTTGTTGATGATTTTATTTTTGGTGGAAATGGTGGTTTGTGGAAGAAGTTTGTTGATGATATGCAGAATGAGTTTGAGATGTCTATGATTGGTGAGATGGAATTCTTTTTGGGATTGCAAATTACTCAGTTGGATACAGGTATCTTTATATCTCAATTTAAGTATGTGAAGGAATTGCTGAAGAAGTTTGGTTTGGACGATGCAAAGCCTATTGGTACACCTATGGTGACTAGATGTAAGTTGACAAAAGATGATGATTCTCCGAAAGCAAATCATACTAGATACCGATCTATGATTGGTGGTTTGTTGTATTTAACTCAAACTAGACCAGATATTATGAATGTTGTGTGTCTTATTGCTAGGTTTCAAGCTGATCCTAAGGAATCTCATGTTGTTGTGAAGAGAATTTTCAAATATTTGAAAGGGACAGTTGATTTTCGTTTGTGGTATCCTAGAGATGATGACTTTACTTTGAGTTTTCTAACAAATGATGATTGGGCAGGTGATGTTGATGATAGAAAGAGTACTAGTGGTGGTGCATTTTTCTTGGGTTAGAGATTGGTTTCATGGATGAGTAAGAAGCAAAATGCTATATCTTTGTCTACTATAGAAGCTGAATACATTGTTGTTGCTAGCAATTATACTCAGGTGATTTGGATGAAGTAGATGTTGAAGGATATCAGAGCTACTTTTGATGAGCCTACTGCTATATACTGTGATAGTTCAAGTGCTATTAACATTTATAAGAATCCGGTGTTGCATTCAAAGACTAAGCTTAAATCAATCAAGTTTCATTTTTTGAGAGTTAAGGTGAATGAGAATGATGTCAGATTGGAGTATGTGTCTATAAAGGAATAAATTGCAGATATTTTCACAAAGTCTTTGCCTAAAGATACTTTTGAGTATTTCAGAGAGAAGCTAGGGGTGATTGCCCCTCCTGATGAGAACTAAGATGCATGGAGTTGCATTAGTCCAGTGGACTTCACAAAGATATCTTGTGATTCGGATTGATGAGTGAGACTGCTACTCAGGGGGAGTAGTCAGTATGTGGTTTAGTTGTTCAGATTTGTGTGTTTATCTAAGGGGGAGATAATCAATATTTGTGTTGTATATGCCTTTTGCATTGATGTCAAAGGGGGAGAGAAGCATGTGAAAAAATGCTATATCTTGTGATGAACTCAGGGGGATATTATTGAAAGTTATGGGGGAATTGTTGACTGTTAATTTATTTCTTTGCATTGATTGTAATTCACATTCATATGCTGCCATAAATGCCAAAGGGGGAGATTGTTGGATATTGTTGAGAAGTTTGTTGGAATGATGTGTTTTCATTGATGTCAACATATTCTTCTGTGTATTCCAGTGTTGCAGTTAGATTGGATGAGTTGGTTTGGTCAAAATGTTGCAGTAGAGATGTTGCGGTTTAATGGGTTTAGAGATACTTATCTCTAGTTGATTCAGCTAAAGTTTCAGAGGTTCGCATGATGATTTGATCGTGTTGAGAGATCTAGTACTATGGTTGATATTCGATTGTCCATGTTATTCGATATTCTGGATTGTGCTCTGCATTGCTCTGGAATTGTTATACCTTGGTTTGCGGATTTGGCAAAGCATTTGGGACGTTCATAGGTGTCCTCAATTCAGATGGTTCATGATTTGGAGGTCCGCAAGTGAATCTTTCAGTTTGATAGTCAGTTTGGTTGGTGCTCTTGAGGTTTGGTATATTGATGATGGAGATTCTAGTAAGTGTCATTGTTGTGGTTGTTTTTGGTGCGATTCACTTTGCTTGTGGATGTTTCTAGATTGGGTCCTATCCATGTTGATGGTCCGCATTGATCGGTGTGCGCATTATTGATCATTTTCTTGATCCAATGGTGTTCTTCGTGTTATGCAACATTCTTGGTGGTTGTAGCGTGTTGCGAATGTTCGAGGCATAATTGTTTGAGGTGTTGCGTGTTTGCGGTATTGATTTAGGTCCAGACTATGTCTTAGCTGACATGGTTTTGGTCCGCATGTATTATTGTAGCGTGTGAGGTTATTATTTTTAATTTGTGTTGAGGGTTTAGCCGACAATGAAACATAAGTTGACGATTTGTATAAATATATATAATTGTTATATTGCAGATGTATGTGCTCAGGATTTGCATGTGCAAATATTGATTTGATCTTTCAGTAGTAGAGGAGAAGTGCAAAGAAGTGGAAAAAGCAAAGTTTGAGTATATGTGCTTAACCAAAACTGTAACCAGGCATGAGACAATTCTATTTCATTAGTTCATGATCCTCTAGATGTAATATGAATCTTTCTGTAAGGCAGTGAGCCTTCCCTGTGTTGTAACCCTTCTTGTTTTGTGATTTGAGCAGTGAGCTCTAGGTAGTGTGCCTGACTACATGTGCATTCCCCATTGTAATATTTACACTTACTCCTAACAAGGTATTATCTCATTGTGGGTAGGTTCCCACCGTGGTTTTTCCCTTAACCGAGTTTTCCACGTCAGAAATCTTGGTGTTATGTGTGTTATTGATGTGGCGTCTATTTATGCTTTCACTGTTTATTATTAGATCTGAATTTAAGTTTGAGTTGTGTAGAGTTTGTGAGCAAATTGATTCACCCCCCCCCACCCTCTCAATTTGCTGCATTGTTGCCAACAAAAGGTAGGCCCCAACTCTTAGCAATTTTGTCATCAAACAATGAGGGAGGAAAGGATGGACAAGGGCAAGAGATGGCATAGAGGTTTTCCAAGAGGAGCTCAGAAATGGTTCTGAAAAACCATCTCAATAGGATTTTCAAGATCACGAAAAATATTATTGTTTCTCTCTTTCCAAATACTCTAGCCAAGATGAGGTAGGATCCATCTCCATAGTTGTTTAATTAGGGGGTTGCGTAAGGGCCCACACCAGTCCATTACAAATTGTTGGAGCTCCCTATTCGTAACCCAAGGAAAATCCAACTTTTCCAGCACCAAGCCCCAAAGAGTTTTAGTGAAGGTGCAATGGAGTAATAAGTGGGAAGGGCTTTCCTCCTCCTATTTACATAAGACACAATGGTTCAGGAATTGAAATCCCTTCTTAGATAGATTATATTGGGTAAGGATCTTGTTGTGTAGGGCAATCCACCAAAAGAAGTTAATCTTAAGGATTAGCTACTGGTTCTAGACTTTTCCCCAACATCCTGGGGAACTGTTTTCCCTTAGGAGAGAGAGATAAATAGACTTAACGGTGAACTCACCCCTAAGGTTCAAATTTCATATGAATTTGTCCTCTCTTTGGAAGAGGGGGATTCTAGTTTGTTTTAGCAAATTTTGTAACTCTTGAGCCGTATGCAACAAAAGGGGTTGATAATGGTAACATTATGCAATGTCCCTCCAAGATTTAGAAGGGGAGATATAGTCCAGTACCCAATGTCCAAAGAATTCTTTAGCATCATCACAAATGCTCTTGAAGGAATGGTGTAGAACTAACAGTTTATCCCCCAACCAAGTGTCCTCCTAGAAACAAATATTGTCCTCATTCCTAATTAGCCATAACAAACCTGATTGGATGATATTTCTGCATTTGAGAACATTATTCCATATCTTAGAGCCAATAGGGAGCCCTTGAGTTGGAATAACTCTATAAAACTTCTCCTAGTTGAGATACTTAGCATACATTATTCTGCACCAATCCCCTTTATGTAAGGCCACCTTCCATCCAATTTTCGCCATGAGTGCCTGTTTAAGAAAAGAAATTTTCTTGATTCCCAGGCCTCCCATATATTTAGGACAACATACCTTGTCCCAACTAACCAAGGCCATTCTTTTCTTTTCCTCTATACCCGTCCATAAGAAAGTCTTGTGAATCCTTTCAATTTTCTCTATCACAGAACTCGAAATTATAAACAAGGAGAGGAAATAGATAGGGATGCCTTGTAAGGAGGCACCAAGGAGTTGAAGATTTTGTACATTGCTTACAAGCTTTTCCTTCCAACCATCCAAATTCTTTTGGATTCGTTATAGGATTTTGTTCTAGAAGGTATTTGAGACCTCTTTAACCATGAGGGGCAACCCCATGTAGACCCTCAAAATAACACTCTGACAATCTAGAATAGCCCTGATTTTGTTCTACAGTTTCACTGGAGTGTTGATAAAATAAATACTACTTTTATTGTAGTTAATATGTTGTCTTGAGGCTTCCACATACTGGTTAAGAAAGTTCTTCCACTCCCTTGCCTCCACCATAAAAGACACACCAAACAAGATGGTATCATCAACAAACTATTGCAGAACAACCGATGGTAGAGACGAAGCAGGCTTAACCCCTTAAAGTTTTCCTCTTCTAATAAGATTTAAAAAAATTCTCCCCATTACCTCCATCAAGATAATGAATAGGTAAGGAGATGAGGGGTACCCTTTTCGAATACCTCTAGTTTCTCTAAAAGATCCCTTAGGAATTCCATTAACTAACACTGCATACCTCATAGTAGTAGCACACTCCCTGATTAAGTCAATTAACTTGCTTAATTTCATTAGAACTTTGAAAAGAAAGTCCCAATTAACTTTGTCATAAGCCTTAGATATGTAAAGCTTGAGGACCATCCCTGGTTGGCGGCTCATGTCCATAGAACGGATAATTTCATGCATGGTAACCACAACATCAAGAATCTATCTCCCTGGAACAAAACCCTTCTGGTTGCAATTAATTAAACCATCTAGGAAAGGCTTGATCCTATTTACTAAAATTAAAAAAAAAAAATCTTATAAATAGTGTTGCATAGACTAATAGATCTAAAGTCTGTAAGCCTTAGGGGTTCTTGAATTTTAGAGACCAGAGCAATATAAGAGTTGTTCAATATTTTCAACAGTTTACCAGTTTTGAAGAAATTCTCAGCAGCCATGGCCACATCAAAGCCTACAATGTCCCAAAACTCTTGGAAAAAAGCTAGGGGGAAACCATCAGGTCTTCGGGCTTTGTAGGCCCCCATAGAGAAAGCAACACTTCTAACCTTCTCTTCAATGATTGGGGCCGTAATCAACACAATGTCAGCCTCATCCAAAGTTCTACGATTTTGAAAATTCCTAGCCCTGCTTTCATCTCTAAAAGTATTACAAAAGTAATTAGATGCCATGATATCTAACTGGATATCATCCTTAATTTCTTGGTCCGACTCATCCCTAAGTCTTAGAATCATATTCCTCCTCATATGTTTACAAGCCTATGAAAGAAAGCCGAAATTCTATCACCCTCTCTCAACCACTGGTTTTCCTTGAAATTTTGCCTCAGTTCCTCCTTACTCCTATGGGTAGATTCCTAGAAGTCCCCTTGTGCCATTCTCTCCTGAATAGTAACCAATCTTGCATTAATCTTTTTTTTTCCTAGCAAAAATATTACCTAACATGAACCTTTTCCATCCCTTCACATTTTCCTTTATCAAGTCAAGTTTCTGAGTAATTCTATATATAGGAGTTCTTTGAATTTGGGTGTTCCACCATTCACTAGTACAATCTTTGAACTTTAGATGCGTTGTCCACATAATTTCATAACAAAAAGGAATTTACCCATTGACAAGTCTATCAAACCATTCCAGAAGAATGGGGTTGTGATCTGAAACCATCAAGGGGGGAGCGTGAGGAGAGGCATTGTATTCAATATCCCAGTTAGTCGAGATGAAAAATTTGTCTAGCCTAACTTGGATAAGGTGATTCCCCTTCCTATGATTTGACTAGGTGAATGACTTCCCCCTCAAGTCAACATCCATCAAACCATTTCTATTGATAAATTCTGCCAAATCAACCATACTATTTGAGTAATCTATCAAGCCTCCACATTTATTAGAAGGAAACAAGGGAGATTTAAAGTCACCAGCCACCACCCAGTGGGAATCCTAATCGTGACACATCAAATAGGAGATCTCATCCAAAAGAACTAGATGACTAGTCCGGGTATTGGGCGCATAGACATTAACAAGATGCCAAGAGTTAGATTGAGAAGTAAACTTTACAGACAAGAAACTAACATAAGAATAAATCAGAGAGCCATCCAATTTCACGGGGTCCCACATGGTGACCACACCCCCTGAGGCACCATTCACATTACTAATGAGAAAAGAGAAACTTGACCAAATATTTCCAGCAATATTACTAAAGGAGCTATTTGTCATCTTAACTTCTTGAAGTAGCAAAATATCAATCCTTTTTTCAAGAATGCAATCCATGAGGGTCAACTATTTAAGCCCCTCATATTCCATGATAGGAATTTCATTTTTTAATTCTAGTTGAAGAATCAAGGGCCCTTTGCCTTCCATTAGAAATTTCCCTTACTACTTCTTTATGTCTAGATAGTCTCTGTGATGGGCATCTCGACTTCATTTCCAACCCCACATCTATCTTCTTATTCCTCGTTTTCCTTTTCTGAGTCACCCAACCATCATCATCTGCATGGGCACATCCACTAGAGGAAGCACTAGGTGAGGATAAGGTCCACACCACATTGAGGGGTTGGGTGGGAGGAACCAACAAAGGGGGTAGTAGAGGCCATGTTCTCACCCGATTCACATGTGCCAGGAGTAATTGGAGTTGGGACATCGACAACAACAATATAGGTGGCGGGGGGTTAGACGTGGAGGGAATCTCCCCCTCCTCAAGGGGTCTCGAGACTATCGCACTATTCAGCACATCCATCATAGTGACATTATTAGGAGGCAAAGGGATCTCAACCTCCAAATGGGAACCTTTCTATGGAGAAAAAAAAATTGAGTCCACATGAGAAGACTTGTTGGGGGTTTCTATCACCTTGAGGAGCTCTTTAGTAAAAGGGTAATCCTCACTATCATCCTCCACACCAAATCCATCCAGATTCTTGTCAACCACCTGAGGCTCCTTAATTGTACATATTTCCTTCAAGTTTTAGAGGCTTTTTTTGGGGGTGGCGGGGGCAGAGGGGGGGGCTTACAGTCAGAGATTAGATGTCCAAGATTAGAACATTTTTTATAATAAATTGTGGCATTCTCATTAACAATTGCTTGGGTCCAACTTCCCGACATAGATTTCCAAGTAATAAAATGTGGAGAATTTTTTTTATGGTAACCAACACACAAAAATGAGCAAACACTAACCTGGATCCTAGTCTGGTCATCTCATCAGTTGACACATAATGTCCAAATATGCTGCCAATTCATCAAAAAATATGTTCATCCTAGAACTCATGCAGGAGCCCCGACAAACAAACTCACATGGGAGTTGTCATGTTCAAATCCGTTGCGAGATCAAAACTAGGGTTCCATCTACAAAGAGAGAGATGGTGTGTCTCATAGGCCTAGCAACCAGAAATGACCTCCACTAAGTCCTCCTCTGTTGTAAATTTAAATAAGAAGAGAGCACTAGGCATGACACTAACTGTAATGCTTCCCTTTAGCTTCCATTTTAAAGACACCCATTTCCTCACCATCTCAATAGTGGGTCCGAAATAGAAAAATTTCCCAACCAGTGCCCTTCATTGAAGAGACAACTCAGTCCACCATTGAATCTGATAACACAATAAAAGGACCATCCTAAGTCTACAAGCAATTTGGGACTATATTGATGTCCACTTGACTATGCACCTCACCAACAAGCACAATCTTCCAGCCATTGGGATGTGTCTTCCTCTTTGGATTCACATTGTTTGGATTTGACGTCTCCAACTTATTGGAGTTATCAATACTATTATTACCGTCTGGATTGCGGACAACAGAGCTTTCATGTATGTTAGGAAATGGTGTCTCAATCTTGCATTTACACAAGGTTACTATTTATAGTAAGTTTTCATTTTAGCACGAAATGGTGAAAAATTCTCCCCAAAGATTCTGGTTGGCTAGATAAGCATTTCGGTAAAGTTTCATCACAAGATCACAACTAGTTTTGAAGATATTGAAGTTTTTGTTTTGGAGAGGTGCAATTAAAGGTTTAAACTTAATTTTGGGGGCTTTAGACCCTCCGAAACACCTTGAAAAGTGGGCATAAATGGTGTAGCAATTTACATGGTGATAGAGCACTTTGCGATCTTTCCAACACTTCAAATGATTCGTCAATCGGACACACGGTTCACAATTAATGGCCTCCATAAGTTTGTACTCCTAAAATTGGAAATATAATTTGTATCGGACACATAAATGAACTGTAAAAGGGAGGGGCACGTGTTGATATGTGTTTTAACATGTCATAGGGCATATAGATTGGAGATAAGGTTGACTATACTTTATTGGGTGGTTTCAGCCCATGGTTTTGTAATACCATTTGATGGTTTCTTGTATTGTATCTCCTATATATGAGGTGCGTGAGATAGAGGTTGTGTGTAAGAGTCTTATGGCTTTTGAGTTATCTCTGAATCTCTGATTAGTGGTAATCCTACGAAGATCTTGCTCTGAAAGTATATTGTATTCTATTTTTTATTGTTGAATAATATATTGGGCGACTTTTGGAGTGTGGGGTTTTTCTCTCGAAAGGGTTTTCCCCATGTAAATTATTGTGTTGTGGTATGAATGTTTTATGAGTATTTTTCTTAAGTTTTTGTAACTATTGTGATGATCTGTAAAATGTTTGCTTAACCCTCCTCTCAAGGTTAGTGTAGGAAATTGTTTTGCTACTTAACTTCCTTACAAGTGGTATCAAATCTTGATCACCTTTGGTTTCAGTTGTGGGTTGTTGGGTTTTTTGAACTAATCTAGATTTGAGTGGGAGCTTGTGCAAAAGACACTTTTTTATTTTGTTGCAGGAATTTTCAAATGGCAAGTTCATTAAGGAGAATAGAGGTGGAGAAATTTAATCGAATGAATTTTGAGATATGGAAGTTGGAGATCTGGTAATAGATCGAGATCTATGGGATGTTGTTGATGTGAATGTCCAAAGGCCCTTAGATCCTACTACTGCAGTTTAGTATGATGTTATGGACTAAAAAGCCAAGGATCTAATCAGACTGTGCCTGACAGACTCTGTTATGATTAATGTCCACAAAGAAAACTCTGCAAAGATACTATGGACTAAGCTTGGTGAAATGTATCAAGCGAAATCTTTATTAAATCAGATTTTCTTGAGGAAGAAATTGTATTCCTTGAATATGGAAGAGGGTGGACGAATTATAAATCACCTGGAAGCATTCAATATGTTGGTGGCTTAATTAGTATCTGATGCTTTGCGAAATGGGGCGAAGTTAGACTAAAGCTTGTGGTCGTATAACACACAAAAACACAAGAAATCGTTAGTGTTAATCAACCAAAAGCTATTCTAAGCAGGCATATCAAAAGAGACACTAAAAACATGATAAGATATTTAACTATGGAAACAAATACAACAAGGCATCTCCAAATGCCTTCTACCATGCTCTTAGCTCCTTTTCCCTTATTTCTCTCCTCTCCAAGTTCCAAATTAGTGTAGCTCTCAGCAACTTTTTGCACTATGGATGCTTATGAAGATTCAAGATTTGTAGATGATTATGACTTATATTATGCAAGTGTGAATAAAAGCTAAAACAAGAGATTTATCTAATTAACTAATTGATTTTAATTCAAAAGAGTGAATATGATGCTAAATGCTCTCTAAAAATGTTTATAGATTAAATGCATACAAGTTTTCCGGATCTGGATTATGAAGAAATAGGCTCTATTTATAGGAAAAATGGAGCAATGGATGGTTGAGATTGAGTAATCTCAACAAGGGTCAGGATTGAATGATATTCAATCCATGTGAGGACTTTCAACCCAATCCTAGGATGACAAGTGTCAACATGAGATGGGTTGAGAGGAGAGGGAATAAGCATTAAATGTTTGAAATGACCTAAGAGTTAACATGGGAGTTAAGGTCAAGGTTGGGTTGAGTGAATAAATTCTTTATTCAAAGAATAAAGCTTTTATCCAATGGATAAACTCTTGTGCAAAGGTAAAAGGGATAACCATGGTCAAAGCAATAAATGCTCGAGGAGACACATGAGTCACATGAGGGTTGAGTTAGGGGTTAACCATAAATGGTCATGTAAGAGCCATAAGAAGTCTAGAAGACTTTAGAGGTTAAATTGTTGAACACACCAAACATTAAATGTTTTTCAAAGACTTTGAAGTCTTTGAGAAGTGACTCTAAGTTGCTTAGGAATGTGACAATAATTAGAGGATGGATTAGGCTAATTGATTAGGATTAAATAGGTTCTAGAAGAATTTTAAAAGGGGATTTAGGAGGCAAGTGGGAGATGTAGGAAAATGCAAGTGGGGGGAATAAATGATTTAAATAAATGTTTTATTTAATTTATTTAAAAGAGGAAAGAGGATTAAATTGAATAAATATAATTTATTTATTTAATTGATTGTGAATTTGGTTGAATGAATGAATTAAAATAAATTGAATAATTTATTTAATTAATAGGAGAATGTTTGAAGATGAATTAATTAAATATTAATTTAATTAACTGATGGCTAGTGGATTTTTAATTAAATAAATATGAAATATTCATTTAATTAAAATGGACAGATTTATGTGACTATATTTGCCCCTCTTTGAGACGGTGTGGTTTATTGCGTCGTTTCAAAGAAAGAAAAATAGGTGTGAAACAATGTCCCATAAAATATTAATTTAATGGGTGGTATGCCCCCTCGAGAGATGGGCAAAAAAATTTCGAAAAATCGAGCGATCTCTCGAAAAAGAATGAAAATTGGCGAGGTGGTAGAAGAGAAGATAATAGAACTAATGGTGAAAAATAGAAGAAATCGGAGATAAAATGAAGAAATGGGAGGCTCTGGAAGTTCACGGGGACCATGACGGTCAGCGGGGGAAAATTAGGGTTACAGCGAAGGGTATATATGGGGAGAAAGGGGTGAAAACAAGCTCATTTGCATTCGCATCCATAGTGAAATTTTAGCTCTGATAGTGACTTTTTGGAGGAGCAAGCAACAGTCAGGATGTCGGTTCCCATAGCAGAGCATCGATTAGAGCGAGTCCATCGATTCCAGCGGCCAGACGACTACGGACCAATGGTATGTGAATTTGAATTTTTTATTTTTGTGCATTTTTGATATGTTTTTTGTAAGGTCCAAGTTGAGTCAACACAATAGCGCTAAAACTGTGTTTTGGCGTTGTTGTCAATTTAATTAGTTCTATTGTGCCGCTATAGAGCTATTGCATAGTGGTTTTAGCGTTTTTGCCAAGGTTAGTGCTATTGCATAGCTATTTTAGCGCTTCCGTTTGTTTAGTGCGATTGGGTAGTTGATTGAGCGCTATTGCTATGAGGTAGCGCTATGGTATAGTCAAAGTAGCGCTATTGTTAGTTTAGCGCTATTGCCTAGTCGATTGAGCGCTTTGGTTAGGATATTAGCGCTGTTGTGTGCAAGATAATGCTTTTGTGTAGGAAAATAGATGCCCTAGTTTGTTTGAACAAAAATCTCTTGATGCCTGTAGACACCTAAAATTGTCCAGTCTAATTAAATAAATATTTTATTTATTTAGTTATCTAAGCTTAATTCTTCTATTAATTAAATAAATTTTTATTTATTTAATTAATTCATTTATCCTCTTCTAGCCTTATTTCTCATTTAAATAAATACATTTATTTATTTAAATTATCCCTTTTCCTAAATTAAATAAATATTTTATTTATTTAATTATCCCACTTCTTCTATTAATTAAATAAATCCTTATTTATTTAATTAATTCATTATCTTTTTCTACACATGACACATGTCATTCATCTCTTAATTCATACACTACCTACTTCTTTCATTATTTTATTATTTCTTTTACCTACCCTCTAATCCTAGCCGACCTCTCTTTTTACACCTCTCAATCTTAACCCTCCATTTCTTATTGTGTCTTCTATTTAAGGAGATGCTTTCTTCATTGTCTAACCCTAATGACACATGCTAATGATCTTTCATGCAACTTGGCTACACTAAGATCCTACTTGCAACCACATTCCATTCTTTGTTGAGCTCTTGTGCATATTAAAATCTGAGAGCAAATATATCAAGCAAGATCAATGGAGATAGGAAGAATGGAGATCAAAACCCTATTGGACATGTGATGGTATAATCTTTGTGATTTTGAGTTATTCTGCATTGTCTTAGGTTATCTTCATATGTTATGGTGGATCTTTGTTCATTGTTAGGCTAGGGTTTTGTGGTTGAATTCATTTAGCCTTTCAATATTGTTATTATTGTTATCCATTTTCACCATAAACATTTTGGCACGCCCGGTGGGACTCTTGTCCCTTTGCATTTAACAATTTTGTTGCAGATTTCGCATTTTTGAAGTTGCAGATCGGACAATTTTCGACGATATTTTAGGTTTTTCCGCGTCTGCCAGCGTTCGGATCGCGTTTTTGTGTTTCAGGAGCGTCTGCAATATCTTGAATCGCGTCTGTGTTTTTGCCAGATTTTATATTTTTTTGCAGGTTTCTGGAACTGCGTCTGTGAATTAAAACCGCGTCTGTGATTGATCTTATCGCGTCTGTGATCGGGAATAGCGTCTGTGGTATACAAGCGCGTCTGTGCATTACAGAACCGCGTCTGTGTCACACAGACGCGTCTGTGTCTGGTATAACTGCGTCTGTGTTTTCTGTTTTGCGAATTTGTCAATTTTCTTTGATTCGGGTTTTCGGATTTTGTGCTTAGGGTTTCGGATCTGGTTTATTTTCAGCTAACCCTTGCGGATCTAGCTAACCTGGTTTGTGCAGCTTGCTTTGGAGGCAAAAACGTTTTTGTTGAAGGCCCCTTTTCACAAAGTCTTTTGGGTTTTCTAAAATTTACCTAACTTGTGTGCTTGCAGGAAGGGGTGATCATTTGAAACAACCCAAACTACTAACAATTTTGTTGCAGGGCCTTGGCTAGGGTTTTGTAATTTTGTTGTGTGCCTTGTTTTTCATAGCTTAGCAAACACTTCAATTGGTGCACTAAAATTGAATCATTGTCTTTTGTGTCTTGAGCAATAGGCTCTTTTTGTTTAATCTTTAGAGGGCCTGTCTTCCCGTGTGGTCATTAGGACTACTAGTGAGAAGAAAACGACCCAAGTGGTAGCGAGGAAAACCCACCTCATCCAAACCACTATAATCAAATGTATTCATGGTGAAAACTATGAATAACGTGTGCTAATTAGTTCATACCGACACTATGTCTCCCCATAAACCCGTTTGATCAAATTTATTTGATCATTTGTAGGGCGTAACCCCTACCGGCTGGGAGCCTTCTGTATTTACAGAGCTGAAAGTGCCACATGTATGGCCACGCGAGCGGATGCCCTTACTAGCACCTCTTTGTTTTAGATGCCCAAATCCTTCTAGTTGTTGAGGCAGGAGGTCGGACCTCTGGTAGCGGCCCACACACATACGGTTCTTAGTAGAGATACAAAGTTCGCCATGGGGAGTTTTTATGGGGACTAATGCTTGGCTGACCTGAGAAGTGAGTGCCGAGGGTGGAGCCAGTGAGGTCAAGCATCTAAGTATCCGCTCTGAATAGCGTAGCCTCGGGGGTAAAACCCCATGTGGGATCAACAACTATTGTCTTGGCCAGCCCTAAGATTTGTGCTTGTCTTATGTTAAACACTCAAACATTCAAGACAAAACAGCAAAACATTGTGTCTTTTGTGTCTTCAAGTGTATGCAAAATTTTTTTACATCAAACAACACACTTTTGGAGTCTAAACAGTTTGCAAACATTGAGTCATCAACATTGTGTCCTCTTGTCACGAAAAACAGTCGAAAAATCAGATTTGGTCACAACAAAACAACTTCACAGATAGGAAAAATTGCACTAAGGTTACAGAAACGCGTCTGTGTCTGTTTAAACCGCGTCTGTGAAGTACATAATAGCGTCTGTGTTTTTATCAGCGTCTGTGTCAAACAGAGAGGCGTCTGTGTCAGATAATCGCGTCTGTGAAGTATACAGAGGCGTCTGTGTCAGGATTTGAAAACTTTAACAGTCAAGCAAACAAAGAAAATCAGTTTCGGCATACTTGAGCTTCTTAGGTTGTCTCTTCAGGTTTCATCTAGCATTCAGCCTGTTCTAAGGTTTCACATAGTCCATCATTGCTTCACATCTCATTTTACATTCACAATTGTCTAAACTTGAGTCAAAAGGTCACTTGCTTGTCCTCATCATACTCTTTCAACACACTACATACAACTACACTTTGCTAAGTGGTCCCTCATCAAGGTTTCTTACCTTTGGGTCTCATTTGGTCTTACTTAGAGTCAAGGTCAGCTTACCTCATCAAGAGAAACTATCCTCTCTTTGGAAGTCACACCTACTCTACTACTTACATACTTGGTCTTACACTTTGGACATTGCAAGTACACCTCAAGATTCACTTACACTTCATACAACTCTTGGTCTTCCATACTTTTTCATTCTTCATCTAGTTTCTCACATCTTGGTCTAACACCTAGTTCATGGTTGAAACCCGCCTTCAAAAATCTAGGAGAATAGCTAAAGAAGCTCAAGAATCCGTAAATATGAGTTTTTATGAGTATGACAATGATCTATTCTACAATCCTGAGCACACTACATTACCAGACATGAATGTTTATAGACACAATCCAAATGTGGAAAGCACAAACACTATAAACAACAATGCTACGCACAATGACATAGTGGACAACTCTTCAATACTATCAGCAGACATACAAGAATCCATAATGGATCCTCAATTCAATAGATTGGTTGAAGAGATAATGCGGAGAGATCGTCAATACTTTTTAAACATGATGGCACAAAGTGGAGCTAAAATACCGCATGATTTTGACTTATCTCAACTTATGGAAAGTCGACCCTCACAACAAACTCAACCTAACATGGATCAAAGGAGACCAAATAGTGGAGGAAATAGAGGACCGAATAATATGATGCCTGAGTCACCATCAGCTTTGCTTCAAAAGCCAGCAATCCCACATACACAAGCTCAAACATATGATACTTACACTCAAGGACCATCATGGAGGCCTTATGCTCAATCACATGCTCAAGGTATGAATCAATCAAAACAAGTGGATACTCAAGGACATCCTCAAAATTCTGACACAAGGAGACCTCATGTCAAAATTGGGGGCAACACAATGGAAAATGAAAGGCCTATTGAATATGGTTTATACACACAAAATAGATATGGGGTCCCTCAACATGAAGTTATGCCAAATGCTCCATACATGTCGCAACAATATAGACCTCCATATGGACATGTCTACGATCAATATCATCCATACATGCAACAAGCTCCTCCTCAAATGGGTGTCTCAAACATGGGGTATGCTACAAGAAATCAATCTCCTCCCAAGAATAATTTGGAGCAACAAATTAGAGATCTACAAAAGAAAATGGAGGACATGAGTACATCAAAACCAACATACACTATGAGAGATATATGCCCTTATCCCTTTGATAAGAGCATTCCAATGCCTCCATTTCCTCCACACTTTGTAACGCCAAAATTTGACAAATATAGAGGGAGAGGAGACCCCAAGGCACACATAAGACAATTCTTCATAGCTTGCATTGAGGTAGCGGCAGAAGAAACATAATTAATGAGGTTGTTCCCACAGAGCTTAGGAGATCAAGCTATGGAATGGTTTTCTCAATTACCTCCTGGTATTAAGTCATGGGGCGACTTGGCAGAGGCATTCATTCAGCATTTCTCTTACAACATTGAAACAGATGTCTCAGTTACTACCTTGTGCAATACGAAACAAAAGGAAGGAGAATCTTCCGCAACATTTTTACAGAGATGGAGAAACTTAGCTAGCAGATGCTCTTGTGAAATCCCGCAGAAACAAATGGTAGAAATATTCACACAAAATGTTAACAAGGCTATTGGATATGATCTCAGGAAAGCTTGTTTGTCTACATTCAAGGATGTTATTGAAAAGGGCCTAGCAACAGAAAAGGTCTTAATTGAACAAGGAGTCATTAAGATATTCAAAGAAAACAAAGATGACTTCAAAGGAAAGGACAAACCAAAATTTTGGAATAAGAACAAGAACACAGTTAATGATGGTGTTGTTGATGCCAACATAGTGAGACCCAAGTTCGTCTTTTCTGGATCAAGTTCTACCAACAATCAGGTGAACACTCAAACAACTTCTAGACCACGAAGGAAGTACACTCCATTGGGGGAACCACTTGAATCAGTATTCAAAAAGCTTGTAGCAAACAAAGTAATTACAGTTCCAGATTTTCCTCCTTATGAACCAAAGGTAAAACCAAATTGGTGGAATGATGATGAGTATTGTGAGTTTCATAAGAGCAAGGGTCACAAGACAGGTAATTGCCATCGATTGAAAAACATTGTGCAAGATCTCATTGACAGAGGGGATATAGAGATTGAGGGACATTCATCTAATCAAGAGCATGAGATGTTTAAGGAACCATTCCCAAAACATGACAAAGGAAAAGGCAAAGTCACAGATGATCAAACCAATTATACTAGAGCACCTTACAATTATGATTCTACTATCAATCACATCTCAATGGACAATCATATCTCTACCATTACTATCAAGAACAAAAATCCTGAGAATCCTTCTCAGAGACCCAAGATTGTCCTAAAAGGTGTGGGATCTTCGTCCGAATCTACCTCTGAATGTCATGTTACAACCCGTCGAGGTAAGATTACATTGCCAGGTGCCTCCACTAAGAATACCAATCTTTCATCAACCAAGCCTGAGTACGACCTTGTAGAACAACTAGGGAAGACACTTGCACTCATCTCTATTTTTGAGCTCTTACGTATATCTCCTGCACATAAAGCTATCCTTGACAAAATCTTGAGAGATACTGCCGTTCCTACTAATCTGAACGTGGACCAGTTTCAAGCCATGGTGGGATACCTATCCGTTCCACACTCCCTCACATTTACAGAAGCTGATGACGCCTCCATAAGTCAGCCACATAATGCACCTCTACATGTTGAAGCCTTCATACATAAACATAGAATAAAGCGAGTCCTGATAGATGGAGGAGCAGGTCTTAATATTTGTACCTTGAGTACCATAAGACAATTGGGATATTCTGACAAGGCTGTGAATGCTACAAACCAAATCACCATCAAGGCTTATGATGATGAAGAGCGCTCGTCCAAGGGCACAGTCACCTTACCGCTAAGAATAGGGCCAGTCACAAAAGATGTGGTTTGTCAAGTCCTAGATCTAGATCTGACATATAACATATTGCTAGGACGTCCGTGGATTCATGAAATGAGGGCAGTCCCATCAACATACCATCAGTGCATTAAGTTTCCTCACAATGGAGTTGAAGTGACCGTCAATGGTGATCCAAATCCATTCATATATTGTAATAACTTGAGATCACATACTGAGACTATCATTCCCAGTAATCGTGAGGCTACTCCTTCGTCAGCATATATTGATCCTGAGTCATTAAAGCCCTCGACATCCAAACAAGGTGAACTTAGAGCCAAGTTTCAAGACAAAGGCATGGGAGAATACACTTTGAATCAGACAATGTTTTTACGACAAGTCATGACCTCTCCCAAGGAATATGGGAGGCCACATCCTAACAAGCAAATCTCCATCATGATGCTCAAATGGGATCCTACCATCTTTCAAAAATGGGGTGAACTAGAAGAAGAAAATTTATATAAAATGCTCTATAAGGACATTGAAGAGGACACACATGATCAGATTATTATACCCTGTGAGAACTATGGCAAAGGCTTCAAAATTTTGCAAAGATTCGGGTATGATGGAAAAAGCCCTCTCGGACTACGCAAAGAAGGTGTCATGGAGCCCTTACAACCTGAGCTAACTACAAGAAGGGAACGCTCCAAGGGGCTTGGTTTTCTGAATCCCAGACTACATAATAAAAGAACAAAAGAGGTATGGCGAATTAAAGTTGCCGAAGTTCAACAAGAGGATTACTATTCAACAGACTCCAATGAGTGGGAATGGGGTTCAGACAAATCCTCCAGTGACTATGAGCTCACTGAAACATTCAGAGAGCCAGATGAACCCACAGAGGAGGAGGAATTTTACAAAAAGTTCAGAGTTGGTCAAGAACCAACCCATAAGGATCCCGCACAAGCTTCGTTTCAAGGTCCTAGGTCAAAATCACATAGGATGAGGACACCTGTCCCAGAAGGCTCTACTAGTGATGACAATTTGGATTCGCTCACAATCGAAACTGATGAGGAGAGTGCCATCGATGACCTCGACGATTACCTTGACATACCTGAATATAACCACATCTTCACTATTAGTCCTGCAAACCCTGAAAGCACTAAAGACCTTCCCCTTGTTCATCCTTAACTCATTGACTGGGATCATGAAGGACCAGCACAATTTGATACATTTCAAAATGATGAAGCTATTATCGACTACCTTGACATTCGAGATGATCTTCCCCCTAGAGACCACAAAGCAGGATATGCCATAGAGTTCAACAACGTGGCATACTTCGGTGAGGGTGTCGGGCCTTCTAGTCGCAAAAATGTGAAAATAAAAACAAAACAAGGGTCTTATGGCGAAAACCACACTGTGGCGCTATCTGACCTCAAAAAAGTAAAAAGAAAGGACGTATCTGAGGGTGAAAACCTCTCTGAGGCGCCCGAAGATGGAAGGCTCGACATTCTCCCAGCATCATACGAGGAAAAATCATCCATGTTGGTAGAGGAGACTATAAAGACAAACATTGGTACAACGGAGGTCCCACACAACATATTTTTGGCTCAATCATTGACAGAGGTCGAGAGAGCAAAATTCATAAGCTTCTTTAAGGGACGACAAATCAACTTCGCATGGTCATACGCTGATATGCCTGGACTGGATCCGGATTTGGTTATGCATCATTTGACAGTCAAACCGGAGGCAAAACCAGTAAAGCAGAAATTAAGGAAAATGCATCCACAAGTGGCATTGCTAGTCAAGGCAGAGCTGGAGAAATTACTGGATGTCGGATTCATATGCCCAATTGATTATCCCGAATGGATTTCCAATCTAGTACCCGTCAGTAAACCGGATCGCAACATAAGGATATGTACAGACTTCAGAGATATCAACAAGGCTTGTCCAAAGGATGACTTCCCATTACCAAATATTGACTTGATCGTTGACCTCACAGCAGGCCATGAAATGTTATCTTTAATGGACGGATTTTCTGGATATAATCAGATCAGGATTGCACCTGAAGATCAACATAAAACATCATTCACTTGTCCATGGGGAACCTTCTGTTGGAACGTCATGCCCTTTGGGTTGAAAAATGCAGGCGCTACTTATCAAAGAGCGATGACTACTATCTTTCATGATCTCATGCACATAACCGTGGAAGATTATGTTGACGATCTTTTGGGAAAATCAATAGACAGAGACACACACTTGGACATACTTTTAGTTGTCTTTGATAGGCTGGAAAAATACAAGGTAAGATTAAACCCAAAGAAATGTGTCTTTGGAGTAACCTCCGGGAAGCTCCTAGGATTCATTATGTCTAAAAGAGGAATAGAAGCTGATCCAGCAAAGGTCAAGGCTATCTTAGACATGCCGCCACCCAAGCATATCAGTCAACTTCGATCTTTACAAGGGAGACTCCAATCCATACGAAGATTCATAGCACAACTTGCAGATAAGTGTAATCCTTTCCAGCACCTGCTACATAAAAACATCAAGTTCAAATGGGATGAGAACTGTCAACAGGCTTTTCAGACGCTCAAAGACTATCTTTTGAACCCACCAGTCTTGATGCCACCAATTCCAGATCAACCATTGCTACTTTACATATCGGCTACTCCGACAGCACTAGGGGCACTCCTAGCACAGCAAATACCTGACGGCAAGGAAAAAGCAGTCTACTATATCAGTCGCACATTGGTGGGATATGAGCTAAACTACACACCAATCGAGCGTGCATGTCTCGCTGTGGTCTTTGCTTCACAAAAATTACGACATTATATGCTCACTCACAAGACTAAGTTGATTGCCAGAATTGATCCACTAAAATATCTTCTCAACAAAGCTACACTTACTGGGCGGCTGGCCAAGTGGGTAATGATTTTGAGTGAATTCGACATTGAATACGTGGACAGAAAAGCTATAAAAGGACAAACAATTGCAGATCAACTGGCAGATGCTCCCATGATAGATGATGCTCCTCTACAGTCAGAATTTCCAGATAAGTCCATTTTAACAATATCACCTGCAAAGTCATGGCAATTATATTTTGACGGCTCATACACACAGCACGGGGCAGGAGCGGGTATACTCTTTATAACTCCTCAAGGCGATTCTATACCAAAGTCATACCGCTTATCATTTCCTTGCACTAACAATATAGCGGAATACGAGGCATTAACAACTGGGTTAAGAATTGCAGTTCAATGGAAGATCCAAGAACTTCGTGTTTTGGGGGATTCTCAACTTGTCATCCGTCAAGCAACTGATGATTATCAAACAAAAGATGAAAAGCTAATGCCTTACAAACAACTGGTAGATGATCTGAAATAGCATTTTGCAAAGATAGAGTTTGAGCAGATACCAAGAGAACAGAATCGCGCTGCAGATGCCATGGCTACAATTGCTTCGCTCATTGATCTACCACAAAATGAGACCTGCTATGAATTCCTGGTAGACAACCTGTTGATTCCCTCATATGAAATCACTCCTACGAAAATGATATGTGTTGTTGGTCCTGAATCCCAGTTATATGGTCCCATATTCACATACCTTTGCGACAATATCTTACCTCCCGATCTATCGAACAATCAACGCCATACTTTCAGTCGCCAATCCTCTCGATACGTCAGTTTAGCTAATATCCTATACTGACGAGGTCTAGATGGCACCCTTCTTAGATGTTTAGAGAGTGCCGAAGCTCAGATTGCGTTACGAGAAGTGCATGAAGGGATATGTGGCCCGCATACTAGTGGTCCTACCTTGGCCAAGAAACTCATCAGGACTGGATACTACTGGCCTACTATGGAAAAAGATGCATATCAATTTGTCAAGAAGTGTAAGCAGTGTCAAATTCATGGAGACCTCATACATGCACCAACGCAGGAACTACAACCACTTGCATCTCCTTGGCCCTTTTGTCAGTGGGGACTCGATCTCATAGGCAAGATTCACCCTCCTTCTTCCAATGGACATAAATTCATTATCACAAGCACAGAGTATTTTACAAAGTGGATTGAAGCCGTGCCTCTCACACAAGTTACTGGGAAACAAATCGCTACCTTCATCTTGAACTACATCATTTGCCGATACGGGATTCCTACTTCCATTATTACTGATAACAGGCATCCTTTCAAAAATCAGGATGTTCGTGAACTCTGTGACCGCTTCCATATCTCCCATCGTTTCTCCACACCATATTACCCCCAAGGTAATGGCCAAGCTGAGGCGTCTAATAAAACAATTCTCAAAATCCTTAAAAAGATAGTCGACGACGCTGGCCGTAACTGGCATATCCAACTCAATCCTGCACTTTGGGCCTATCGCACAAATGTCCGCACACCTACAGGAGCTACACCATACTCACTTGTCTACATCTCTGAAGCCATCTTGCCTATTGAGGTCGAGTTACCTTCTCTACGGGTCTCCTTGAGAAACATAATCAACGATGAAGACTACAGGGTCTCTCGCTTACAAGAACTAGAACTGCTGGAGGAACGAAGGCACACTGCTTTTAACCATCTCAAGGCTTACCAACAACGAATGAGTCACAGTTACAATCACAAAGTTAAGCCTCGCACATTTGAGGTAGGTGACTTAGTACTCAGAGAGAACCCCAAGAATCAGCAAGACAGAGATAAAAAAGGCAAGTTCGAACCAAACTGGCTTGGTCCTTACATCATCACAGCGGTATATGGATCTGGGGCATATCAGCTCTCAACTACAGAAGGGGAATCTTTGGAGGATCCTATCAACAGCATGCACCTTCGCCGGTTCTACACATAGCTCATCAGAATATCCTAATTCAAAAATACAAAAAAAAAAAAAAAAATCAAAAATACAAAAAAAATTATAAAACAAAAAAATCGTTACTTGGTGAAAACCTGGCAAACAGGCGCCTTGTGACACAAAAAAATTTTGAAAAAATCAATAAAGTAAAGAGAAATAATTTCGTCCAACGGTGAAAACCACTTCGGTGGCACCCTGGGCAAGTACCATGGTGAAAACTGGGTCACCAGCGCCATGCGTAGAGACTTTGCTCCTCTCTCCTTCAGGATTCTCTTTCATCCTTTCACTTTGCACACACTCACAACCTATTCACTCACAATAAACTTACCCATTCCCATCATGGCTTGTTATTGATCTACCTAAGATTGGTTAGCCATCCATAAACCTCCCTTTTCACATCCCTTTCCATCCATAATAAATTAGATCCTATCTGTGACTACGGCCAATTCCTACGTCTAGTGATGGGTGTGGAACTGAGAACATCACATGTTTTGAGGAGTACAGTTTCTTCCAGCTTTCTTTAGTCTATCCGCGCACAGTCCACAATAAAGCAACGTTTGCATCGCAGATCCGCAATAAAGTTTCATCTTCTCCGCAATAAAGTATCAGTTTCATGGATTCAGTCAGTTTCAGATGAGACAGCAGCAACAATGGGCTTCAACAAATCAAATCTTTCAACAGACTCAGACAACATATAGTTCAGTGCTATCTATCCTTTTTGTGAAAGTGAACATTGTGACCACAATCGAATAAGACTTATACAAGTGACAAGAGACACTAAACTTGAAGACTACAGTGGATGTTGGTGTCGGGTCTTGGTTTTCTTTTGATTTTATCTTTTGGTGACATGTCTTTTAGCTTTTCCAGGATGTCTTTGACTAGAGATTCTATCTCCAGGATGTCTTTGACTAGAAAGGCGAGGATGGGGTATCGTCACCTATCTGCATTTGCTGTCTGTGGATTGTCTTTTAGTAATGCTATGACTTGTCCAAGGATATGAGGACACTGCGAGTCTAGTATGAATTGGGGCATTCCTTGTTTGTGACTGTCTTATCTCCATGCAAACAGGTACAAGGACTTTCTGGGTCGAACATATGCCTCGATTGTCATAACCTATTTTGCCATAATAAAGCTCAATGATGATACCGCACAAGAAGCTCTTTCACTTTCATATCTTCTGTCTTTCATCCCCCTTTCTTGATTGACTTCCATCGTCCTTCTCGAGTCCGCGTAGCCCGCTATCACATGATTGAGTATAATGACACACCAAAAGCATTTGCATTTCATGTAGCTGCACCTACATCACCACATATAAGCATTTCATACACAATTGCATCACATCCTGCATACAACACATGTTAGTACATCTCACATTTTCATTATGTAAATAATCATTTGCATTATCATATTCATTTGCATTTCATACATTCACATTTGCATCATGCATCACATATACAACATAAAAGAACAAAAATATATTGCATTACATCATATAAGCATCCATATCATAAAACATGCATCACATAAGAACATCTCATCACATAAGGTACACATGCATATAACTGCCGCAAAAAAATGGATCATCTCATATATAATCAAAAGTGTCATGATACAATGATGTCAAAAGAATCATATGGCTACAAAATCACCCGCAGGTGTCTACAATACAAAAAAATGGTACAAATACTGATACAAGGGAGCCCTCTGTGGCTATGATGAACTCCCTCCCTCGGAGCCGCCTGGCCTCGACGGAGTCTGAGCTCTAGATGGTCCTGCTCCAGGATCCCCCTGCCTGTCTGGTGGTGGTGGAGGACCCATGACCCCACCGCTGGATGCCTACCTCCTACGACTCCCTCCCGTAGCCGTCGCTGTGCGCGACGATCTATGGAAGCTCCTCGCTCGCTGATCCGCTGGCACGACACCATAGTACAGATCCCTCCAGTAGGCGATCTCCTCTCCGGCTCACAGCACATATGCGTAGCCTGCCCCTGCATCCTCTGCTGCCCGCCTCCCTGCCCTCAGAGCTGTCTTGGCCTCAGTATATCTCTGGATGGCCTGGTCTCTCTCCCGCTCTGTGTCCCTGAGCCTGATCCTGAGGCGATCCCTCTCCCGCTCCAAATCTGCAATCTCGTCTGCCTGGCCCTGGCAGATCTCTCTCAGCCCTAGCAGCTCATCCTCCTCAGGATCACCACCCTCAGCCTCTGCCTGTGGCTCCTCCTCTGCAGGTGCCTACACCTGTGCCTCCCCCTGTACCTGTCTAGGTGCCTGAATAGGTACCTGTCTCTGCACCTGTCCCTGTCCCTGCACCTGTCTCGGTCCCTGTGCTCTAGGACCCTATGCTGCTGGTACATGTAAGGGCAATCCACCTCGAACCCTCACCACCTGAGCTGCTCTCTCCTGTCCTCCCTCCCTCCGAGGTGCTACTCGCCTCTCTCCCACCACTCCTCTCCGCCTCCGTCGGCCCCTACGTCCATCTCCTCCACCATCATCATCATCATCCCCTCCCACCTCTCCCTCCAGCAGCTCTCTCGGATCTGTCAACCTCGGAAAGGGATGCTATGCCCAATACGCAGAGTACTCTGCGTCCATCCCTGCATCCTCTACCTCCAGCCACATGTCCCATGGTACTGGCATCATCTCTGCCAGCTGTGTCATGGCCTAATCATATGATAATAGCGGCCCGAACTGTACCTGATCTCTGACTGTACGGGCATACATGCCCGAGCCTCGTGGCATCTGCTGAATCCTGCTGAACTGTCTGCATACCCTATCAACAAGCTGCCTCTCCAGAATATAGGGCGTCCGCCCAATCAGATACCTGCTCCTGAATGCATAGGGTAGCTCCACTGCGTCGTCATCCCACTCCTCGCACCCCAGGTACGGCCTCCAGATAACCATATCAATGTCATCTATGACGCGTCTCCAGTGCTCTAGTCGACCAATCCGAGGCTATGATGTAATCATATCGTACAGGTGCACAAAACTCCGTCCCTGCCCTCTGCCTCTGAAGTGGATAGGCCGTGTGATCGGAAGGTGCTCATATGCCCACACCTGTAGGAGAGTCACTCCGCAGCCCAAGCCCACTGATCCGTGGTACACAAACTGATGCAGCTCATAGTACAAATGGGCCAAGACACATGGCCCCCATGCATATCTGGTGTGCTCTGTCACTAGTGTCTCCAATGCTCCTCCCCAGCCAACTGCCAATCCCCGTGTAGCCCTGTCTGGACACAAGTACCCACTGATGACTCCTCCGATAACAGCTGGTAAAGCTAAACCTGTAGCGGTCATGGTATCCCATGCCACGTGACCTGCTCGCATCTCCAACCCGGGATCCTGGAATACCCGTCTCAATGCCTCCCTGTCACCATCTCGATCATATGGAATCAACTCTCCATCGATCGGAATATGCAAAATCCGGTAGACATCCTCCAGCGTCACTGTCATCTCACCCATAGGCAAGTGAAACGTGCAAGTCTCGGAGTGCCATCTCTCCGCCAGTGCAGTCAGCAAACCCATGTTTGCCCGAAACTCGGGCACATATAGCACATGTGTGAGACCCATCTCCTCAATAGAAATCATGTCCTGAATCGACAACTCTGGTCGTAACCTCTGAGTAGACGGGAATCTCTCCCGTGACTCCAGCATAGGCAGATACTCCTGCAATCAACCAATCAATCATGTCAGTTATCATGGCATTCACTGTTTATCACAAAATGTTACTTGCTATCTAAATGCATACGCTTACCTATCCTAGTGACACTCACTGTTCATCACAAAGTGTTGCTATCTATCCTAGTAGTACTCCCTGTTCATCACAAAGTACTACGTGTGTGACATTCCCTGTTCATCACAAAGTGTTACTCACATTCGCACTCCCTGTTCATCACAAAGTGCTGCCTATCTTGGTGCTCCCTGTTCATCACAAAGTGCCTTGATTTATCCTAGTCTTCCTAGAGGACCTGCTTGAGTGTATCCTCTCAGCAGCTTATCCAATCAACAGCGTATGTTCATCACAGAACTGCCGATTTGACCTCGAAGACTCAACCTATGCATTTTGCAACACAAATGCGCTTTAAACTCATAAACGCGCTTATAGACTGCACAAACGCGCTTCTGCAACACAGACGCGCTTCCTGAACACATACGTGTCTATACCATGCACAAACGTGACCAGGGAACACAGACGTCCCTACATGACATAAACGCCCCTCCAGGGCACAGACGCCCCTACACTTCACAAACGCGTCTGTATTCAGCACAAACGTGGTTCCAGGCACAGACGTGCCTGGACCCGACACAGACGCGCCTGTCCGACACAGACGCACCTGGCACTGACACAGACGCGGTTTCACATTTTTGCATATTTCAACTACCCTATTCCTAGCGCATTTATTGCTACTTAGCATGCATTAATGACAAAACTTGAAATGCGTGAAAGTACGAAGAGGTTTTCGGGTACTTACCGGCTCTCCTGCCTCTGCTGGTCGCTGGAATCGACGAACACGGTCAAATCTATGAACCAAAGCCATCGCTGCTGACTGCTGCTGCTCTTTTCTCGCTCTGCACTGTGATCTTGTAAGGGTGTGGATGACAATGAGGATGTCTTTTGCCCGTGGTCTATCTTATAGCCTACCCTAGCCCTGGCCCTCATTTCCCGAGTCAGTATTCTTCTTCCTGTGACTTTGTCACTTTATCCGGTCAGTCCATTCTAGCCTTTCTTTCTTATCGAGAGATTGTCTGCAATTTTTTCAGACATTTTCATCCAATCTCTTGAGGGGGCATATCATTCCCATTTTGGGGCAACTCTGTATCAGTTCATCTTATCTTCTTTGAAACAACGCGACAAGCCGCATTGTCTCAAAGAGGGGCAAAATGTAGACATCTAAAATTGTCCAGTCTAATTAAATAAATATTTTATTTATTTAATTATCTAAGCTTAATTCTTCTATTAATTAAATAAATTTTTATTTATTTAATTAATTCATTTATCCTCTTCTAGCCTTATTTCTCATTTAAATAAATACATTTATTTATTTAAATTATCCCTTTTCCTAAATTAAATAAATATTTTATTTATTTAATTATCCCACTTCTTCTATTAATTAAATAAATCCTTATTTATTTAATTAATTCATTATCTTTTTCTACACATGACACATGTCATTCATCTCTTAATTCATACACTACCTACTTCTTTCATTATTTTATTATTTCTTTTACCTACCCTCTAATCCTAGCCGACCTCTCTTTTTACACCTCTCAATCTTAACCCTCCATTTCTTATTGTGTCTTCTATTTAAGGAGATGCTTTCTTCATTGTCTAACCCTAATGACACATGCTAATGATCTTTCATGCAACTTGGCTACACTAAGATCCTACTTGCAACCACATTCCATTCTTTGTTGAGCTCTTGTGCATATTAAAATCTGAGAGCAAATATATCAAGCAAGATCAATGGAGATAGGAAGAATGAAGATCAAAACCCTATTGGACATGTGATGGTATAATCTTTGTGATTTTGAGTTATTCTGCATTGTCTTAGGTTATCTTCATATGTTATGGTGGATCTTTGTTCATTGTTAGGCTAGGGTTTTGTGGTTGAATTCATTTAGCCTTTCAATATTGTTATTATTGTTATCCATTTTCACCATAAACAATGCCAATGATAGATGGATGGATGGAGAGATGAGGTGAGAGTTGTTTTGAACCATAGCAGCCCTGATGAGACTTAGGTCATTAGGATAAATGCATGTTGAAGTCTAGGTGTGCCACGATTGTTTACTTGTTGAAACCCAAAGATACTTGATCAAAGTATCTGTTGATAGTCTAGGTTTAAATTTAAGAAAGTTTGAAACAAAACAACTAATGATGATGGTCGATGCATTTGTGTAGGAGGATCTTCGCGTCTTACAGTTGCGCGAGAGGCATCCTACCACACAGGTGTTGCGCGAGCGGTTGACAGAGGTTGAGGTAGATTGCATTGCAGCAACAGACTTGTACGATGTGATGTATATGCCTGTGATTTGGATGAATCACGATTTGATTACAGCATTGGCAGAGCGGTAGCATAGTGAGACATGTACATTTCACTTAGCGCAGGGGGAGATGACAGTTGCACTGGAGGATGTATGGCGCATCCTACACATTCCCATTCGAGGAGACCTGGTGACATATGACCGATCTTGGGGGATAGCAGCTATACAACGGTTTTTTGAGGAGGATGTGTATATTGATGATGGGTTGATAGCCTGGGAGGACATAGCAACCTTGTATGAGCCATTACCAGCAGTGTTATCAGGGATTGTTGGGAGACTGCTATGTCCAAATCGACGATCGCATGGACTTGTTGTTGGTTGGGGGTAGGTGATTGAGCAGATGATGACAGAGGGGAATCAGTTTGCATGGGGACCGTGCGTGCTATCGCACTTATATCGGGAGCTACATGAGGTAGAATATCGAGGGATGGGCTCATTGGGAGTGGGTATCACGCTACTGCATATCTGGGCATGAGAGCATTTACCATTTACCCGACCAATCAGTTTGAGATTCTGAGTAGTGGATCAACCCTATGTATACATGTATGGAGGGATGATGAGCCAGTCCCACCTGGGGAAGTTAGAGTGGTGGCGGCGGGCACTGGATGACTTGGATACAGTGATCTGGAGGCCGTATATTGAGTGTGAGTCATGGGAGGATGATGCAGAGGCATTGCCATATGTGTTCATGACACGATACCTCATTGGTAGGACAACCTACAATGTGGAGAGACAGTTGCCTGGCAGGGTGTTGAGACAGTTTGGGCGGAGGCAGGGATTGCCTAGTGGTTCGGGAGAGTATGCACGAGTGGTACGGGAGAGGTACTTATGGGGGCTAGTGCTACCATATGATCAGGCATTAGCAGAGTTCTGCATGTTACAAGCGAGACCATGACATATGAGGTCAGGGATGGTGGATGTTGGGGTGTGAGAGGAGTATACACAGTATATTGCAGCACATTCGATTCCGCGGATATCAGAGCCGATTCTAGATTTTGAGGAGAGGGGATGAAGACGAAGGAGGAGAGGAGGTTGTGAAGTAGTAGGTAGATGGGGGAGAGGGGATGGTGGTGATGGAGATGGTGGGGGTGGGTTTGGAGGAGGAGGAGGAGGGGGTGGTGGGTTTGGAGGAGGTGGCGGATTTGGAGGTGGCGGTCGATTACAATGGAGAGGGAGAGGTGGGCAGCCATTGCGGCTATCTCAGGGACCTTCGATGCAGGGAGGCATGAGATTAGGTGGTAGGGATGCAGGTGAGGGACATGCACCTATGGATACAGAGGAGGGAGTGACTAGAGAGGGAGCCACTAGAGAGGCACCTATGGATATGGGGGAGGGAGCTACAGGTGGAGATCTGCGGGATCATATAATAGGATATTTGCAGACTCGCGTAGAGGATTTGGAGGCAAAGGTAGCAGCTAGAGATGTTCAGCTGTTTGCTCGAGAGTCAAAGCTGACTATGGTGTTGTGGGGGAGGGATGAGGCCGTGGAGAGATTTGCAGCGTTGCAGGGGAGAGTACGGGTGGGAGCAGGAGTAAGAGAATAGGGTCCTATTAGGGATGCAATGAAGGAGATGCGACGAGCACAGGAGGAGATAGATTATTGGCAGGGGTTATATGAGTAGGCGGTGCCAGCTAGTCAGCGAGTACTTAGCTATTCACAAATGCAGTGGGCGAGATCAAAGTGGTCTCAGAGGATGCAGAGTAGTGGTGGTGTGATGGGTCCTCCACGGAGAGATAGGTTAGGTGGTGCAAGAGCTAGTGGGGGAGCAGGTGGTGATGGTGGTGCAGCATCTGGTCAGAGTGGCATTTGAGAGAGCATTTTGTATGCATGTATTTTATCATTTGGACTGTACCTTGGATGGCTCTTGGTAGCCAATTTTTTGGACTGCATTATACTCTGATACATGTATATTTTTGGCAATATGATATGATATATGAGGAGATCCCATATTTTGTGATGATATGCATTTTGATGATATGTATGGATGTTTATGCATGATGATGATTTTATGATTTTATGCTCAGATGGATAGCTGTACTTGCTATATGTATGTGTTTATGAGATGATTCTTATATGCATGTTTTTATGATGATTTATTTTCACAAGATGTCTATATGCATATTTTATGATGTGATGTGAATCATGTGGTTGCAGGTTGATATGCATGAATGATTTATGTATGGAAATGCGATGATGATTATATGTGTGCATAATGCAATGACGATTTTGATGGTACTTTGGATTTTATGTTCTGACGAGATAATGAGATAATGATGTTTACGATATAATGTGCTAAAATGAATGATTGTATATATGTAAATGCATCTATATGTTTGTTAGATGAATGCAATTAGGATAAACAAATGTAAAATACAAATGTTTAAATGATGAATTCTAAATGAATGCATATGGATAATATATGAACTTATGTGGAAACAAATGGTTTTGTTATGATATTAAATGGCTGTAAAATATGATGAAGTGAAATGATAATGCAACTCATGAATAACTGCACCTTAATGCAAATAAAAAGTAGAATGAATGCATGTTGGTAATGAATCCTAAATAAAATGAATTGAATGAGTATAAATATATACTAAATGGATAAATGAATTCACTTAACTAATGGATAGATAAATAGATGTATGCAACAATAAATGATGATAAATGATAATAAATGATGATTGGTAACTGAAACTAAATGAATGCATAGTAATGGTTAATACAATCAAGGACAATTTATCATATGAATGAATCTAAATGTCATGATTTATGCAATGATGAAATGATATAATAAGACTAATGTTAATAAATGATAATGAACTATATGTAATTTTATGCAACTAAATGATATGAAATGCACTCGATGCAAATGCAACTAAATGTAATGATGATGATATGATCATGATAGATGAATGCAAGGTTGTTTAGACTTTGCATGATGCACTGATGATGTATTAGAGTACTCTGTCGCGATTGTATTCCAGACCAACTCAGTTTTCACATAACTACTCATATTAATTTTGTTCACACTTGCACACAAAACTATGTATATGAATAATGAATGAATAAATGGATGGTTAATATGCAATAGAATGCTATATAAACAAATGAGATGGAATGACGATCCATAGTGATTTATTTTCATCATTGAGCTTTTAAAATGTTGTAAGAAAAATACAAGCAACTTGACATAATGATTCAAGATGACCTGAGTATTCCTTACATGGATTTTAATATAGCAAGTTAATACAAACAACTTGATATAATGGATCAAGTTGACCTGAGTATTTCTTGCGGAACAGACAAGGATTATCTCCTTTCATGCATGACTTGGAACGTCCTCCTTGATATTTTGCTGATCATATCCCGAGACAAGTTCATACCGTGGTAAGAGATAAACCATTATCGAGTTTGGATGAGGCAATAGGAACCAAAGATGCAGCATGGTACCTGCAAGCAAACAACATATATAAAGAATAAAGAATATGGATGCTCGATAATGGTTCATGCTCATATGGTCGAGGTATACGATGTAGTCAGCAAGCCGTAGTGATCTATGACTGTATTTTACATAAGATTGCATAGCTTAGTGAACTTCCCACGTAGACACCATTAGTACATGCCCCAATACTTCACTGGAATAATTTGCAGAAGATACACAAACAATGCTGTAGGAACCTGAATGAATAAATAACCTACAAATCGACCAAGTACTTGATAGCTTAAACAAAATTTTCTTGTCAAAGAAAATGTCATTTTGTCTTTGTTTTTGGTAAGGAAGGATGCATCCTTGTTTAGACAGTTTGCATGTTTGATGTTAATTGTTTGGTTGATGTGATAAGTGGTCATCTTTTGAGTATTTCACAATGTTTATTTGGTATCTGCTTTGAAAAACGTATGTACAGTGTTGCCATGTTTTTGATTGATTGATGTTTTCGGATTTTGTGAGAAAGTTTTGAATGTTTTTGGATTTTGATGATTGTTTTAAATGTTTTTGGAGTTTTTGCGAGACAGTTTTGAATGAAGACCTATCAGCTCCTCCACAAACTGTCTCAGTTTTGATGATTGTTTTAAATGTTTTTGGATTTTGATGACTGCTACTCGCTCCTCCAAATGTCCCTATCAGAGCTCTGATTTCCAAATGGTCGCGGTCACAAATGATCCTGTTTTCGCCCCTTTCACCCCATTTATACCCTTCGCCGTCACCGTAACTTCCCCCCGCTCATCGTCGTGGTCCCCGTAAACTTCTCGAGCCCCCCATTTCTCCATTTTTCTCCCGTCCTCTTCTATTTTTCACCCGTATGCCTAACTTCTTCTCTTCTACCTCCCCTCCACTTTTCATTCTTTTTCGAGAGATCGCCCGATCTTTCAAAAAAATTCAGCCCATCTCTCGAGGGGGCATACCACCCATTAAATTTACATTTTATGAGGCATTTTCTTCACATTAGTTTTTCTTTCTTTGAAACGACGCGATAAACTGCACCGTCTCAAAGAGGGGCAATGTAGTCACACAAATCTGTCCATTTTCAATTAAATGAATATTTCGTATTTATTTGATTAAAAATCCACTAGCCATCAATTAATTAAATTAATATTTAATTAATTCATCCCCAAACATTCTTCTATTAATTAAATAAATTATTCAATTTATTTTAATTAATTCATTAAATCAAATTCAAATCAATTAAATGAATAAATAATATTTATTTAATTAAATCCCCCTATTCCCCTTTTAAATAAATTAAATAAAACATTTATTTAAATCATTATCCCCACCCCACTTGCATTTTCCTACAAATGCAACTTGCACACATTTATTGAAATAAATGAATTTTTATTTTAATAAAATCCTATTTTCCCTCACCCACCAAATCCACTTGCAATATCTAATCCCCTTCTAGATTCTTCTAACCCCTTCCTGATTAGCCTAATCCATCCCCTAATTATTGTCACATTCCTAAGCAAAATGGAGTCACTTCTCAAAGACTCCAAAGTCTTTGAAAAGCATTTAATGCTTTGTGTGTTCAACAAATTAACCCCCAAAGTCTTCCAAGACCACTAATGGCTCTTACATGACCATTTATGGCTCTTACATAACCATTTATGGTTATTTCAAACTTGTCCCCCCAAACATTTATTGTTTTGACCATATTCATCCATTTTACATTTGCACAAGAGTTTATCCATTGGATAAAAGCTTTATTCTTTGAATAAAGAGTTTATTCATTCAACCAACCTTGACTCTAAATCCCAAGATCATATCAAACATTTAATGCTTATTCCCTCTCCTCTCAACCTATCTCACATTGACATTTGTCATCCTGGGATTGGGTTGAAAGCCCTCACATGGATTTGAAATCATTCAATCCTGACCCTTGTTGAGATTACTCAATCTCAACCATCCATTGCTCCATTTTCCCTATAAATAGAGCCCATTTCTTCATAATCCAGATCCTGAAAACTGGTATGCATTGAAGCTATAGACATTTTAAGAGAGCATTTTAAGCATAATTAACTCATGTATTGTCATTTTGGTTAAAATAAATCATTTTTAGTATCAATAGCTTAGTATTAGCTTTTCATTTCAGATTTGGAGTACAATACTACAATCTCAATCCTCCATAAGCATCCATAGTGCAAAAAACTGCTGAGAGCTACACTATTTTGAAACTTGGAGAGGAGAGGAACAAGGGAGAAAGAGCTAAGAGCATGTTAGGAGGTATTTGGAGATGCCTCATCATATTTGCTTCTTTAGTTAAATATGCTTTCATGTTTTTAGTGTCTCTCTTGGTATGCCTATTTAGATTAGTCTTTGATTAAATAACACTAACGATTTTCTTGTGTGTCTTGTGTTGTTTGTCTCTTAGACTAACCTTGTCCATTTTGCAGGGCATCATTTGGTGAACTTGACGTGAATCAAACACCAAAAAAATATCATCTTTTTTATCAAACTAACATGTCTGAATGTTGAAAATGTCACACAGGTCGCGCTTTGGTGCTATTGAACACGTTCTAGCACTATCGACACTTTTCCTTTTAGCGCTATTGTTCTTACAATAGCGCTATTGTCCAAATTTCAGCGTTTTTGGATTTGTTTTGGCGCGTTTGTCGTTATTTTGCCACTATTGTAAATCTTTCAGCGCTTTTGCCTCTCTGACTTTCCCATTCTTTCAATGCTTCTGTGTTAAATATCGACTCTGTTCAAAACACAGAATAGCGTTATTGCAACAGAATGTCGTAAAAATTGCCTTGTAACCAAAAAAGTGAAAATTTTAGGCTTGTGGAAGCCCCCCCTTGGACATCGATTTTACTAACACATTGTTGTTTGTACAAGTTAAAACGCACCATTAAAAATCACAAAATTTTCCTTTGGTGCATTAAAACTTGAACACAAACAAATTTCCATTGCTTTCTAGTTAGGATCATTCGTCTTTTGGTGCTTAAAATCAACAAGCAAATTTGATTTCCTTGCATCAAACTAAAGAGATTTACAATCCACACTTCCAATTTTGGTGCACATAAAATACACAATCCATTTGTTTTGATTTTTGCAAACAAATTTTACTTCAAGCAAACGTGTATTTCATTAAGTTGACTAGGATTTCCAAATTCTAGATTACAAAACACATTGCCTTTGAAGTTAAAAAGAACACCATGGTTGTTGGAGCAACATCTCCAAATAGTTAGACCACATTGCAATGGTGGATTAAAAAGAACAAGTGTCTTTCGTGCTTGGCACACTTGTGCAAAAATTCAGTCGAGTGGTCCTACCTCTAACACACACTATCCTCTCCCTTGGCTTTCGTGGTCCTAGGTGCAAGAGAAAAGTGTTAGTAACACTCAAATTTTATCTTTTTAAGAGAGGCCTGCCAAGAGATCAATACTCTTGGGAATGACCTCGAGCGGTAAATCCTTCGAGCCGCTATAGAAATCAGGTGAGAGCGAAAGTTATAGCCTTGGGTATAGCTGTTCCTACAGTGTAACTGGCCGAAAGGACAAATGGGCCCCACCACCAGTTACAAGGCTCTTAAGTGAGTCACTGCAGAATGAACTTATGTCCAATAACATCGAACATGACTAAACACCTTTAAGTAGTAGCCCACCCGTTCTATTGATTGAGAATATTTGCGATATAATTTAGTGCAAGAGCATAGATGGTTTTGCTCCCAAGATACTCACCATACATATTTCCTTGAGTAGAAACATAGCTTTTTGAAAAGTTACTTGTGGCTTGATAAAAGTGGTGACTCCCCCATCATAGGGATCATCTATTTGTTATTCTCGTGCAAGACTTAGTATATCACATCCTTACCTACTATGGCGGGATTCATAAGGTATGTAGTACCAAAGTCGAAGAAATATCAAGATGTGGGCTAAATTTATCACAACTGGCCATTTGACCTTAGGGATAAAAAGTGTTTGAGGTGTGTTCGTTTTAAAGACCAAATGTGAATTGAGCTGACTTCAGGCTTTGGAAATACACCTTAAAATACATCTAAAGGAAGGGTCATATACAAGTCCAAGGATTGGGTTGATCTAGACCCATACTCATTTGTGCCTTTTTTTTTTTTTTTTAAGGCTACATTCTTGTGTTTGTGTGCTTTCTTTGTTTTCTTGTCAAAGAAACATCAAAAGAAGATCACATCAAAAACAAAGTATTCATCCAACCAAACATATCAAAAACAAAGTGCAAACAACAAAGAATCAAACCTTTATGACCATTCTTCACATCTTGCAAAAGAAGAAGCGTCATCAGAATATCAACTTGAAAAGACGACCATTAAGCTCAAAGGCTTTGATCAAAAGGAGGAAATTCTTCTATATCAATAGACAAATCTTTGTCTCCCATAGAGTTTTTCTGTGTCACATGCGTCTCTACCTTCAAAGCAAAACAAACGAATTTGATTCAGAATCATTGAACCGTAGAGCTTTTATGCAATATAGAGCTCTGAGTTATCACAAAAACCAAGGAGGTAAGATTAATCCCAACTTTTTCCCAAACATCTGTATCACATACAACACAGCTCAAGAAATACCATCAACACCTAAAAGGGAAGAGGTAGAGTTTGTCCCATTTGTGACACAAAGCTTTTATTGAAGTTGAAAACATTTCATTCATCATCTTATTCATCTATCATCACTTCATCATCAATTCATTCCAAACTCTCAAAACATTGAGAGGTTCTTGTCCCAAAGTTCTCTTTTAGATATTGCTTGAATCAAACACTTCGCATCACTTTTTAGATTGTTTCTATATCTAGGATAAGCTCATCCTAAGAGGCACATTTACGTAGGTTAAAACTAGTTCATGAGTGAATCCTCTCATTACTAGGTAGTTAAATCTGTAACACATCTCAGATTTCTCTACACCTTATCACATCAAAATCTTATAAAAAAAGCAAGCAATTCAAAGAAGGAATTTCGGTTACATCTACCTTAAAAGTGCTAGAGATCTGCATGCAACACAATTCACCAATCATCAATCTCTCATTTCATCAAAAACTCATCATCATTTTCACTCAACTTCAACAAAGACTCATAAACAAAATGGCTCAAACCCGATCACAGTCAAGGCAACGAGAAATAGAAATAGAAGAAGAAGAAGAGGAAAATCTCAATGAATTTCAAGAAGCACTTGGAGGAAATGCAAATGACGAAAACCCAAGTACTCCTACTCCTGCAACAATAGAAAGGGCTCAGCATAACCCTCTCTTTAACAGACTGTTTGATGAAATACTCAGGAGCAATGCAGATGCTCACTTCTTAAAACTCGCTCAAGAAGGAGCAAAACTCCCCTCTGACTTTGATCTTTCCCAATTAAGACAAGCATCCGAAAGACAAAGTCGCCATGAAGAGGAAAGAGGTAGAGATCCCATCAGATATAACATTCCTTGAGGTAACCCACCACTTCCTCCTCCAACTGAAATGGAGATGTTGCGGCAACATGTCAAGAATCTCGCCCAGCAACTTCATAGTGGTGTCAAAACTAACCAATTCTCACTCAATGACATCTGTCCGTATCCTTTTGATCGGAATCTTTATATGCCACCCCTTCCATGAGGATTCAAAACACCCAAATTCGAAAAATATAGAGGAAAGGGGGATCCCTGTGATCATGTCAGAGAATTTCATTCCGCTTGCCTCAAAGTGGCATATGAAGACACCTACCTAATGCGCCTTTTTCCCCAAAGCTTGGGAGGAACAACCACATCATGGTTTTCCTAACTACCAGGTGGCATTAGAACATTTCAGGAACTCATCCAAAAGTTCCTAGCTCATTACTCTCATAACATTGAACGAGACATTACCATGGCTGATCCGTGCAACACCAAACAAAAACCAGGTGAACTATTCTCAGTATTCCTACAACGATTGTGCCAAATGTCTAGCAGATGTTCTCTTCAGTTACCTGAACGAGAACTAGTGGAAATATTCATTTCCAACTTAAACGAAGAAATGGAATTTCACCTGGATGTCAAAGACATAGACTCTTTTAATGATATGATCACCAAGGGTTTGAAGTGTGAAAGGCCACTTATCAAGAAAGGACTCATCAAAATTTTAATGAACCAAAAGATGGTCCTCACCCATGCTTCAATAGCGATAAACCAAACTTTTGGAACAAAAACAAGAATATTGTCAATGATGGGGTTGTGGATGCTAGGACTATACAAAATGCACAACCTGTGGTTTGGTTTGCAGGATAGAATCCTCCACCTCAGAACATCACAAATGTTCCTTCCAATCAAGGTCGCATCACATCTCACGATGAACCAAGACCTCGTCAGCAAAAACAGAAACGCACATACACTCCCTTAGGGGAACCCATTGAAACAGTATTGCGACAACTCATTTCTCAAAATTTGGTCACTCTACCTAAGCTATCAAACTATGAGCCTCAGGTCAAACCGGCATGGTGGAGAGATATTGAACAATGTGAATTCCATCAAGGAAGAGGACACAAGACAAGTAATTGCCACCAATTAAAAGATCTTATTCAGGATCTTATTGACCGAGGAGAAATTGAAATGGAAGGACATGACCCAAAAACAACCAATAATGATCATCTGATGTTCAAAAATCCACTTCCATCACAAGATCAAAGGGGTCCTTCCACTTCCAGGAGAGGCACTAATACCACTGATTATACACAGGTTGCGTATAATTATACTGTAAATCATCTGTATGATGCCAGTGAACAAATTGCAACAATAACCTTCAAAAATCCCAACTCAAATTGCAATGTTGTTACATGTCGTGGCAAAGTTACCATCAAGGAAGCTCCACAAGGCACCACCTCCATCCCAAAGCAGTACAATCTTGTGGAACAATTAGACAAAATCCCTACGCTTATATCCATTTTAGAGCTATTGCGCCTATCGCCATCTCATAAAACTATCTTGGATCAAGCACTCCAAGAGGCGTCAGTCCCTGCAAATCTGAATATAGACCAATTTCAAGCCATGGTTGGAAGTCTAAAGTCATCACCTTGTCTCACTTTTTCCAAAAGTGACAACTCTTCCTTCCAACAACCTCATAACGCTTCGCTACACATCGAAGGATTTATCAACCAGCACAGGATCAAGCAAGTCTTGATCGATAATGGAGCAGGCCTGAATATTTGTACACTACAGTTGGTCACAGCATTGGGATATGCAATAGAATCAGTGGATCCTTGTAAGAAGATCACAATCAAAGCCTATGACGATGCAGAGCGGTCATCCAAAGGAGCTGTGGTACTACCAATCAAAGTGGGCCCCGTGGTAAAACACATCATCTGTCAGGTTCTGGACCTTCCTCTGCCATATAATCTATTGTTAAGGAGACCCTGGATACATGCCATGAAAGCCGTTCCATCTACCTACCATCAATGTATCAAGTTCCCACATAACAGTGTAGAGATCACAATCCTGGGCGATGCAAATCCCTTTGTGTACTGCCATAATATCAGCCATCAGCCAGAGATTACCGTTCCTAATAATAGAGAAGCCATTTCTTCCACATCATATATAAGTCCTACCTCTCTTGCCAGTTCAAACACCACTATACCAAAGTAAAAAAAACTTAAAATGAAAATAGCAGAGGAAGGTCCTGGGGAATACAACCTGAGTCAACTCTTTTGTGTGGGAAAAATGCCCACTTCTCCTAGAACACATGGTAAACCACAGCAGGTACTCCAGCAACCACTAGTCACGCCGGCATGTGCTTTGACAACTTTCATTATTGGAAAGAGTCAAGAAGAAGAAACCCAAGATGAGGACTTAGTAGACTGGATCTATAAAGATCCCATCACCACTGATATACCACAAGTTAGACTTCCTACGGATCAGTATGGCAAAGGCCTCCTCATTATGCAAAGAATGGGGTATGATGGTCAGAGTGCTTTAGGATATTGCAAACAAGGACGACATGAACCTCTGCTGCCGGAATTCAAGCCCAAAGGTAATACAGGCCTAGGCTTTGAAAAAGAGATTTTTCCTAAATTAAAATTCAAAGGAAAACCCAGCAAACCATTATGTCAATCTACTGCCAAAAGGATGCCTTTAATTATCAAAGCGGCATCAAGCACCATCCCAACTGCCCCACTGAGGCTCAAAACCCCAACACAACCATCACCAATGCCACTCATCCCACCAAATGAACTCGTAATCCCATCCACAACAACAATAACATCCATAACACCATTAGCAGTAGCAACTGTATTAGAACCTACAACAACATCTATGGCACCAGCAGTACCAATAGAAGCCACCAAGTCAATATTACCGATACTCCCTATATTAGATCCTTTAATCCCCATCAACTGTCCTGCAGCACCAATCACTACAAAGGTACATCAACCAATCACACCTGCAGTATTTAACTCAAAAGACATCCCAGTATGGTATAGTAATCGGATGCTGGAAAGTGACTTAGAGACCGACTCACATGAGTGGGAATTTGATTCTGTACAGCTTAACACTTCAGGTGAGGAAGATGCACCACTACCTCCACCACACAAAGACATCCCTGTTTACGAAGAAGCACAGATAAAGACCACTTGGGTTCCTGAGCTGGAAACATCTTCCACAGACCCTACGTCTCATCCTACGCTTGATTCTGACAGGGAGAGTACCATTAACGACCTTCACCATAATGTCTTAACCCTCACTGATACCTCTAATGAACTTAACCTACTCGATGAAGTAATGCCCATTATCCACCCTGAACTCATCGAATGGAACCAACCTAATTCCCCATGTCTTGACTTCTTCCAAAATGATGAGGCCATCATTGACTTTTTGGAATTAAGGGATAACCTACCAAGTGGGGATCACAAAGCTGGATTCACCATAGAACTTAATAGCGCAGCATACTTCAGGGCAGATGCCAAACTTTTCAGCTGCAAAAATATAACAATAAAACATGGATCTTCCAGTGAAAACCACACTGTGGCACTATTTGATCCAACAAAAGTAAAAAGAAAGAGCGTATCCAATGGTGAAAACCTCTCTGAGGCACTTGAGGATGAAGGGTTTGACATTCTCCCTGCTAGTACACAACAAGAACGATCAATGATTCTCATCGAGGAAACCAAAGAATACAATGTGGGGACTCCTGAAAATCCTCATCTCATACATTTGGCATCTCTTCTCACTCCAGAGGAACAACCTAAGTTTATAGAGTTCTTCCAGAAGCGTCAGATCAACTTTGCATGGTCATATACGGACATGCCTGGGCTTGATAATGATTTAGTCATGCATCACCTCACCGTAGTAGAAGGAGCAAAACCTGTCAAGCAAAAAATTTGTAAGATGCATCCTCAGATTGCAATACTAGTCAAAACAGAGCTCAAGAAACTCCTAGATGTTGGTTTCATTAGACCAATTGATTATGTAGAATGGATCTCCAATATTGTGCCTGTCGGCAGACCAAAAGGGGGCATCCGCATTTGTACTGACTTTAGAGATCTGAATAAGGCTTGTCCTAAGGATGACTTCCCCCTTCCAAATATTGACATCATAGTGGATCTGACAGCAGGACATGCCATGCTTTCATTTATGGATGGCTTTTCAGGATACAATCAGATAAAAATCGAACCAGAAGATCAACATAAGACAGCCTTCACCTGTCCATGGGGCACATATTGCTGGAATGTGATGCCTTTCGGTCTAAAGAATGCAGGAGCGACCTATCAAAGAGCAATGACCACCATCTTCCATGACATGATGCATACTATGATGGAAGATTATGTGGATGACTTACTAGCAAAATCACTCACCAGAGAAGGGCATCTCCACATCTTAGATAAAATCTTTGATAGATTGGAACAATACCATGTTTGCCTCAACCCAAAGAAATGTGTCTTTGGAGTAACCTCTGGAAAGCTTCTAGGATACACTGTCTCAAGCAAAGGCAATGAGGTTGATCCAGCAAAGGTTAAGGCAATCATGGACATGCCACCACCAAAGAATATCATTCAGCTAAGGACATTACAAGGACAACTTCAATCCATCCAAAGATTCATTGCACAATTGGCTGATAAGTGTCACCCATTTACACATCTGCTACACAAGAACATCCGCTTTCAGTGGGATGCCCGATGCCAGCAAGCCTTTCAGACGCTTAAAGACTATCTCATGAATCCACCATTGTTGATGCCACCAGATCCAAGTAGACCATTGTTACTCTATATCTCAGCGACAAGTACAGCATTGGGTGTACTACTGGCACAACATAATACATAAGGAAAAGAGTGTGTTGTTTACTACATCTCTCGCACATTGGTGGGCTATGAACTCAATTACACCCCTATTGAGCGAGCTTGCCTAGCAGTAATCTTAGCAGCCACTAAACTGAGGCACTATCTATTAACACACAAAGTACAACTCATTGCAAAGATTGATCCACTCAAGTATTTACTCAGCAAAGCAGCATTGACAGGCCGCTTGGCCAAATGGGTAATGATTCTAAGTGAATTTGACATCGAGTACGTGGACTGTAAGGCTATCAAAGGGCAAGTTATTGCAGATCAGTTGGCTGATGCGCCTCTCATAGGCGATCATCCTCTCATTTCCAATTTTCCAGATGAAGAGATATTCATGATCACAACAACACAACCATGGAAACTATACTTTGATGGCTCGTACACTAGGCATGGCTCGGGGGCAGGTATTCTGTTTATCACACCTCAAGGTGACAGCATCCCGAAGTCTTATAGGCTCACATTTCCATGCACCAACAACATAGCAGAGTATGAGGCCTTGATCACAGGACTCAGGATAGCCGTACAATGGACATTACAAGAATTGCAAGTATATGGTGACTCCCAATTGGTCATTCGACAAGCAACTAATGAATATCAGACCAAGGATGATAAAATCATGCCATATAAGCAAATGGTGGACACTCTAAAGACATCATTCTCTACTATCACTTTTGAGCAAATACCAAGAGATCAGAATCGAGCTGCTGACACTATGGCTACCATCGCATCTCTACTAGATCTTCCACAAAATTCAACACGCTATGAGTTCTTGGTCGAACAGCTTTGGATTCCTGCTTATGATATCCCCGAATTCGAAATGATATGTCGCCTTGTCGGTTCTGAATCCCCATGGTATGGTGAATTTTACACCTATCTCTGCGATCACACCCTTCCTCCCAACCAATCCAATAACCAACGTAAAACCTTCATTCGCCAAACTACTCGATATACCATTATTGCCAAAACCTTATACCGCCGTAGTCTTGATGGTACTCTCCTTCGATGTTTGGAACAAGATGAGATAACAAAGGCTTTGGAAGAAATCCATGAGGGAATTTGCGGGACTCACTCGAGTGGTCCGTCACTAGCCAAGAAACTCCTGCGCAATGGATACTATTGGCCATCTATGGAAAAGGATTCCTACTACTTTGTCAGGAAGTGCAAGAAATGCCAAGTTCATGGCGACCTGATACATGCACCAGCCCAGGAGCTGCAACCAATCACGACACCATGGCCTTTTTGTCAATGGGGTCTTGACCTTGTGGGTAAAATCCATCCATCTTCATCCAATGGCCATAAATTCATTATTACCGCCACCGAATATTTCACAAAGTGGATCGAAGCTATTCCACTTACCCAAGTCACCGGCAAGCAAATCGCCTCATTCATCCTCAACTGCATCATCTGCTGGTATGGTGTGCCCATGTCCATCATCACAAATAACAGTCTTCCTTTCAAAAATCAGGATGTCCGCGAACTTTGTGAGAAATTTCACATCCAACACCACTTTTCCACTCCCTACTACCCACAAGGCAATGGTCAGGCCGAAGCATACAATAAGAACATATTGAGAATCCTCAAGAAGATAGTCATTGATGTCGGTCGTGATTGGCATGTTCAATTGAATCTAGCACTATGGGCATATCGAACTAGCATTCGAACCCCTACAGGCGCAACTCCCTACTCATTGGTTTATAGCGCTGAAGCTATCTTACCTATTGAGGTGGAGATACCATCACTACGGGTTTCCTTGCACAATCTCATCGATGATGAAGCATATAGAGTATCCCATCTTTAGGACTTAGAGTTACTTGATGAGAAGCGACAGGCTGCATACAATCATCTCAAAGCCTATCAGCAGCGCATGAGCAGAAGCTACAATCACCGAGTTAGACCTCATACATTTGAGGTAGGTGATCTTGTTCTCCCAGAAAATCCTCGTAACCAACCAAACAGAGAACATCAAGGAAAGTTTGAATCAAATTGGCTGGGTCCATATGTTGTCACTGCTGTATTTGGGTCTGAGGCATATCAGTTGGCTACTTCAGAAGGAGAACCATTAGTAGATCCAATCAACAACATGCACCTCAAATGGTTTTATACCTAAGGTGTACAGAGCATCAGGCTCCCCTGCATACCAGAAAATACCAAAAACATCCAGATAAATGTCTTGAAGAAATACAAAAACATTCAAAAAAGTAAAGAAAAATCATGCATCCAAACGGTGAACAACCACTCCAGTGGCACCTTGGGTAAGTACGATGGTGAAAACCTGGCAAACAGGCGCCACTCGTAAAGGCTATGGCTCCATTGTCTTTCAGACTTGTTGCGATCACATCTACTTCATACATACATCCATTTGTCCAAAACCATGGCTTGTTATTCATCTGCAATTAAGATAGTACTCCATGCGTCTCGCATCCCGCTTTTTCGTAGTCATGTCTAAAACTGGGGGCAATGCCCTTAACCTATTGATGGAAGTGGATTCTACATTGTCTTATGATTCATTAAAATTCTTCATTCCAAACAATTGTCAAAATACCAAAAACATTCAAAATGTCTCACCAAAATCCAAAAAAAAAAAAACATTCAAAATGTCTCACAAAATCCAAAAACATCAGAAAACATCAAAAATCACACAAAAACATGGCAACACCTTGTACATACTCATCCATGCAGATACCAAAACAAACATTGACATAATACTCACATGATGACCATTTACCAATCGACCACACAATCCACATCAACACTCAAAAACTGTCTTCAACAAGGATGCATCCTTCCTTACCAAAACAAAGACAAAAGTGACATTTTCTTTGACAAGAAAATTATGTTAAGCTATCAAATACTTGGTTGATTTGTGAGTACAATCATTCATTTATCTGTATCGAGATCTTTCAACATTGTTTTGTATTGTTTGCGCATTATTTCCAATGAAGTTCTGGGGCATGTACTAATGGTGTCTCCGTGGGTGTAGCATCCTAAAATTGTGACACTTGCAATTTCGACTGCATTTTGGTCTTCACGATGGCGACGCAACACGCAACCTGAATGGAGACCCTGAAACTTGCTCACGACACTGAAAACTGCATTTTTCAAGCACCCTGGCCTGAACCTCCTTGCACCCTGTTGTCCTGGGAGGTGGGACCAGAGCGCCCAACACCCTAGTCCCCAGGACCATGGCGCCCAGCGCCCTGGTCCCTGGGTCCTATTTTGGGCCCGGTCTCCTAAGGGGTCTCGGGTCTTTTTGTTTGCAAATTGGAAATTAACTTTCCTGGTCGGCCTAAGGTCGGGAAAATCAGTCTATCAGCCCTAAATGACAAGTATATAAACTACATTTTTCTCTCTCATTTGGATAGAAGACAGAACAAATACATGATAAAAAAGGCGTGGAAACTATACTCAAGCATTCAAGCATTCAAGCATTCCTTCTAAGTCTCCATTCAAGGCTAAGTGTTGCATTCAAGACAAGGATTCAACCATTGAAGAGGAGATCACATACTACATGCTACAACATACAACATACAACATACAACATCTAAACCTTCGCACATAAGGATACAAACATCCTTAGAACAAGGTATTAGTACTTGTTTTACATACATTTACATTTACAGCACTTGCTCATTTCTTGGTTAATTCCAAAACCGGGGTTTGACCTAAAGGCAAACCCCTAATCCCTAACCCCCCAATAGGTCAAACCCCTAATCCCTAACCCCCCAATCATCTTCGCTTTTCTGTGTGTAGGTTGCAGGTACGCGGCTGAAATTGAAGATCTGGAATCCTTGTGCAGAGACGAATAGATCCCCCTTCGTTTCGCGGATTTTTCGGAGGACCGTGGCACCGGGCGCCATCGTCCCGACAACTTTTGCTCAAATTTGCAGGACAGCGCCGTATCGACATTTTACTGCTAATTCCAGGTCCGCAGCTTCATCCTATAACCCGAACTCAGTTTATAAGCGAATCTTTATGACTTTCCATGCATTCCTAGCTTAATTCTCCCATCAACATTCTTTACGAAAGAGGGTAGCCTTGCTTTCCTAACCCTTGAAATTCATTTAGCATCCAATCTTACATTGTGTGGGATTGGATCTTATGAGTTTCAACCCCTCTTTTGAATGTAAAGTCTCTCCCCTAAGTGAAAAACCATCGAATCCTAGCGAACATCCCTTCTCTCTCCTCAGAGTCGGAAGAGGGGAGAGCAACTAGGGTTCGATCGCGATTTTTCCGCTTTACATTTTGGTGAACCCGACATGAACATCCTTTCTGATTTTTCATGCTTAGATCTGAAAAAAAAAAAAATTGATTACATTTCCATGTTTGATCTTTTGCAAAATTTTAGAGGTGATTGCATAAAAACCCTAAATTTTCTTTTTGGTAATTGAACCTGCAAAATGACTAAATGTTAATGCCTGTTTCAGATCTGCCCTTCTATTACAAATTTTCAATTCATATTTGTGCTTTAATTCTGAAAATTAAGTGGTTAAGTGTCAAAACCCTAATTTTTGAAACCCTCTTGATTCAATCTTTGTCCGACAATTTCACTGATCAAAACATCTCCAAATCAGTTGTAACTTTGGATTCCGCAATAAAATCACAATATCTTTCATCCCTGAAAATTTGGAAAAAAGTTGCGAGGACCGTGGCGCCGAGCGCCATCGTCCCCGACATTTTTTCCGAAATTTCGGGAGCGAGATCTTACTGTATTTTCCTGCTAAAATCCAGAATTTTGACTGATTTTATCAATTTTAACACCTTCAAGATAACAGTCAAAGTTGGTCTTGTGATTGCTTGGATTAAGGCTTCTAAACATTTAAAAATCATTGAAATTGAAATTTTGTGTCAAAATTGTGTTCTTACTGTCCTAAATCTGAAAAGTGTGTTAACATTCATTAAAAATTTCAGTGCTTTATTCAAATTCTTGCATTTTGTGACTTTTGAAATTAAGTGCTTAATTACAACAACTTTGATTTCCGCTTTCAAAATTGTATTTTGCGTGAAATTGAGTCAATTTTCAAAATTCAAAATTTGCATTGCTCTTGACATTCCCTCTAAAATCATAAAATTCAAAATTTCAAGTTTCCCTCTCTTTTTCAAAATTCAAATTTTGCATTTTTCGACAATCTTGGTAGGGTTCAATTTTGAGATTACAAATTTAATTTGGCCTATCTACAGATCGTAAAATCACTCAATTTTTTCAGATTAGCTCTAAAATCATCATACCTTTCATCCCTGCAAATTTCGAAAAAAGTTGCAAGGACCGTGTTGCACTCCGGGCGCCACGGTCCCAGGCATTTTTTCCAAAATTTCGGGAGACTGTTGTGATTGCATTTAACAGCTTAAATCCAGAAGATTGGTTGATTTTACTGAAAATTGCTACCTCTAAAATCAAAATTTTCTCTCCTTCTCTAGTGCATGAGTTTTACAACAATAAGCCCTACTTACACTATTCCCGTTAGACGAAGCCATAGAATTAAGTCTTTCCGAGGTTTAACTACTGAGATGGAACCTAATTTGAATAGTCTTTTTAACGAGGACATGGGTAATTCCTCTAATCCTCCTAATGATGAAGAAGCTCTCCATGAGGTTTCTGAAGAACAACTTTCGAAATTGGATAACCAATTTGACGATTTTCGACAATGGATGTCTCAAGAATACCCTGATAGTCAAGCTCTTCCTTTAATTGAGGGTCTAAAACGTATGCTTCAAAGTGATAAGAATGGAATTGATATTTTGCGTGGTATTTCACACATTGTGAATTCGAACGTGATGCCTATGAAGAGTTGTGCCGAAACTTTAGGTTATACACAACCTCCTACACAAGTCAATCATTCTATTCCTTTGACAACTCCTATTGCTAGTATACCTACCTTTACATCAAACATAATGGCTACTTCTATACAAGACATTTCTCCTGTGATTACTAGTCATGGGGGCAACCCTTCTTCTTCAATTAACCCTCTTCCTTCATTCAATCCGACTTCTTCATTCATTCCTTCAATGAGTGTTCCTATTACATCTTCACAAATGAACATGATGCAAGGGGGCAATTCATTTAACCATTCCATCCCTCCTTGTAGTATTCCTCCTGTCCAATCATATCCTATGACTAATTATCATAGAGTCCCACCACCTTACTCTCTACCTTCTTTCAATAACATAACACCTCCATCTCAATCTAACACATCCAATATGAACTCTTCGACTGAAGCGACCATTAACAATCTTGCACAAACTGTCTCTTCTTTACAACAACAAATTGCCTCTATGAATCAATCTAAGTTTAGTGTGCCCACATTTGATGTTGCGAGCCCACTTTCTCTTGACATTGTTCGAGCTATCCCTCCTAAACATGTTGAAATCCCGCATTTGGAACTTTATAATGGTAAAGGAGATCCTCTAACACATGTTAAGACTTTTCAAACAATTTGTGCTGATTTTGCTTATGACCAAAGGTTGCTTGCAAAACTATTCACTAGAACATTAAGAGACAAAGCCCTACAATGGTATTGCTCGTTGCCTTCTTATTCTATTACTTCTTTCGAACAACTTGCAAATGCTTTCATTCAACAATTTCAAAACAATATAAGTCCTAAAGTTACTTTGATTGATTTAATGCATTGTAAACAAGGTGTTAAAGAAAAAGTGACTGATTTCATTGGTAGATATAAGCATTTGTATGCTCAAATTTCTTTTCCAGTACCTGACAATGATATTCAAAGAATCTTTATTTCTAATTTACAAAAAGATATTCGAGACAAACTTCTGTTTTCTGAGTTTACTTCTTTCCAACAGTTGTGTGCAACTCTTCACAATTATCAACTGACTGTGAGTCAAATGGAACAATCACATCCTATGGCTCCGAGTGATAAGGGTGATAGCAGTCAACAACCATTTGGGAAGTTTAAACCGAACAGAGATTCCATCAAATTCAATGAAAACATCATCAACAACAATGTGAATGCAGCATCAGGTGTGCCTCCTATTTCTAAATTTTTCAAGAAAGAAAGAAAGTATACTCCTTTGAATGAGTCATTGCATAGTATTATGAATAAGTTATTGGAACAAAATATGCTTACTCTTCCTCCTATAAGACAAATTGATCCTGCAAAGATTACTTCACCTTATTTTGATAACAAAGCTTTTTGTCAATTTCATCGTCAGCCTGGGCATGATACTGAAAAATGTTTTTCTTTAAAGGGTAAAATTCAAGATTTGATTGATAACAATACTATCTCTGTTTCTGGAGTGAATGATAAAGGCAACACATCTGTAGCTCCTCCTAACCAAAATCTTCAGATTTTCACCGATCCATTGCCTTCTCATACCTCTAATGCAATTGAGGCTAATGATTCCTCTCTCTCATCTGATGGTCTTGTGTCTATGACTCCGAATGTGATTAACTTTGTAGAGCAGCAAGAAATCCCTAAAGAACCTTCCATCACATTTGATTCTAGTGAAACCATTAGGGCACCTGATGGTCCTTTATACATAGTTGCAAAAGTTAAGAATACACCTTGCCGTGGAGTGCTTATTGATCCTTCGTGCATGGTTAATGTTATTACTGAAGAATTTCTTTTTACTTTGCAATTGAATCAAGTGATATATGACAAAACAGATGTGATTGTGAAATTATTTGATGCATTTTCTTCTCCTGCAATTGGTTCTATTACATTGCCTATTGAGGTCCATAACAAATCTCTTGATGTGAACTTTGCTATTATTCCATCTTCCGAACAATTTCATGTGAAGCTTGGCTATCCTTGGCTATCTTCCATGAAAGCTATTGCTTCTCCTATTCATAAGTGTTTGAAATTTCCCCATAATGGTGAAGTTGTTACTGTCAATCATAGTCTCTTTAAACCAGCTGAAAGAACCTCTAGTGTTCCTATTGATTACTTTTGGCCTAAACAATTCCAATCTCTTCCTCCGCGAAGTGATCATCTTTTCAAATCTTATCAAAAGTGGAAAACAGATATGATCCTATCTCTAAGTGAACCTAGAGCACCTAAACTTGATATTCCTATCATTCTTGAGAAGGAAGTTCTTCCTTTGAAAGATAAAACTAATGTCTTTCCTCAAGAAGATTCTCAACCCATCCCTATGGATGTGACTATGTCTATACCTAATAAACTTCCTAAGAGTAGACCTATACCTCCTCGTCATGATGGACTTGGTCTTCTTCCTAAACCAAAAATTCCTCCTTTATATGGAGCAGTTCCTCCTCCTTCTTTTTATAGAGAGAAGAGACCTTCTTCTTCTCCTATTATCCAGCCTAAGAGACCACAACCTAAACACCCAAGTGCTAAGGATGAGAACATTCCTCCTCCTTAGTCTTCTCCACTTCCTACTAAGACTAGACGAAATCGTTCTGCACGTGAACGTCGGCGAAAGCATCGTCTTAGAGCTCAAACTTTACAATCTCCAAAAACACCTTCAACAAGCATTATTCCATTTTCTCCTCAGCCGGACATTGAGCCTAAATCTCCTAAACATAAGATGCATGATGGTCTTGATCCTGTGCGAGTTAAAGATCCTATTTTTATAAATCTTGATGATGATATAGATGAAAATGTTATTCATGATGAAAATGTTACTCCTCTTGCTTCTGATAGTGAATATGAACTTGTTGATGTCGATAACCATTTATCTAATGAATTTTCTAAAGCACTTATCCTAGCTCCTAGACAAAAACAATGTGGCTCGGAACATGAACATAGCCCTTGTTTGGATCTTGTGATAGCTCCATCTGCTGTGTTGGATGTTCCTCCTCTAGCGTGTTCCCTGCCTTCCCGAAACATTGATCAGCAAGATCGGGGGGTAGATGACATGCTAGACTAGTTACATTAGCATAGCAGATTCTCTCCTCCTCTCTTTTGTTACTTCTTCTATATGTTATTCTCATTCTTCTATTTGTTGTCCTTGGTGTTGTCTACTTGAGGACGATGCAAAGCATTGAGATCTCTCGATCTCTCTCATGTTGACTCAAAAGACACATGTGTTCCCTTCTTCTAGGTGACCTTCCTTGATTGGGGAATGAAGAACAATTATGCATACATACATATGATATATATACATGAATTATCATACAGCATACTGACCCCGAGGAAAGTGAAGTCACCTTGTGCTTTGTGTTTTGTGTCTATTATCCTTGGGTTTATCTCACACTTGGGGGCTAAATCCTTGCGATAACGTGCTCCTTTCCTTTCTCATTTCTTATGTGTATCACTACGTTAAAACAATCACCCCCAGTGAGGCGTGTGTGATCGCTTTAACGTAGGGGGGCATACATCCCGTTCATATCTTTTCAAGATACTTGAAAATTTCTTGGCAAATTTAGCCTTGCCTTGAAAATTTTTGATATCTTTCTTGCATGACTCATAGTGAGGGAGCCTTACTACTGACAGTCATGGTTCTTCCTCGCGATCTTCCCTTTTACTTTGTCAATCGAAGTCGTAAGATCCTTAGTCCACTGGGGGCTTGGTGTATCTTGCCTCCTTGACGTGGTGAAAGTTTTTCGATGTTGTTTCCTTGTACTTTACCGGAAGTATGAGCATACATACTCCCGCTAAAGTGGGGGCTAAATGTAGTGTCCTAAAATTGCGACACTTGCAATTTCGACTGCATTTTGGTCTTCACGATGGCGACGCAACACGCAACCTGAATGGAGACCCTGAAACTTGCTCACGACACTAAAAACTGCATTTTTCAAGCACCCTGGCCTGAACCTCCTTGCACCCTGCTGTCCCAGGAGGTGGGACCAGAGCGTCCAGCGCCCTGGTCCTTCAGGACCAGGGCGCCCAGCGCCTTGGTCCCTGGGTCCTATTTTGGGCCCGGTCTCCTAAGGGGTCTCGGGTCTTTTTGTTTGCAAATTGGAAATTAACTTTCCTGGTCGGCCTAAGGTTCGGAAAATTAGTCTATCAGCCCTAAATGACAAGTATATAAACTACATTTTTCTCTCTCATTTGGATAGAAGACAGAACAAATACATGATAAAAAAGGCGTGGAAACTATACTCAAGCATTCAAGCATTCAAGCATTCCTTCTAAGTCTCCATTCAAGGCTAAGTGTTGCATTCAAGACAAGGATTCAACCATTGAAGAGGAGATCACATACTACATGCTACAACATACAACATACAACATACAACATCTGAACCTTTGCACATAAGGATACAAACATCCTTAGAACAAGGTATTAGTACTTGTTTTACATACATTTACATTTACAGCACTTGCTCATTTCTTGGTTAATTCCAAAACTGGGGTTTGACCTAAAGGCAAACCCCTAATCCCTAACCCCCCAATCATCTTCGCTTTTCTGTGTGTAGGTTGCAAGTACGCAGCTGAAATTGAAGATCTGGAATCCTTGTGCAGAGACGAACAGATCCCCCTTCGTTTCGCGGATTTTTCGGAGGACCGTGGTGCCGGGCGCCATCGTCCCGACAACTTTTGCTCAAATTTGCAGGACAGCGCCGTATCGACATTTTACTACTAATTCCAGGTCCGCAGCTTCATCCTATAACCCGAACTCAGTTTATAAGCGAATCTTTATGACTTTCCATGCATTCCTAGCTTAATTCTCCCATCAACATTCTTTACGAAAGAGGGTAGCCTTGCTTTCCTAACCCTTGAAATTCATTTAGCATCCAATCTTACATTATGTGGGATTGGATCTTATGAGTTTCAACCCCTCTTTTGAATGTAAAGTCTCTCCCCTAAGTGAAAAACCATCGAATCCTAGCGAACCTCCCTTCTCTCTCCTCGGAGTCGGAAGAGGGGAGAGCAACTAGGGTTCGATCGCGATTTTTCCGCTTTACAGTGGGAAGTTCACCAAGCTACGTGAACTTATGCCAAATGCAGTCATAGATCATTACGGCTTGCTGACTATAGCGTATACCTCAACCATATGAACATGAACCATTACCAAGGATCCATATTCTTTATTCTTTATGTATTTACTGTTTGTTTGCAGGTACAATGCTCTTTCTTTGATTCCTCCTATCTCATCCAAACTGGATAAAGGTTTTATCTCTTATTACGATATGCACTTGTCTCAGGATATGATCAGCCTAAGATCAAGGAGGACGACCCAAGTCATGCATGAATGGAGATAATCCTTGTCTGTTCCACAAGCAATACTCTGGTCGACTTGACCCTTATATATCAAGTCGTTTGTATTAACTTGCTATATAAAATCCATGAAAGGAATACTCAGGTCATCTTGAATCATTATGTCAAGATGCTTGTATTCTCTTCCAACATTTTAAAAGCTCAATGATGAAAATAGAGCACTATGGATCGTCATTTCATCCCATCTGTTTATATCTTGCATTCCGTTGCATATCACCCATTCATTCATCCATTCATACATAGGATTTATATGCAAATGTGAAAATTAAGTTGGTCTTGGATACAATCACGACCGAGTACTCTGATACATCATCAATGCATCATGCAAAGTCTCAAAAACCTTGCATTCCTCATAGTCATATCATCATCGCATTTAGTTGCATCTTGCATTAAGTACATTCATGTCATTTTTAACTTAACATTGCATATAGTTCATTGGACATTAATTTTCATTAAACATTTGCATCATTGCATCAATCATAAATAATTAGATCCATTCATGGGATTAAATTGTCTTTGATTATATTAAGTCATTTACTAGGCATTCATATAGTATCGATTATCCATCATCATTTTATCATCCTTTATCATTTATTATTACATACATTCATTTTTAATTAAAGGTGCATTCATTCATTACTAAGTATCTTATTATGCTCATTTTAGGATTCATTCACATTGCATTCATTATCATCTTTTTAATTGCATTAAGGTGAAGTTATTAAAACATCCGTTATAATATCATCACATTATCATTTGTACTTAAATCATATTTAATGCATTTAAAATCATAAATCCACTTGTTTATAAAACATTGGTTCATACCATTTTATAAATATCCATTTTACATATGCATTCATTTAAAAGCATTATCATATAAACATTTGTACTATACATTTTGTTTATCCATATTACATTCATCTCAAAATATCTAGATGCATATCCATACATAACATCAATCATTCATCATTACATTAACATCATCTCATCATTATATTGCAAATAGGAAACAACACCATCCTGTTCATAAATCATCATAAGCATACATCATCATCATGGTATTACATACATAAAAGCATTACATCAAAAATCAAACAAATCATACATATACAAACCTGCATTCATATGTCAGTATCCCACATCATGAATCATCATAAACACATGCATAAAAGAAACATCTCATCAAATGCATACATGTACACATATCCATCTAAGCCATCACTCATCATCTTGCATAAACATCCATACATAATCAACTGCATATCATCAAAATATGGGATCTCCTCATATATATCTCATCTCATATATCAAAGTGCAATGAAGTCAAAAAAAATCGGCTACCAAGAGCCATCCAAGATACAGTCCAAAAAAATAAACAATGATACAAATACATATATGCAAAAATGCTCTCTCAAATGCCACTCTGGCCAAATGTTGTCCCAACACCTCCCCCTGCTCCACCACTGGTGCCTGCACCACCTGATCCATCTCTCCATGGAGGCCTCATCGAACCACCACTCCCTCCTGCATCCCCTGATCTCTTCCTCCTCAAAGGACCCATCACACCCCACTGCTCTGCACCCTCTGCGATCGCTCTGATCTCGCCTGCCGCATCTATGAATAGCTAAGAGCTCGTTGACTAACTGACACCACCTGCTCGTATAAGCCCCGCCAGTACTCTATCTCAGCCTGTGCTCCTCGCATCTCCCTCATCACCTCCCCTGTAGGCCCCTGTGCTCCTACTCCAATCCGCACTCTCTCCTGCAGCTCCATCAATCTCTCCACTGCACTATCTCTCTCCCACAACACCACCGTCAACTCTGACTCCCGTGCAAATAGCTGCACATCCCTAGCTGCCACCTCCGCCTCCAAATCCTCTATCCGCATCTGCAAGCATACTATCATGTGATCCTACAGATCTCCAGTGGCTCTCTCCTCGGTATCCATAGCTGCCTCCCCTGCACCACCCTCTCCAGCAATCCGCTCCCCTCTGTCCATTAGGATCTCCCTCTCCATCCCCCTCGCACTCAGCTGAACTCCTCCCTGTATCAATGGTCCCTGTGATATCCGTAAAGGCAGTCCACCTCTCCCTCTCCGCTGACTCCGCATCCCCAATCCTCCTCCACCTCCTCCATCTCCTCCACCACCTCCTCGACCTCCTCCATCTCCTCCACCTCCTACTCCTACTCCTCGACCTCCTGCCCTCCTTCGTCTCTGTCCCCTCTCATCCTCAAAAGCTGGGATCGGCTCTGCTGGATCCAATATCCGTGGGATCGGGTGCGCTGCCCGGTATTGCGTATACTCATCTGTCACACCTGCATCCATGACCCTCGGTCGTAGGTCCCATGGTCTCGCCTGCAGTGTCTGGAACTCTGCCAGTGCCTGATCATACGGTAGCACTGGACCCCATGCATACCTCTCCCGAATAACTCGAGCATACTCTCCTGATCCCCTAGGCAATCCCTGCTGCCGCCCAAACTGTCTCAGCACTCGTCAGGCACCTGTCTCTCCACGTGGTAGGAGGTCCTCCCAATGAGGAATCGAGTCATAAACACATATGGCAGTGTCTCTGCATCATCATCCCATGGCTCACACTCCAAGTATGGCCGCCATATCACTACATCCAGGTTGTCCAATGCCCGCCGCCACCACTCTACCTTCCCCAGGTGAGGCTGACTCATCATGCTGCTATACATAAACATATATGGCTGATCTACTACATGGAATCTAAGACTCACCGGTCGAGTCACTGGTAGATGGTCCCAAGCCCAAATATGCAGTAGCGTCATGCCCACTGCTAAGGAACCCCTCCCCCGGTAAACCACCTCATGGAGCTCCTGGTACATGTGCGCCAGCATGCACGACCCCCATGTAAATCAGGTCCCCTCGGTCATCATCATCTCGATAACCTGTACCCATCTGACGGCCAAACCATGTGAACGCCTGTCTGGACACAGCAGTCCTCCCACAATACCCAACAAAACTGCTGGTAGAGGCTCATATAATGCCGCTGTATCCTCCCAAGCAACGGAGCCATCATCAATATAAATGTCCTCATCAAAAATCCTCTACACCGCAAGAGTTCCCCAGGATCTATCATACGTAACTAGCTCCCCCGAATCGAAATCCGCAGGATGCGCCACACATCCTCCAAGGTCACTGTCATCTCCCCCTGTGCCAAATGGAAGGTGCATGTCTCCCTGTGCCACCGCTCTGCTAGTGTTGTGATCAATTCATGATTCATACGAATCACGGGCATGTGCATCACCTCATATAGACCAGTCGCGGCAATGCAGTCTATCTCTGCCTGTGTCAATCGGTCCCGCAACCCCTGTGTCGCAGGATGTCACTCACGTAACTACAACACACGCAACTCCTCCTGCACATGGACATTCATCAATCACCATCAGTTGTTTTGTTTTCAAACTTTCTTAAGTTTAAACCTAGACTATCAACAGATACTTTGATCAAGTATCTTCGGGTCTCAACAGGTAAGCAATCATGGCCACCTAGACTTCAACAGGCATTTATCCTAACAAATGACCTAAGTCTCTTCAGGCTGCTATGGTTCAAAACAACTCCCACTTCACATCGCCAACCATCCATCATTGGCATCGGGGAATTAGTCTTCATCCAAACTGGGGCATCTCTTTATCCTAAGGCAAAAGTGCTATTTTACCAACAAAAGCGCTAGTTTCTCAACAATAGTGCTACAACCCTAGCAAAAACGCTCAATTAGCTATACAACAGCGCTTAAACTGCAAACGCGCTAAAACAACTACACAGTAGCGCTACTTTAAATCAATAGCGCTCAATTCAGCCCTCAAGAGCGCTTATTTAGCAAACACGCTAAAACTTGCATACAATAGCGCTCAAACAATGGGGCAATAGTGCCATTGCAGCGCAGTAGTGCTAGTTTATGGAGCAAAAGTGCCAAAACAGTAGTTCCAGCGCTCTTGCTCCGACTTGACTTGGACCCAGCTAAAAACCTATCAAAAATGCATAAAAATTAAAATTTCGAATTTGCGTACTGTTGGTCCATAGTCATCTGGGCGCTGGAACCGTCGAACTCACTCAAATCTGTGCTCGATGATCGGAATCGGCATCCTGACTGCTACTCGCTCCTTCAAATGTCCCTATCAGAGCTTTGATTTCCAAATGGTCACGGTCACAAATGATCCTGTTTTCGCCCCTTTCACCCCATTTATACCCTTCACCGTCACTGTAACTTCCCCCCACTCATCGCCGTGGTCCCTGTAAACTTCTCAAGCCCCCCATTTCTCCATTTTTCTCCCGTTCTCTTCTATTTTTCACCCGTATGCCTAACTTCTTCTCTTCTACCTCCCCTCCACTTTTCATTTTTTTTCGAGAGATCGCCTGATTTTTTGAAATTTTTCGGCCCATCTCTCGAGGGGGCATACCACCCATTAAATTTACATTTTATGGGGCATTTTCTTCACATTAATTTTTCTTTCTTTGAAACGACACGATAAATGGCACCGTCTCAAAGAGGCGCAAATGTAGTCACACAAATCTGTCCATTTTCAATTAAATGAATATTTCGTATTTATTTGATTAAAAATCCACTAGCCATCAATTAATTAAATTAATATTTAATTAATTCATCCCCAAACATTCTTCTATTAATTAAATAAATTATTCAATTTATTTTAATTAATTCATTGAATCAAATTCAAATCAATTAAATGAATAAATAATATTTATTTAATTAAATCCCCCTATTCCTCTTTTAAATAAATTAAATAAAATATTTATTTAAATCATTATCCCCACCCCACTTGCATTTTCCTACAAATGCAACTTGCACACATTTATTGAAATAAATGAATTTTTATTTTAATAAAATCTTATTTTCCCTCACCCACCAAATCCACTTGCAAAATCTAATCCCCTTCTAGATTCTTCTAACCCCTTCCTGATTAGCCTAATCCATCCCCTAATTATTGTCACATTCCTAAGCAAAATGGAGTCACTTCTCAAAGACTCCAAAGTCTTTGAAAAGCATTTAATGCTTTGTGTGTTCAACAAATTAACTCCCAAAGTCTTCCAAGACCACTAATGGCTCTTACATGACCATTTATGGCTCTTACATAACCATTTATGGTTATTTCAAACTTGTCCCCCCAAACATTTATTGTTTTGACCATATTCATCCATTTCACATTTGCACAAGAGTTTATCCATTGGATAAAAGCTTTATTCTTTGAATAAAGAGTTTATTCATTCAACCAACCTTGACTCTAAATCCCAAGATCATATCAAACATTTAATGCTTATTCCCTCTCCTCTCAACCTATCTCACATTGACATTTGTCATCCTGGGATTGGGTTGAAAGCCCTCACATGGATTTGAAATCATTCAATCCCGACCCTTGTTGAGATTACTCAATCTCAACCATCCATTGCTCCATTTTCCCTATAAATAGAGCCCATTTCTTCATAATCCAGATCCTAAAAACTAGTATGCATTGAAGCTATAGACATTTTAAGAGAGCATTTTAAGCATAATTAACTCATGTATTGTCATTTTGGTTAAAATAAATCATTTTTAGTATCAATAGCTTAGTATTAGCTTTTCATTTCAGATTTGGAGTACAATACTACAATCTCAATCCTCCATAAGCATCCATAGTGCAAAAAACTGCTGAGAGCTACACTATTTTGGAACTTGGAGAGGAGAGGAACAAGGGAGAAAGAGCTAAGAGCATGTTAGGAGGTATTTGGAGATGTTTCATCATATTTGCTTCTTTAGTTAAATATGCTTTCATGTTTTTAGTGTCTCTCTTGGTATGCCTATTTAGATTAGTCTTTGATTAAATAAAACTAACGATTTTCTTGTGTGTCTTGTGTTGTTTGTCTCTTAGACTAACCTTGTCCATTTTGCAGGGCATCAGTACGTATCCTTGTGTGCCACTTCGAGGCAAGTTGAATGGAATTCTCTAACATGATAATGAGGATCTCCTTTTCCTTGGTACTTTTCAAAGTTGGGTGTTTCAAACCCTCGTGGAAAAGGTGGCATATGAAGATTCCTATCAAAGGGATAGGGACAAATGTCATTGAGTGAAAATTGATTAGTTTTTACACCACTATGAAGTTGTTGGGCGAGATTTTTGACTTGTTGCCGCAACATGTCTATTTCATTTGGAGGAGGAGGAGGTGGGGGATTACCTTGATGAAGGTTATATCTAATGTGATCCCGACCTCTTTCATGCTCATTATGACTTTGGCGTTCTGATGCTTGTCTTAGTTGTGCAACGTCAAGGTCAGAGGGTAGTTTAGCCCCTTCTTGAGCAAGTCTTTAAAAGTGAGCATCAACATTGCTCTTGAGTATTTCATCAAAAAGTCTATTAAAGAGAGCATTGTGTTGGACCCTTTCTATTGTTGCAGGAGTAGGAGTACTTGGATTATCATCATTTACGTTTCCTCCAAGGGCTTCTTGGAATTCATTGATATTTTCCTCCTCTTCCTCTTCAATTTCTTGTTGTCTAGACGTGGACCTGGTATGAGCCATTTTTTTTATAAGTTTTTGTTGAAGTTTGATGAAAATGATGATGAGTTGGTGATGAAATGAAAGATTGATGCTTGGTGAAGTGTTTTGCATATGAATCCATAGCACTAAAGGTAGATGTTACCAAAGTTCTTTCTTGAATTGCTTGTTGTGTTTGATTGACAAAGTTTGATGTGATAAGGTTTAGAGAGATCTGAGATGTGTTACAGACTCAACCACCTAGTAATGAGAGGATGCACTCATAGACTAGCTTTACCCTGCGTAGAAATGTCTCTTAGGATGAGTTTATTCTAGATGTAGAGACACTCTAAAAAGTGATGTATTTGTGTTTGATTCAATCAATATTGAAAATAGAACTTAGGACAAAAACCTTTTGATGTTTTGAGAGTTGGAACGTGGATTTGATGAGATATGGATATGATAATGGATGAGATGTTTAACTTCAATAGAAACTTTGTGTTACAAAAGGAACAAACTCTTCCTCTTCTTGTTCAGGGGTTGTTGGTTCTTCCCTAGCCGAGTTATATGTGATACAAATATCTGGAAAGAAGGCAGGATTGATCTTCCCTCCCTTATTTAGATGATAACTCAAAGCTCTATATTGAGTAAAAGCTCTGCGGTTTAATGACTCTGGATCAAATTCGTTTGATTTCCCTTAAAGGTAAAGACGCATGTGACGTAGGAAGGTTCTATGAGAGACAAAGATTTGTCTATTAAAATAGAAGAATTTCCTCTTTTTGATAAGAGCCTTTGAGCTCAATGGTCTTTTCTTCAAGTTGGTGTTTTGATGAAGATTCTTCTTTCTCAAGATGTGAAGAATGGTCATATAGTTTGATACTTTTGTTGTTGCTCTTTGTTTTTGATATTTTGTGTTTTGAAAATGTTTGTGTTGGATGAATACTTGTTTTGATTTTGCGTTTATGATGTTTCTTTGACAAGAAAACAAAGCAAGCACCCAAGCACAAGAATGTCGCCTCAAAAGGCACAAGTATGGGTCTAGATTAACCCAATCTTTTTAACTTTTTATGACCCTTTCCTTCAAATGTATTTTAGGTGTTTCCAAAGCCTAAAGTCAGCTCAATTTTCACTGGTCTTGACTCAAAAACGAAAACACTTCAAACACTTGTTTATCCCTAAGGTCAAATGGCCAGTTGCGATAATTTCAGCCCACATCTTGATATTTATTAGACTTTGGTACTACATACCTTATGAATCCTGCCATGGTAGGTAAGGATGTGATATACTAAGTCTTGCGCGAGCATAACAAATAGATGATCCCTATGATGGGGGAGTCACCACTTTAATCGGGCTACAAGTAACCTTTCAAAAAGCTATGTTTCTACTCAAGGAAATATGTATGGTGAGTATCTTGGGAGCAAAACCATCTATGCTCTTGCATTGAATTTGTCACAAATATCTTCAATCAATAGAACGGGTGGGCTGCTACTTAAAGATGTTTGGTAATTTTTGATGTTTTTGGACATAAGTTCATTCTGCAGTGACTCACTTAAGAGCCTTGTAACTTGTGGTGGGGCCCATTTGTCCTTTCGGCAAGTTACACTATAGGAACAACTATACCCAAGGCTACAGCTTTCGCTCTCACCTGATTTCTATAGCGGCTCAAAGGATTTACCATGCGAGGTCATTCCCAAGAGTGATGTGTCTCTTGGTAGGCCTCTCTTAAAAAGATAAAACTTGAGTGTTACTAACACTTTTCTCTTGCACCTAGGACCACGAAAGCCAAGGGAGAGGATAGTATGTGTTAGAAGTAGGACCACTCGACCAACTTTTTTGCACAAGTGTGTCAAACACAAAATACACTTGTTCTTTTTAACTTTTCATTGCAATGATGTTCTATCTAATTGGAGATGTTTCTCCAACAACCATGATGTTCTTTTTAACTTCAAAGGCAATATGTTTGAGTAACTAGGAATTTGAAAATTCCCGGTCAACTGAAATTGAAACACGTATTCATGAAGTAAATCTTTTTGAGAACAACTTTGACAAATTTGGGATTATTTTTAACTTGCACAATAATGAAGTGTTGATTGTGAATTTTAGTTTGATGCAAGAAATAAAATTTGTCTTGTCTTGTTTTAAGCACCAAAATAGAGTGTATCCCTAACTTGCAATAAAAGCAAATTTGTTTTGTGATTTTTAGAGCACCAAATGAAAATTTGAATCCTAACTTGCAAGTAAACAAAATTTGTTTTTGTTGATTTTAAAAGCACCAAAAGAAGTGTTTTTTGATTTTTAGCAACAAAAAGGGGTTAGTTTAAGACCTGCACACGAAACGAATAGTTAGAAAATTTTGAAAACATGGTGGGCTTCCACAAGCCTAAAAAATAATATTATTGGTTACAAGACCTTTCTTTTACAACGTTCTGTTACAATAGTGCTACTATGTGTAAAAACAGATGCGCTACTTAACACAAATGCACTAAAGTATATACAAAGGCGCTAAACGACAATATGTAAACATCAATACAAGAGCGCTAAAAGTATGAACAAAAGCACTATACTATGGGAAATGGCGCCAAATTTGAGACAATAGCGGCATTGTAAGAACAATAGCGCTAAAATGTTAAATTGCAATAGCGCTAAAGTGCGGGCAAAAGCGCCAAAGCACGACTTGTGTGTCAAGCTAAACAGTCAAAAAGTTAGTTTTGTAAAAATTAAAAATGTTGTTGTTTGTTCGATTCACGTCAGGTTCACCAAATGATGCTCTGTGAAATGGGGCGAAGTTAGATTAAAGCTTGTGATCGTATAACACACAAAAACACAAGAAACTTTTAGTGTTAATCAACCAAAAGCTATTCTAAGCAAGAATATCAAAAGAGACACTAAAAACATGATAAGATATTTAACTATGGAAACAAATACAACAAAACATCTCCAAATGCCTTATAACATGCTCTTAGCTCCTTCTCCCTTATTCCTCTAATCTCCAAATTCCAAATTAGTGTTGCTCTCAGCAGCTTTTTGCACTATGGATGCTTATGAAGATTCAAGATTTGTAGATGATTATGACTTATATTATGCAAGTGTGAATAAAAGCTGAAATAAGAGATTTATCTAATTAACTAATTGATTTTAAACCAAAAAAGTGAATATGATGTCAAATGCTCTCTAAAAATGCCTATAGAGTAAATGCATACAAGTTTTCCGGATTTGGATTATGAAGAAATGGGCTCTATTTATAGGAAAAATGGAGCAATGGATGGTTGAGATTGAGTAATCTCAACAAGGGTCGGGATTGAATGATATTCAATCCATGTGAGGACTTTCAACCCAATCCTAGGATGACAAGTTTCAACATGAGATGGGTTGAGAGGAGAGGGAAGAAGCATTAAATGCTTGACATGACCTAATAGTTAACATGGGAGTTAAGGTCAAGGTTGGGTTGAGTGAATAAATTCTTTATTCAAAGAATAAAGCTTTTATCCAATGGATAAACTCTTGTGCAAAGGTAAAAGGGATAACCATGGTCAAAGCAATAAATGCTTGAGGAGACACATGAGTCACATGAGGGTTGAGTTAGGGGTTAACCATAAATGGTCATGTAAGAGCCATAAGTGGTCTAGAAGACTTTAGAGGTTAAATTGTTGAACACGCCAAGCATTAAATACTTTTCAAAGACTTTGAAGTCTTTGAGAAGTGACTCCAAGTTGCTTAGGATTGTGACAATAATTAGGGGATGGATTAGGCTAATTTATTAGGATTAGATAGGTTCTAGAAGAATTTAAAAAAGGGATTTAGGAGGCAAGTGGGAGATGTAGAAAAATGCAAGTGGGGGGAATAAATGAATTAAATACATGTTTTATTTAATTTATTTAAAAGAGGAAAGAGGATTAAATTGAATAAATAGAATTTATTCATTTAATTGATTGTGAATTTGGTTGAATGAATTAATTAAAATAAATTGAATAATTTATTTAATTAATAGGAGAATGTTTGAAGATGAATTAATTAAATATTAATTTAATTAACTGATGGCTAGTGGATTTTTAATTAAATAAATACGAAACATTCATTTAATTAAAATGTACAGATTTATGTGACTATAGTATCTGTTGGTGTTAAGATAAACGAAGAGGAGAAATGTCAGATATTTCTTTGCTCTTTGCCTAATTCGTGGGATTATCTCGTTATGGCTATCGATAGTACTTCTATTGTTTTGAAGTCTGAAGATGTGGTGGGTGCCCTACTTGGTGAAGAGATGTGGAGGAAGGTATCCCTTAGTTTAAAGGAAGCCCTAACTATTTGTGGAAGACCTAAGGAGAAAGGCAAGAAGACTGAGAAGCGTGATAAGTCCAAATCGAGAGGGAGATCAAAATCTCCTAAAAAGTCCAAAGTCATTTGCTAGAATTGCGGTAAACCAGGTCACATTCGTAAGGACTGCAAAGAAGAAAAGAAGAAGTTTGATTTTGATTCTGAGTTCGATAAGGAAGATGGTGATGCATTTATTGCAGCTTTGGCGAATCATGCAGGTAATGATGCCCGGTTAATTGACTCAGGTGCATCTTTTCATATGACTTTCAATAGAGATTGGTTTTCTGAATTTGAAGAATTTAATGGAGGTAAGGTGTACTTGGGTGATGATTCACATTTAGACATTGTTGGTCGAGGTAAAGTTAGGATCAGGTTTTCTGATGGTAGAATAAAAAGGATTAACAATGTGTTGCATATCCCTGGATTAAAACAAAATTTGTTATCTGTGAGCAAACCGATAGATGCAAGTGTGCAGGTAGTCTTTTCCGAAGTAGGATGTAAGATGATTAAGGGTGCTATGGTAATTGCTAGAGGTGTCAGGTTTGACACTTTGTATAAGCTAGAGATATACATTGTTGAGTGTAATAGCACTTTTGTAAAAAGAATCTATGGATACTTCGTCAGAAGAAGATTTGAGGGTTTCACCTTTAGGAGATGGACATGGCTTTTGGGTACCTAAGGGTGCTCTTTCTTCTAAAGAAAAGTTACTTGCAAAGAAGACTATTTTATGGAACAAGAGGCTTGGCCACATTGGAGAAAAGGGTCTAAGGACCTTGAAAAATAAAAACCTTGTTGAAGGTTTGAATGATTGTAATCTGGACTTTGATTTTTGTGAGCATTGCATTTATGAAAAACAAAACCACATTTAATTTTACTTGAGTTCTCATAAATCTTGTGGTGATTTGGATCTTATTTGTTATGATGTGTTTGGTTATGTAGATGTTCCTTCGATTGGAAAATCCACATATTATGTTTCATTTATTGATGAATTTAGTAGGACATGGGTATATTTTCTAAAGAGTAAATTTGAAGTTTTCAATCGATTTAAAATAAAATTAAATGTTTGAGGACTGATAATGGCGGTGAATTTTTCTCTAATTATTTTGATAGGTTATGTAAAGATTGTGGCATTAACAGACAGAAGACAACTTTGTATTCTCCACAACATAATGGAGTTGTAGAAAGAATGAACATGACACTAATGGAGAAGGCTAGGAGTATGCTTAGTGGTGTTGGTATAGAACAAAAGTTTTGGGTTGAAGCTATTGCCACTGCTTGCTACCTGATTAATAGGTCTCCTACATCAGCCCTTGTTGATAAAATTTCTACTGAAGCATGGTCGGATCACAAGTCTTCATTGAGACATCTTAAATTTTTTGGTTGTGAGGCATATGAACACGTTCCAAAGGAGAAGCAGACAAAGTTGGAGAACAAGGCTGCGAAATGTATCTTCATCGGGTACAATTATGGTGTGAAAGGATACAAGCTTTGGGACCCTGTTGCACAAAAGGTAATTCATAGTAGAAGTATTATTTTTAGAGAAATTAAGTCTCCTTTTGTTACATTGCAGCCAGAACAGACTAAAAAGGAAGATGTGATTCAATTCTCTTCTACAACTGAAAGAGTTGGATCGAGACCCCTAGATAGGCAGGAAGTTGAGGAGAGTTTGTCTAGCTCCGAATCTTCAGAAGAGGAGGAAGAACCTCCAAATAAACTTGCTCAAAGGTCTACAAGACATAGAAAACCACCTAAAAGGTATTCACTTGATGATTGGAGATGCATTTTTTCTTTGAATACTAATATGGATGAACCAAAATCTGTAGAAGAGGCATTAGGTATGAATGATGCAGAATCTTGCAAGATTGCTATGGAAGGAGAAATGACAGCTTTGAAAAAGAATGACACATGTGATCTCGTACCATTGCCTAAAGGATGGAAACATGTTGGTTGTAAATTGGTGTTCAAGAAAAAGATTGGTTCAGATGGAAGCATTGAGAAGTATAAAGCGATGTTGGTTGAAAAGGCTACTCTCAGGTTAAGGGTGCTGATTATGGTGAGATATTTTCTCCTATTGCAAAAATGATATCCATTGGATTTTTTCTTTCTATTGCTACTACTTATGATTTAGAGGTTGAGCATATGGATGTGAAAACTAATTTCCTTCATGGTGATTTAGAGGATGATATTTATATGACACAGCTAAAGCACTATGTGGTGAAAGGTAAAAGTAATTTGGTTTTTAAATTAAAGAAATTTTAGTATGGACTCAAACAGATTCCTAGGATGTGGTACCATAAATTTGATACATATGTGTTGAGTTTGGGATTTGAGCATTCTAAATCAGATAATTGTGTTTATTATAAATCTTATGGTGATCATTTCCTATACATTGCATTATATGTTGATGATATGTTATTCATTGGTAAAGGGAAATGTATGATTTCAGAACTAAAGTCTCAGCTCATTGCTAAGTTTGAAATGAAAGATCTTGGTGCAGCAAAGAACATTCTTGGGATGGAAATTAGAAGAGATAGAGAGAATAAAAATCTATGGCTAGGCCAAAGTAAGTATGTGAATTCAGTGTTACAGAGGTTCACATGCAGGATTGTAGACCATTGTGTGTTCCTTTCACAGTTGGAACAAAATTATTTGTTGCAGATTGTCCTACATCCCCATTGAAGATGGAAGACATGAGCATAGTGAATTACTAAAGTGAAGTTGGAAGTTTGATGTCTGATATGGTCTGTACTAGACCAAACATTGCCCAAGCAGTGAGAGTTCTTTCTAGATATTTGTCTAATCCTAGTAGAGTTCATTGGGATGCAGTTAAAAGAGTCTTTAGATATTTGAAGGGTACCTCGAAGTATTCTTTGTGTTATCATGGTAATTTAGTTGGAGACATGATTTACCTTGATATTCATGGTTATGTGGATTCAGACTGGGTAGGTGATATTGATAGCAGAAGATCCACCAGTGCTTATGTGTTTAATTTATTTGGTGGTGCAATTAGTTGGATGAGTAAGCGACATATTGTGGTTGCTTTATCCACTACTGAAGCAGATTATATGGTAGCTACTCATGCTTGTAAAGAATCCATTTTACTTAAGAGACTGTGTTCAGACATTGGAATAAAACAAGGAGCCATGACAGTTTATTGTGACAGTCAGAGTGCGATCTGCCTAGCTAAGAACCTGAGATTTCATGCCCGAACCAAGAACATTGATGTTTAGTATCATTTTGTCAAAGATATGGTTGAAGATGGCAGGGTAAAGTTGGTTAAGGTAGAAACTTTGATAAATGTTGCATATTCTTTAACTAAGGTTGTGAGCACAAATAAGTTCAGATGGTGTTCGGAGTCTATGGGACTTATGGCCCCTAGAAATTGATTCATTGTGTTGATACTCCCTTTGCTCTTGCAAGGTGTTCGACATGGGAGATTTTTTGGGATAATTATGTCTCAACCTTGCATTTAGATGAGGTTACTATTTATAGTAATTTTTTTATTTCAGTGCGAAATGGTGCGAAATTCTCCTCAAAGCTTCAAGTTGACTAGATAAGCATTTCGGTAAAGTTTCATCACAAGATCATAGCTAGTTTTGAAGATATTAAAGTTTCCATTTTGGAGGGGTGCAATTAAAGGTTGAAAGGAAATACAAGAGCAAGGAAAGAAAAATAAAATCCAAGTAAGTTTATTGATGAAGTAAATGTTACCAAGAGAAATGTAAAAACCTTGGAGCAATCACCCAAATATGAAGAAGGAGGCACAAGAACTTTTGAAAGGGGAAAAGAAAAGAAAAACCCCTTGTGATATTATGAATGAGGAAATGCCTAAAATGAGAGAGAGAGAAGCTCTTTACAATATTTTCATTAAAAAGAAATGAGAGAGGAGACGTCTCTTAAATAGAGATGAGGAGAGGAGTTACAAAGTAACTCCCAAATCTATGAATGCCACCATTCATAAAATGTGTGTGCCATGTGTCCACATCCTCTTATGGAGGAAATCTAATATTCCTTAATAAAGGAAAATAAAATAAATGACTTGTCCTCACACATGTACTAGAGGACAAATTACATGTAGGAATTCCAATGGAATATCCTAAATTAAATACAAATAAACCTAAGCCAAGTAAAGATTAAATATTCTAACACCCCCCCTTAAGCTTTACTTGGGGAGTTTACATCAAACCCTTCAATGGGTTGCAATCCAAGATTTTTACAATGAAATTGAAACTTTTCTTTACAAAGTGGCTTGGTCAAAATATCTGCAACTTGGTCTTCTCCCTTGTAATAGAGGAGTGAAACTTGCTTGTCTTCAATTTGTTCTCTAATAAAGTGGTGTTGGAGATAAATGTGTTTTGTCCTTGCATGGAAAACTAGATTTTTAGCCAAGGCAATGGCACTTTGGTGTCACAATACAATTGATTGGTTCATGTTGAGGTAGACCCAAATCTTCAAGTAGTCTTCTAAGCCACAAGACTTCTTTGGAAAAATTAGTGCATCCTTTGTACTCAGCTTCAGTGGATCCAAGAAAGGTAGATTGTTGCTTTTTACTATTCCAAGAAATTGCTCCTGAACCAACAAAAAAACAATAACCACAAGTAGATTTCCCATCATTGGGATCTCCACCTAGATCAGAATCAGTAAAACCTTTTAAAGTAAAATCAGAATTTGCATCATAAAACAAACCTACATTAATAGTTCCTTTAATATATCTTAAAATTCTTTTAGCAACTTTAAAGTGTGTTTGTTGAGGTTTAGTCATGAATCTTGAAATCAAACCAACACTATAAGCAATATCTGGCCTAGTAAGAGTTAAATAATTCAAACTTCCAACTAATTGTCTATACAAAGTAGGATCAACAAGCAGACTTTGCATATCAAGCATTAACTTAGTTCCTAATTCAATAGGAATTGAAACATGGTGAGCATCATTCATGTTAAACTTATCTATAAGATCTTGAGCATATTTACTTTGAGATAAGAAAATTCCTTTAGAGGTTTGCCAAATTTGCATTCCTAAGAAATAATGTAAAAGACTTAAATCAGTCATTTGAAATTTTTGATTAAGTTGAAACATAATATCAGAAATCAAAGTATTGGAACTTGAAGTAAAAATCAAATCATCTACATACAAGATAATAATGATAATATCATCTTCACTATGTTTAATATACAAGTTATGAGCATTTTTACTTCTAATAAAGCCTTGAGAAAGAAAGAATGCATCAATCTTTGAATACCACTCCCTAGGAGATTGCTTTAATCCATAAATTGATTTCTTTAATTTACAAACTAAGTGTGCATTACCTTCTTTAATAAAACCAAGAGGTTGAGACATATAAATTTCCTCATGTAAATCACCATTAAGAAAAACACTTTTAACATCCATTTGGTGAATAGGCCAATTCATTCTAGAAGCTAAAGCAAGCACAACTTTAATTGTAGGCATTTTAGCAACAGGAGCAAAAGTTTCAATATAATCTAAGCCTAAAATTTGAGAAAAACCTCTAGCAACTAATCTTACTTTAAATTTACTAACTTGATTATTAGCATTCAATTTGGTTTTATAAAGCCACTTGCAAGAAACAAGATTTTTACCATGAGGCAAGGGAACTAAATCCCAAGTTTGGTTAGAAATTAAAGTATCATATTCTTCCTTCATTTCTTTTTACCAATGTGGTTGATGTTTAGCTTGATCAAAAGTTTTAGGATCATTAGAATTCATAATAGTAGTCATTAAAGCATATTTACAATAATTAACTCTTCTAGCTTGAATTCTATCCATTCTAGCTAAGTATTCATCACTATCTTGAATTAAAGATTTAAACCATTTAGGTCTTCTTTTAGAAGTAATGGATTCATCGCTAGAAGAAGAGTCTTGAGGAGTAGAGTTATTATTATCATCATCACTATCACTAGAAGGAATAGAAAGAGATGCATTAGGAGTAGGGTTAAGAGAAGGAGGTTGGTCCTCCACAAGCACAACTTTGCTTTGAGAAAGTTCATCATCCTTCACTTTAGAACAATCATGAATGCCTTTTTCTGCAATACAAGCATCTCTTGCAACTTTTACCTTGTTAGTAATAGGATTGTAAACTCTATAACCTTTAGTATTTTCATCATAACCAACAAAAATAAAAGGAGAAGATTTAGCATCTAATTTTTTTCTTTTCTCCTTAGGTTTGTGAACATAAGCTATGGAACCAGAAATTCTTAAATTCTGCAAATTGGGCTTTCTACCAGACCAAGCTTCTTCAGGCATTTTATCCTTTAAGGCTTTGGAAGGTGTTCTATTAATTAAATAAGTTGCACAAGCCATAGATTCAGCCCAAAACTTGTAATCTATATTTTTTGCATGTAATAAACATCTAGCCATTTCAACAATTGTCCTATGCTTCCGTTCCGCCACACCATTTTGTTGTGGTGTATAAGGAACGGTAAGCTCATGTTTAATTCCAAAAGATTTCAAATAAGCATTAAATGGATTATTGACATATTCTCTTCCATTGTCAGTACGAAGAATCTTAATTTTAGAACTAGATTGTCTTTCTACAAACATATGAAATTCAGTAAACACATCAAGCACTTGATCCTTACTATGAAGGAAATATATCCATGTTCTTCTTGAAAAATCATCAACAAAGGTAAGAGCATACCTTAAACCTTGGATGGAGGGATTCTCCATGGGACCTAAGAGATCACTATGAACTAAATGCAATTTAGTATATGCCCTCCAAGATTGACCATGAGAAAAGGGTTCCCTATGCATCTTACCACTCATGCAGCCATTGCAAACAATTTGAGAAGGAACAATACTAAGCAATCCATCAACCATATTTGCTTTTTGCATCAATGAAATATAATCAGAATTGAGATGGCCAAGTCTTTCATGCCATATAGTAAAATCAACAGTAGTAAGCAAAGAATACTTTGGAGGAGCAAATTCATAGAACTTGAATAAGTTATCACTATCCATTTTAGCAGTAGCAATAACATGATTAGTGTTTGGATCAATGATATAACATATGCCCCTATAAAAGTTAATCTTATAATCTTGACAAAGTTTAGGAACTGAAATCAAATTTGATTTTAATTCAAGAACATAAAGAACATCATGTAATTTCCCATTAGGAACATTCACATTACCAATAACTTCAACTTTGCAACTATGATTATTAGCTAATTGAACAAGAATAATGGAAGTATCAAGATGCAAAGATTCAAAACATTCTTAATGAGAAGTAACATGTTGAGATGCACCAGAATCAATAATCCACTCAAGTGGTTGAGAAACATTATAGGTACATGTAAATGCATGACGAGATGAATTACCATTATTATTACCTTTCTTATAATGAGGTTTATGTTGTTGATTATATTGATTATTTTGGTTCATGGGCTTTTTACCATTTTGCTTCTTAAAACAATTATTAGTAATATGTCCATCTTTCCCACAATATGTGCAATGGGGTCTTGTTTGAGAATTATTCATTTGATTATTGTACGTAGTAGTAGTATTATTATTATTATTATTATTATTATTATTATTATTATTATTAGAATTGTTATGATAGGATTTAGAATGAGATTGATAATTAGAAGATTTGTGATTATTATTATGATTATGATTATGATTATTGGATCTAAAATTATTATTATGATTTTGATTTTTAGACATAAAAGCATGTTCACTACTTTTAAGAGTACCAAATTGAATTAATTTAGCTTCCTCTTGATGCAATAAATTACGAAAAATATCATAAGTTAATTGAATAGCTAAGCTAGGAATAGCAAGTTGAGCATGAATATTCATAATAAATTGTTGAAATTGACGAGGAAGACATTTTTTAAGAATAAGATGAATTGAACGTAAATTAGCTAGAGTAACTCCTAAACCAGTTAATTGACTATTAATAGAATCAAACTTTAATAAGAATTCATCCATGGTTTTAAAATCTATATACCTAAGATCTTCAAGTTGATCTTGAAGTTGAATTTTTTGAGATTCATTTGAACTATCATAAGTTGTTTTTAAAATTTCCCAAGCTTCATACGGTTTTGTACAATTTCCAATTAAAACATACAAATCAGGAACCATTGAAATACCAATTAAACCAAGTGCTTCCTCATTTTGAGCCTTCCATCTATCTTGGTCGGCTTGAGGAGCAGTTGAAGCGGGCTCTGAGGTTTTATCAGTAGCAACATCCAAAAGGTGTTTGAAACGAAAAATAAACAAGATATGTGTTTTCCATGAATGATAATTGGAACTATTTAATTTAATTTCCGGAATTAAAAAAGACATGTTTGCAAAATAAAGTAGAACAAATAATGATTAGCTTGAAATAAATAAATAAATATCCCCTTCGTTTAAACAAGTTTTAATTTTTTTGGATAAAAAACACACGTATTTGAACAATTAAAAACTAATAAATGATAAAATAAATTTATTTCAAATGAATTCTTTAATTCAGAAAAAAATTTATAAACCTTGATCAAAATTTGTTTTAAAAGAAACTAAAATATCTTTTATTTTAAAAAAAAACCTTAAAAACTTTAAATTTAACAACTTTTATAAAATTATGTTTTGAATATAAGAAAAGAAAACCTAAAGTTTTTAAATTTAACAACTTTTATAAAATTCTCTTTTGAATATAAGAAAAGAAAACCTAAACTTTATATGAAAACTTAAAATTAAACTTTTATCTAATAGTGCTTAATTAAAAAAGTTTTAAAAGTTTATTTGTAAACTAGAGAAGGCTTTACATACAATAAGGAAGTTTCTTATATTAAAAAAAACTTTTAAAAAAGGCCACGTGAGAATGGAGCAGCTTGGTCTTGAAATAAACTTTATAGCAATACAAAATAAATAACAATAATTTAAAAATAGAAGGAGAAACAAATACTCCAAGGGAATATTATTAACCAAGCAAATGAGATATGAGAGCCACTTAATATGAAAATAAAACAGAGTAAGCTAAAAATGAAACAGACCAAGCTGAAGTAATATGAAATAATAATAATATGATGTAGAAAGAATACAGAGATGTTATGAGAACCTGGAGGGTAATATGAAATAATAATAATATGATGCAGAAAAAATACAGAGACTAATATGAAATAATAATAATACGATGCAGAAAGAATACAGAGACGTTATGAGAACCTGGAGGGTAATATGAACTAATAATAATATGATGCAGAAAGAATACAGAGACTAATATGAAATAATAATAATACGATGCAAAAAGAATACAGAGACATTATGAGAACCTGGAGGGAAACGTTACACTCAGACAACAATTCACAAGATAAGAAAGAAGCAAGAATTTTTTGAAACTAAATTTTATAAAAAATGATTATTATATATGAAATGATTGGTTAAAAGCCAATATCAATATGAAATCTGATTTTTTTGCTGCAGACTGAGGGCAGGGAATAACAGAGATCTAATAAAATTAATTCTGAAATTGAAACCATAGATCTTTCAAATTAAAGTCTACACAAGAAGAAGTTAGAAAACACAGAGGTTGAAGTAAATGAAATAGATAGATTCAGATTTAAAATGAAATAAATTTAGATTCAACAGAATTATTTTAAACAGATTTAAACAGAAAGATGAAAGATTTAACAAAAGATTGAAATAATATAAAAAACAAGATTACTACAACAGAGAAACATAAATAGTTTTTTTTGTTTTGAATCTGCAAACATAAATTGTTAGAAAATATATAAACCAACAATAATTTGCAAGTGAAATAAAATTTTAGAACCTACAAACAAAGAGAAGCAATGTGATAATAAATCAGATTTGGCGACAAGCCGACCAAACAGATTAAGAAGGCTGAATTTGGTGGTAAACCTTCCAAACTACTCACACTAAAAAAAACCAGAAACTTTGGCGGCAAGCCTTCCAAAGCCACAACTTTAAACCAGAAAGAAGAAACTTTGGCGGCAAGCCTTCCAAAGCTTTTTTTTGTTTTAATAAAAAAAACTAGAATAGAAGATTAAACCTGCAGGCAAACTTGTTAACAAGTTTGAAAAAAAATTAAAATCTGAAACCAAAACCTGCACAATAGAAAATATTAGAAAAAGAACTTCTCCTCTCAAGAATGCCTCCAACAAGGTGAACTCCACAAAATGGTAACCTTCATCAATGTCAACCTAAAACAAGGATTAGAAACCTGCTCTGATACCATGAAAGGAAATACAAGAGCAAGGAAAGAAACTTTGGAGCAATCACTTGGAGCAATCACCCAAATGTGAAGGAGGCACAAGAACTTTTGAAAGGGGAAAAGCAAAGAAAAACCCCTTGTGATATTATGAATGAGGCAATTTGTGTGTGTGTGTGTGTGTGTGTGTGTGTGTGTGTGTGTGAGAGAGAGAGAGAGAGAGAGAGAGAGCAAGAAGCTCTTTACAATATTTTCATTTAAAAAAAATGAGAGAGGAGACATCTTTTAAATAGAGATGAGGAGAGGAGTTACAAAGTAACTCCCAAATCTATGAATGCCACCATTCATAAAATGTGTGTGCCATGTGTCCACATCCTCTTATGGAGGAAATCTAATATTCCTTAATAAAGGAAAATAAAAGAAATGACTTGTCCTCACACATGTACTAGAGGACAAATTACATGTAGGAATTTCAATGGAATATCCTAAACTAAATACAAATAAACCTAAGCCAAGTAAAGAATAAATATTCTAACAAAGGTTTAAACTTAATTTTGGATACTTTAGACCCTCTGAAATGCCCTGAAAAGTGGGTGCAAATGGCATAGCATTTTGCGAGGTGATAGGGCACTCCACGAGCTTTCTGATGCTTCAAACGATTTGTCAATTGGACACACGGTTCACAAGTTATGGCTCCCAGAAGTTTGTACTCCTGAAATAGGAAATATAATTTGTATCAGACAAATAAATGAGCTGTAAAAGGGAGGGGCATGTGTTGATGTGTGTTTTAACACGTCACGAGGTATCTATTGGAGATAAGGTCAGCTATACTTTATTGGGTGGTTTCAGCCCATGGTTTTGTAATATCGTTTGACGATTTCTTGTATTGTATCTCCTATATATGAGGTGTGTGAGATAGAGGTTATGTGTAAGAGTCTTATGGCTATTGAGTTACCTCTGAATCTCTGATTAGTGGTACTCCTATAAAGATCTTTCTCTACAAGTATATTGTAATCTATTTTTTATTGTTGAATAACATATTGGACGACTTTTGGAGTGTGGGGTTTTTCTCCCGAAAGGATTTTCCCCACATAAATCATTGTGTTGCGGTATGAATGTTATTTATGAGTATTTGTGTTAAGTTTTTGTAACTGTTGTGATGATCTATAAAAATTTTGCATAACCCTCCTCTCAAGGTTAGTGTAGGAAGTTGTTTCGCTACTTAACTTCCTTACAAGGTAGAGAAGCAGAATCAATCGAAGTGGGATTGTCAAAGGGCACTTTAGCAACATCTTGAAGGGAATCCTTCAAAACCAACACACCAACAACATCCAAAGGAGGATCCGCATGTGAGGGAGCATGGCCCCCACCCTCCACAAGCTCCATGTGCAAGGATCAGAAGGTTTGAAATTTGAAAAAGCGGGAAGCTGGAGAGCTCATTTTTATGATAATATTAATATTAAATAAAGCATACCATTAAGTGACGACGATTACACAAAAGGCAATGCTTCCTTGAAGACAATGATTTTTTTTTAATGAAAAAGATAAATAAAAAAAGATGGCATAAAAGACAAACCTTATTTTGTCTTATTCAAAGACAAGGACAAAGCAAGAATTATCAAGGATTATAATTGACCACCTCATTAAGGAAAAAGCAATGATTTTATTAAGCAAATTATTATATTGCAATAGGACGTGTCTTTTGGAATAGTTGAGTCTTTGAAAGAGTTCACACCCTTCTTAAAAGGCCATGTGGAGTTATAAAATCATTATGTAGAGATGAATGAAGAGGGTGGTATGTGACTAAGTAATAAAATAAATATTTTTGAATATAAGAGAAGATTTAGAAGTAATGAAAATCATTTAAGTATTCAAGAAGACTTCAAGAAAAGAAGATGAAGAACAATTCAAATTTATATCAACATATATGAAGAGAGTATAAATGTTGTGAAGGGAAGAACAAATGATACATTATAAGACAACATAAATTTGAATGAAGACATAGCCATATTTTTTATTAGATTTTGAAAGGAGGATATTTCCATGCTTTCTATCAAATTTTCAAGGGGAAAGTCTTACATCTTTCAAAGTAAGATTTTTTGATCAAATTTGTGAGAGAAGTTTATTGTGTGGACTGTAATCAGTTTTGAAAGAAGAATATTGTGTGGATTGTGATCAGATTCGAAAAGGAAGAATATCTTATATACACTAGCAGTCTCATGTATGAAGAAAAGAATATATGAAGAAGAATCTATGCAAATTTGTGAGGAAGATATATATGTGATCAAGGTAGGTTTGTGAGAAGATCATCATTTATTGAAGGTGTAAAATACAAGAAGGAAGGTATAAGAGTTGAAGAGACTGAATAGTCAATCATTCATTATAGAAGCAATGTTCAAGGGTGGAGCCTTGATTTGGAAGTTGGTGCTTTCTAAAGGAGAGATTGGCATCTCTCTCGAAGTTGGTTCTTGGTAGTGGGTGTTGGTGCCTACAAAATATGGGGATTGGTGTCTATAGTGAGTTGGTGCTCACAAATTCAAAAGTGGGTGTTGGTGCTTCCACTAGGTTGGTGCTCACAAACAAAGTTAGGGGTTGGTTCCTCTAGTAGGTTGGTACCTACATACATTGTAAAAGAAGAAATATAAAAGCATTAATTTGTTGTGGTTTTTTTCATTAGGGTTTCCACGCATATCTTGTGTTCTATTTGCGATGCTTGGTAGTTAGATTTCATGTGAATGATAATATACAATGAATATGTTTATGTAAAAAGTTATATGTTTATTACTAAAGTTGAAAAAGTAAAAGCTTTTTAATATTTTGATTCATCCATGCCCGCCACCCTCTTAGTATATTTGTGTGCTCTTCAATTGGTATTAGAGTGGGTTCCTTTTACAAAGCCTAACCGCTTGAAGGTAGATAGTGTGAGCACATATGGGAAAAAGAAAAGGAAATAAAGGAAAAAGCACAATATCAAGTAGAGTTTTGAAGGCAATGCACCAAATGCAAGTGATAACATAGAAGCTAGCAGATGCGATGAGGTGGCACATGGAATACACATGGAAATAGAAAATGATGTGACAAATGGAGATGACCTTGTGAGTCAAAGAAAGGAAAAAATAAAGGGGAAGATAATCTTGAAATGGAGTTAGAAGAAGATAATCCAAGCAATAACTTGAACAATAAATCAAATACAAAGGAATCCCATTTTTATGAAAAGTTCAAAGGAGGATCCAACACATATCAAGAATAAGAAGAACTAAATGAGGCATGTAGTGAAGAAGAGGAAGCAAATCTTGAGGAATTACTACACTATGCATATAAACAAAATGAGAAACTAAAGAAGAGGATCACAAAACACAAGATACAAATTCAAGAAGTTTCTGAAGCCCTAGAAAAGTCAAACACAATTATTGAAGACCTAAAAGTTCAAATAAAAGAGGCCAAATGAATTGAGGAAGTCATAAAAGATCAGTTCAAGGCAAAGGAATCGGATTGTGATAAACTAGAGCTTGAAGTTGTCTCCTTAAGGAAGGAATTGGAAAAATCAATGAAACAATTGAATCAACGCTTAAAGTTTGATAAAAGCACCATAAAATTAGATGAAGTTATCAACTCGCAAAGATCTCCACTTATCAAAACTGGTCTTGGTTTTGTTGGAGATCAATCAAAAGAGGCTACAAGCTCTAAGACTATGGGTCCTCCACACAAGGTAGATGAAAAGCCAAAAAACTACATCAAGGCTCTTATGAATTAAACCAAGAGCAACAAAAAGGAGGAGATCAAGAAGAAGAAGAATACAGTCCCACAAAATACCATTCCACCTCCAAAGGCAAACAAGGACAATTTGATAAGACCCCTTCATCAAAGACAACCATATATGACCACTATATGACTAGGTTTCATCATTCCTTTAATGGCTATTGTTTTAGATACAATAGTTTTTGCATAAAGGAAGAGAATGTAGAAAACGTGCAAGAAAAAATGGTTAAAGTAGAATTTTTTGCAGGTTCCCAAGTAGGAATTACAATTCATGTTCTCCTTTAGTGGATTATAATATTATATGTTATAGGTGTAACAACCTTGGTCATATTGCTCGGTTTTATAGAAGTGGTTTTGTAAAACCACCTAGAAATAGTAAGAAACTGGATGCTCTTCCTAAACAAAATAAAGAACCAACAAAAGTATGGAAAATAAATCAAGAGCCAAAAAAAAGAAAAGAGGATAAATCTATGCGTGTGCTTCATGCACAAGAGTTAGCACTATGATCATAAAAGTATGAAGTCAAGGGGAGTTTATCATTGCATTATCTTTTCATCCCCATGGACAAGACAATTCAAGATGGATCAACTAAAGCATATAATATACAAGCATTCTGTTGTCATCGTTCAAAGGTGAAGATTTAGTAGAGAAAGATGGGAAATACTCTTTGATGTAGCCAGTTAAAACATAACCAATATAACAAATAATAATAAAAAATAAACACAAGTCTGGATCAAATGTTCTTCATTATTCTTCTGCAACTCCAACCATTATGTCATTATAATGAAAAAGTCCCTATCTTAAACAATCACCAAAAATTTCCTTTTTGGGCAGATTTTTACAAAAACCAAAAATTGTCATTTAAGGAAATTTTCAAATCTATCCCAAAAATCACAAAATCTTCTATAAATCTAAAAAACATTCCTACGACACCAAAAACCAACTTTCTAATCTCATAAAGATTACGAGCTCAAAATTAACTAAAAAAACAACTTTCTAAAAATTTGAAAAAGAAAGTAAAAGCCAATTTTGAGGCCTTAGATACGCGTCCACATAAAATTTCAGCAATCGGATAACCGAGTCAAAATTTATGACCCCGCGAAGTCCCTGCATCACTCTTGTATAGAAGGCTTGAGACACTAAGAAAATTGAGTGATGGATAGTGGTAAATCGGATGACCATGATGATTTTACCTATGACCAAGTTCCTATTGTGTTAATAATACCATAAAAGACATTAGATAGAGGTATAATGAATATCCCTTTTCTAAAAAGGGGGAGCCTTACAGACAGGGGGAGCATCAAAGAAATAATTACACCATGAAGGAAATAAGTTGGTTACACCCCTTTGCCATTGATGTCAAAGGGTGAGAGGTATAGAGTGGGAGAGAGCTAGAAGAGATGAGAAAGAATATGTTGCCATCAATTGCAAAGGGGGGGATTGTTGGAAAGTTTTCCATTGATGTCAAGTATATATTTATTATCTTTGTTGAATGAACGAGATGGTTGAATAGTTTGTCACTGATGTATAAGAAGAAGAATGCCAATTTTGAGAAGACAATATTGTCAATGATTTCAAAGATAATTAGCAAGGTTTTCTATCATTGATGGTAAAGTAATTGTTGGAAATCAACAATACAAAACATTTATACATGCAAAGAGAAAATTGAGTAAAGCCAAAAATATCTTGGATCTAGTCATATGATCTAGCCAATACATATTCATGGGATTGAATACCATGATATGGCATACATGTTTGCATACAACATACCCCTGTCAGATTTGAATTATTTTTAAGTGGCATAGATGATGCATGATTATGGACATAAATTTACATAAAAATTAGATTATTGTAAGACAACAATCTCTATTAGCAAGGAGTGATCAAAAGAAATAATTAATATACCTCATAAAGGTAGTGCTTATCTTAATGGATTTGAGGGTAACTATAAGGTTTAAATGCAATGTGTTGAATATCCAGAATACTAAGAGGGGAGGGGTGAATCGGTATTCCCTTGAACTTATTAAAACTTCTAACTAACCAATCACATAACATAGTTCAAATGCAATAAATGAAATTAACACAAAAACACATAACAATGGATTTGTACGTGGAAAACCAATGTGGGAAAAACCACAGAGAGAGTGTTCTCTCAGGAATAATATAATATGTAATTGATTACATAGTACAAGGGTGGCTCATTTCCCCGAGGGCTCGCTGCTCGAATACAAAAGGGCTCACTGCTAGATAATGGAATAGGGTAAGTGCACAAAGATGGTGGTCAGAAAAGTGGACACACCCAAAAAAAAACATGAAAAGCAACAAAACACGCACAAGGTATTTCAAATTTAAAGAACCCCGTACGCGTTTAGGCTCTTTTTGCCGAGCCTAACTAAATTTAAATTGTGTACAGGGTTTAAAGTATAGTAACTGCATACACGGTTTAAAAACTAAAACCTCGTACGTGGTTTAGAAACTAAAAACCTCGTACGCGGTTTTAGTTTGTAAACCATGTACGTGTTTGTCTGTCAATAAAATGCAATTCATTTAGCATTCCATTAGGTTTTTTGGTAGGATATATACATAAAATATAACATTTAAGTATAATTGACATTTCTCTTTCTTATAATTTAAGTTATATTTTATGTATATATTGTCAAGATGTTTGAGAGTGGTTCCAGATATCTAAGAGTTATAATTTAGATTCTATTTTTTTGAGTATTCTTATAAATTTCAGACTTAGTGAAATTTCAGTAATCAACATGCTCATAACAGCATTTTCTCTCTCATCTCTTCCCTACATTCCCCATCTCTATCCCTTAACCCCTACCTTTTTGTCTCTTAGGCATCTCCCTCTCTACTTTCTTCCCTCTCTCGGGTATCTCTCCCTTTCTTTCTCATCTCCCTCACCCGCTTTCTCTCTTTCATCTATCCCTCTCTTTCTCTCCCTCTCTCAAATATCTCTATCTCCCCCCTCTCTTCAGTGTCTCTCTCTCTCATTTTCTCTCTCTCCCTCCCCCTCCCTTTCTCTTCCTTTGTCAAGTATTTCTTTCCCTCCAACTCTCTTTCTCTCTCCCCCTCTTTCTCCATTTCTCTTTCTCTCAAGTCTCTCTCCTTCTCTCTATCAAGTCTATGGCTATCAACCTTTATCTATCTCTCTATCTCCTCTTATATCAAGTCTCTCTCTCTCTCCCATTCTTTCTCTCTTAAGTCTCTATCTCTCTCCCATTCTTTCTCTCTTAAGTCTCTCTCCCTCTCTTCCTCTATCTCTCTATCTCACTCTCCTCCTCTGTCAAGTGTATCACTCTCTTCCTCTGTCAAGTGTATCTCTTTCCCACTCTCTCCCTACTTCCCCCCTCCCTTTCTATTTTTCACTAAAGTCTCTCTCTCTCTCTCTCTCTCTCTCTCTCTCTCTCTCTCTCTTCCCCATTCTTTATCTCTGAAGTATCTCCCTCTCATCCTCTTTCTCTCTATCTCACTCTCCCCTTCTCTCAGGTGTATCTCTCTCTCATTCTCTCCCTCTCTCCTCCCCCTCCCTCTCTCCATTTCTCATTACCTCTCTTTCTCACTCTCTCACTCTCTCCCTCTCTTCGCACCTCTCTCTCTATTCTATTGTACTCTCCTTCCATCCCTTCCTCCCTCTCACTCAGACTCTCTCTATCTCTCACCCTCTCTTTCTCTCTCTCTCACCTTCCCTCCCTCCACCTCTTAGATCTCTCTTCTCTCCCAATCCCTCTCTCTCTCTCTCTCTCTCTCTCTCTCTCTCTCTCTCTCTCTCTCTCTCTCTCTCTCTCTCTCTCTCTCTCTCTCCCTCTCCCTCTCTCTCTCTCTCCAATTCTTTATCTCTGAAGTCTCTCCCTCTCATCCTCTTTCTCTCTATCTCACTCTCCCCTTCTCTCAAGTATCTCTCTCTCTCATTCTCTCCCTCTCTCCTCCCCCTCCCTCTCTCCCTTTATCATTACCTCTCTTTCTCACTCTCTCCCTCTCTTTGCACCTCTCTCTCTAGTCTCTTGTACTCTCCTTCCATCCCTTTCTCCCTCTCACTCAAACTCTCTCTATCTCTCACCCTCTCTTTCTCTCTCTCACCTTCCCTCCCTCCACCACTTAGGTCTCTCTTTCTCTCCCAATCCCTCTATCCACCTCTCTCTCTCTCTCTCTCTCTCTCTCTCTCTCTCTCTCTCTCTCTCTCTCTCTCTCTCTCTCTCTCTCTCTCTCTCTCTCTCTCTCTCTTTGAGTCCCCTTCTCTGTGTCGCTCTCTATCTCTATCTCTCCCTCTATTTCCATTAATTTCCCTCTCTCTCTCCATCTCTCTCTCCCCCTCCCTTTCCCTTTCTCTCTCTCTCTCTCCATCTCTCTTTCTATCATTTATCTCTTGTCTCTCCTTCTCAATCTTTATCTCTCTATCTCACTCTCCTCCTCTCTTAGGTGTATATCTCTCCCATTCCCTCCCTCTCCTCCCCCTCTCTCCTTCTCTAAGGTCAGATGGTATTCTTAGGGGTCATATGGTATCCTAGAGATCCATGCATGTGTCCTAAGGGGTCATAGGACACCATATGACTCCTTAGGACACCATATTACCCATAACGACACATAAGAGGTCATATGGAGTCCTAAGGGGTCATAGGACACCATATGACCCATAATGACACCAAATGGTGTCCTAAGGGGTTATAGAACACTATATGACCTCTTAGGACACCATAAGAGCCATAATGACACCATATGGCATCCTAAGGGGTCAAATGGTGTCTTAAGGGGTCGTAGGAGAACCTGAACTTGGAGGACACCATTTTGTGTTTTTTCATGTCATATGGTATTCTTAGGGGTCATATGGTATTCTTAGGGGTTATATGATATCATTTTTGTGTTATTTCATGTCATATGGTATTCTTAGGGGTCATATGGTATGCTAGGGATCCATGCATGTGTCCTAAGGGGTCATAGGACACCATATGACCCATAACGACACATAAGAGGTCATATGGAGTCCTAAGGGTCATAGGAAACCATATGACCCCTTAGCACACCATACGACCCATAATGACACCAAATGGTATCCTAAGGGGTCATATAACACTATATGACCTCTTAGGACACCATACGACTCATAACAATGCCATATAAAGTCCTAAGGGGTCAAATGGTGTCCTAAGAGGTCGTAGCAGACCATATGACCCCTGAGGACACCTTATGACCCCTAACAACACCATATGGTGTCCTAAGGGGTCATAAGGTGTCCTAGGGGTCATAGAACACCATAAGACACATAACGACACCATATGGTATCCTAAGGGGTCATAGGACACCATATAACCCTTAGAACACAATATGAGTCCTAACAACATCTAAGGGGTCATATGGTGTCCTAAGGGGTAATAGGACACTATATGATCCCTTAGCACACCATAGGACCTATAATGACACCAAATAGTGTCCTAAGGGGTCATAGAACACCATATGACCCTTTAGGACACCATATGGTGTTGTTATGGGTCGTATGGTGTCCTGAGGGTCATATGGCATCCTATGACCCCTTAGGACAACATATGGTGTTGTTATGGGCCATATGGTGTCTTAAGGGGTCATATGGTTCCCTAAGGAGTCATAGGACACCATATGACCTCTAATGACACCTAAGGGGTCATAGAACACCATATGACCCTTTAGGACACCATATGGAATCCTAAGGGGTCATATGGTGTCCTAAGGGATTATAGAACACCATATGACCCCTTAGGACACTATATGACCCATAAAGACACCTAAGGGGTCATATGGAGTCCTAAGGGGTCATAAGACACCATATGACCCCTTAGTACACCATACAACCCATAATGATTATCCAACCAATACATCCACATGATCCAAAGAAACCAATATGTTCATCTTCTTCAAACTTTCTACTTTATATCCTATCTTCTTTAAAAAAAATTAAAAAAACTGACCACCTAGTCAATCTTATTATCACCTCATCTACATGCAAACAAAAAGAAGATATATCGAAGAGAGAGAGAGAGAGAGAGAGAGAGAGAGAGAGAGAGAGAGAGAGAGTTGGGGTATGGAGGAAGGGAGAAGGGAGAAGGGGAGAGAGGGGGAGAGAGAGGGAGAGGGAGGGAGGGAGGGAGAGAGAGAGAGAGAGAGAGAGAGAGAGAGAAAGAGAGAGAGAGAGAGAGAGAGAGAGAGAGAGAGAGAGAGAGAGAGAGGCACCTTGTATGCACTTGAGAGGGGGAGAGAGGGAGACAATACACATACATACACACATATGTGTGTATATATACTTAATATATTATATATTATTATATACATACATATATATATATATATATAATATTTATATATATGTGTATGTATCACATATTATATATACAATATCATATTATACACACTCCCAAAATTTAAACAAACTTAGTGTGTACGCGCTATTTATAGTAAAAATAGTGAGTACGTGCTTTTTATAGTTAAGATAGAGCGTACACGCTTCTTACACCATAAGTACCCCATACACGCTTTTTATACCATAGGTACCTCGTACGTGCTTTTGACTGTTTAGGCTTGGAAATAGGCCTGGATGACAAAGCTATGGTTTGTAAGTTTGATTTCCCTCCATTTCCCTCCTTTTTGACATGTTTTATTTTATCAACTTGGTTTCTCAACTTTGTCATCATCAGGTTTACACTTCATCAAGTGGGTATTTCTAAAATTTTCACCATATTTTCACCCATCTTCTGAGCTTTCTAACCATATCATTTTTTAAAAATTTGAAAAACAATAACATATTATTATTGAATTTCTTTTACTAGTGTCTCCATAGTTCTCACAGACATACATGCACCATTTTTTTAATAACTTTTGATATACTTATCTAAATTTTTTAAAAATTATATATTATTGTAGTGCACTTGAGTCTCTACAATTTTAAAAAAAAATTGTATTTTTGATTTTTTAGTGCAACTTATGCTTCGCGCACAAACAGGTACCTAATTTTCAGGATGTGCTTGATTGGAAAAATCATAAAAAAAAATACTCAAAAACAAATTACAAAAAAAATACACATCTTCTAGTTCTCACTCTTAATTATCTTTCTGCCAAAGGATTTTTCAAAATACTAAATCTAACTATGACTTTTTTGATGCGCACGTCAAACACTATGTTATGTTTTTTTCTGAAAAAATTATGGTCTGGTTTTTGTGCGTGAAGGATTTGACCCCCTTAATCTTATCCAATTTTTAAAAAGTTTAGTAGTTTGGAAAATAGATTCAGAGTACTACAATATTTGTTCTTTGATTATCTTCATATCTTGAGTGGATGACTTTCAAATTTTGCCTCCAAGTTCAGGTTCACCTAAATTCAGAAAAAAATTGTCCACTTATACCCCCCTTTTTTACCACCATCTTTGTGCATTTACCCAGTATACAAAATATGAATTGTTAGAGTTGCACATCTAACATATGCATAGGTTACAGTTCCTTTGTCTTGCACAAAACTATCTTATACATTCACTGTACTTAGTTTGCATAACAATATTTATATCCACAAACTTTTTCACATATACATATTGTACACAAAATATTGTTTTTCAACAACCATGCCTCTAACATGCAACACAAATGTCAATATATATCCACATCCATAACTCTGATGAGTCGGCTCCATAGGAAAGGGTGATACCAGACTTATCCACAGGCTACATCAACCAAAATATCTCCATGCGGTGTTGACTTCCAATTCTAATCATAACACGCCTTGTAGAACATGCTTCCAATATATCAAGATAGGAACAAATCAAAAAACATAGTGAATAATCTTCTCTCGTTGTTACCAGATGGGACTAGACCCAAAAAATCTTCTGGTAAGAGTAAATACCGAACCTCAACGTTGCATGAAGTAAGTTCATACATACATTGCATAATAAAAAACATCATACATAGAAGCAAACTTTTGGACTGAGTCACATACAAACATGTTAGACAAATCACATCCATGACATCAATGACAACAATGACAATAGGCCAACAATCTCCCCCTTTCTCATTGATGCCAATATAAAGCTATACATTATAACTTTGCTTTAAAAATAACTGAAATATTGAACTAACTAACAACTGTCTAAGAGTTTGCATAAGATAACATAAGGATACTGCTAACACTTAAATCTACTCCCCCTTTGACAACAATGACAAAGGGTCAAAAGGTTAGAAACTAAATAAGTTGAGAAAATACAACTTCAGAGATCCCAAGAACACATGCAAGCAAAATACCTGTCACAAGAGAAGAATGGAGGCAAAAAGAAATAATGGCTCTAAAGAAGAAGATTATCATTCAGAGAGGGAATCAATAATGAAAAATTACAATACAATCCTTATAAAAGGATATTAGCAACCCTAAAGGTGTGCAACCCTAAAGAAACCCTAAATGGATAAAATGTAATTATTAAATACCTACCATATTATTAAATGCCTAAGTTTAGCTTAAGCGTAGAGTATAATAGACTAATAATTAAATAAATAATTACTAGCTAATACAAGATAACTCTAACACCCCCCCTTAAGATGAACTTAGGGAGTAGCTAAAAAACTAAATGCATGAAGCAAAATGCAACTACACGATGAAGGCAAATTTGGGTCCCAACAACAAAGTTTGATGAGGTACCCAATCACAACCAAATCTCTATGAATCAGAGAAATAGAGAAAACCACGTGAGAAAAAAACTCTACTCCAAAAAGAGATGGAATACAAGTGAAGGACTGAAGAAGCCTCCAAATAATAATGTTCCAAAAGATAGGAACAAAAGAAGAGCAGAAGAATCACTGAAGCATGAAGAACCAACAAACATTGTCGATCTGAAGAACCTCCACTGAAATAGAAGATGATCAGGTAGAGAAGACTATAATCTGCATGAGTGCCCTCAAATAACACTACTCGAATCAGATGGAAAACAAAGGCAAACAACTGAACTCAAAGATACAGATGGCAAAAAACACCAAAGTCTGAAGAGCTGATCAATCAAAGATGGAAGGTTGCCTCCAAAAATAGGAATGAAAGAGTGTACTCCAACGAACCAAGGAAGCATTAGAACCAACAACCAACAGGAGAAATCCCCCAATAATGCTAACAAGGGAGAGGTGATAGGTACACTGAAACTGAATGCAAAGAAAAACTGCATGACAAAGAACTAGGAACTTCCAGAGTGCAATAGAAAGTACAAACACATATAAAGGCTAGTGTCATGGAAGGAACACTCACTCGATACACATCATGAGGCTAATGTCATGGAAGGAACACTCACTTAACAAAGGTAGATGGCAAACAAGGCAAACATCAAACCCCCCATGACACTTTATAATGGAGTGTGAGTACAATAAGGCACAAGATGTGCAAGATCCCAAGCATGCAAGGCATAGTGGCACTTTATCTCAGTGTGTTTGCAAAAAAGGAAATGCTTACAAAATGATATATACAATGCTCAAAAAAGATAAAAAGATGGAAATATAGAAATCATAGCCAAAGATGAGTCATCTCACACAAAGAAAAGGATCCTAGGAGCTGAAATATCCAAGATATTCACTAGAGTGCATAAATGCAAAACATTGAATAAATGTACCTGGAGCAACCATTGGAAAGTGCTTAGAACCATCTTTCCAACAATATCTCGTGTGCCAAAAAATGTAGTCTGAATGCTCAAGATATGCCTCCCGGAGTGCAAAAAAGAACGTCTAGATTTGACATCAAAAAAAGACATCAAAATAGCAAAAAGAAAAGAAAAAACCTCCATATGTAAAGAGAGATCGGAAAGAGACTTTCGACACCTATTCATTTTCAAAAATCCAACTCTGTTTTCCCAAGTTGTGACAAAAAAACCATCTGCCTGTCAAAAAGCCTTCAAAGAGAGAAAAAAAACACTCTTCCCTTCTGGTGGTAGGGAGGTGGAGACTGAGTTGAGCGGCGGTGAAGCTAGTGGCTGGGCGGCGGAGTGGTGGCAAAGGTTTCCGGGTGGCGGGGCGGCGGTTGCTGGTGGCCGGCGGGTGCTTGCAAACCCCAACGATAACCGCCAAGTCTCCCGTGGCGGTCTTGGAGACTTCCAGCGGCTCCAAGGCCGTCACAATGACTATGTCGACCTAGGCAAGCCGTTAAACTACCCAAAATATTTTTTTTATTTTTTTAAAAAAAATTGTCTCGAAAAACGTGCCCAAGAAGGGCAAAAAATTTAAATTTTTTTTGCTAGAGCCATAGTTGTCCAAATTGGACAAATTTTATATGAAAATGAGGGTTTTGGGGTGTTTTGAGCTCAACGGTGAGGTCCGTTTGAGCCCAAAATGCCCAAAAAAAAAATCTCCCCATATGAAAATAAAAAAAACTTTGAAAAAGCTTGAAACCCTCCTCCAAAAAATCTTCTAAAAAATTAGGAACAAGCAGCAGTAGATGTAGGCTCTGATACCATGAAGAAGTTCAGAAAATACAACTTCAGAGATCCCAAGAATACCTACAAGCAAAATACCTGTCACAAGAGAAGAATGGAGGCAAAAAGAAATAATGGCTCTAAAGAAGAAGATTATCATTCAGAGAGGGAATCAGTAATGAAAAACTACAATACAATCCTTATAAAAGGATATTAGCAATGCTAAAGGTGTGCAACCCTAAAGAAACCCTAAAGGGATAAAGTGTATTTAGTAATTAGAATAATTATTAAATACCTACCATATTATTAAATGCCTAAGTTTAGCTTAAGCATAGAGTATAATAGACTAATAATTAAATAATTAATTATTAGCTGATACACGATAATTCTAACGGAAACAATGCATAAATAAATAAATAATAAAAACTCTCCCTAAGAGAGACAATTGCTATCATCTGAAGAACTACTTAAGATTATGGACATGCGCGATCCAAGCGTCCTTGTGCTTATCCTCGTGAGAGATAGTCTCTGATAGAAATTCAATGTGAACCTACATGGATATAAGAAACTGCTATGCCTCTTGAATGGAATGAGGTATAGAATTTTGGAATTGAGTGGCCCGGGAGGGGGCTCTATTCATGATGGAAATACTTTCGTTGCTCAAATCTCTCAATTTACCTAAGGGAAGGATAATGTCATCCCTTTGTTGTTGTAGTCCAAAATATTTTTCATGAAGCTCTTCAATCTAGGATCTACCAGAACCAGATAAGTCTTTAGACAACTTGTAGTTTGCATGAGCTTGTCAGATCTTGTCCTCAATAATATTCATTTAATATTTGATGCTTTTGTAGCATTTGACCACTAAAGCCCATAAAAGAAGAGTATGTCATCATTTTCTAGATATGAATATCCTTGAGCAATAATTTGTGTGAGATGAAGATGAGCTAACTCACACTTAACCTTATGCAACAGTTTCTCTCGGTCATCCACTCTATATTTCTCATATTTTTCTTTCAGTTTCTCAATGTAACTGCTCAATGAATTAATCAACATTTTTTATTTATCTGCATTGGGGGTGTCATGATCTAGCTGACATTATGCCATCATAGCATGAAGTGCTGCCAACAAATCCTCAACCATATTATCCTTCTTCCAAAAAACCTATCTTGTAGATGAAATAAATGCCTCTCCAATTTCAAGCTTCTGAACTAGATCAACATTAGAAAAATCAATAGATTGCATAGATGAAATGATAGGTTAAATAATTAGGGGTGTAGAAAATAGTTTCTTCTAGGTATCTTCAGTATTACTGAAACTGGTACCGACTACTATCACTGATCCAGGTACATGTACACTAGAATCTTTAACTAGATTATCTATCTTATCTTTTGATAAAGTCTTGGACTCAGGTTCGTTCCTTTTAGGCTCAACAAACACTTGTTCATCTTGAATTTTATCAACAGAACCTTCAATTTCCTTGCCTTTACCAAACTCAAAATTAACTAGAGGAACATTAGAGGTTCCAGGAATATCTATAACATTGTCCATGGCAAATGTACCACTATCTGGGTCATTATAAGGATTATCAACAAGCGCATTAACAGGATTAACTGACACATTTTCAAGCATATTGGTAGAAGTACCAGAGTCAACAAGAGGGAATAAACAAGGATTCTTAGCAACTATCATTATAGTCTCGATAATTTCAATTTTAAGTTTTTCTTTGGCATTAGCCTCTCCTAACATAAGACTACCTAGAGTCTTCCTGGTTCTTAATTTAGTTTTGCAAGCCTCAATAAGGGTAGCCTTATTATCTTGGGAAAGTGTGGAACCAACTAATTTAAAGAATTGATCCTTAATAGATTGTTCCTCTTCCCTAGCAATCTATACGATCCTAATCAATTTATCATATAGCTCTTTTGGAATATCATTCCTAAACTGATCAGTTGTTGCTTCAAACTTTAACACAGTATAACAAATATGCTTTAATTATGCTATTTTGATCCTGAACATTTTCCTTAGAATAGAGATGGCCTACCTCTTTTGGACTTCTACATTGAGCCATAGATTTGCACATGCTCTCTGCATCAAGTTGTTTTTTCATTTTCTTTCCTTTATAATTCCGAACATGTATTTGGTATTGCTCTACATCTTTCTCTTCTTCATATTTAAGAACTGTCATCTTCCTCTTGGCTTCTGTTGGATTCTTCAGGGAACTGGAAGAAGGAAGCTCCTTCTAAGCAACTTTGGATGCTCCAGATGCACTAGCAAGCCTTCCAGAACGTCTAATTTTAGTAATGTCTTTCTCAATCAATTTATCCTTATCCAAAGATTCCTGAATTACCTTCTTCACAACCTTTTCACAATCCTTCTTGGTGAGTTCCATGCGGACCTGCAAAGACTTTTCATATGTTGTCCCAAAACATTCTTGAGACTCATTGACCAGACTCTCCAATAGGACTTTGCACCTTCAAACATCTCCTAAGTAAATTCATATCCTAATGGAGGTACCAAAAATTTCCTTGCCACAACCACCTACATATAGAATTTATTAGTTGTGAGTACAAAAGTAATGTCGTTCCTGTACTTTACAATTACTTCCTTTGAGATCCTGTCTCTATTTTGCATGTTCATCTAAAAATTGGCGAAGAAGGATGCAAACACTTCTTCTCTTGCCTTATCATTGATGAATCCTTTTAACTTGTCTGCAATTTGATGGGCTATGGGGATATCTAAAGACCAGAAAACCCTACCTCGACCAGGTAACTCTTGTAAGAAATAAAATAGAATGCACAGGGCCAGGGTTCCGAATTTGAAAGAATGTTTTTTTTTTTTCTTGCATTGTGCAAAATTCTCAAGAAACTGTTGCCGCAAGATCTCACAGAGGTCAAAATATTTATTCATCTCCACCATTTCATACCTTATAAGTACTATTGTGGCTAAAATGGAGTTTTCCCTATATGTGAAATAAATCTTGTTTTTGGTCATCGTTGACAAATATTTAACCGTCAGATTTCAAACATTGTCAATCACCAAAGAACGCTTATCAAATGTCACACCGGTTAAATCCATAACAATCTTGTTGTTGGCAGATTTCAGAGTGGGAATCTCTCCGGAATAACTCAAACCAATGATGGCTTTCATTACATCTTTAGTGATAAGGGGAGTTTGATCAAAGAAACTCATCATGAAAATTGCTCATGGCTAGTCTAACCCACTTTTTGCCATAATAGAAGTCGGAAAAATCATTCCATGTGTCCAATTTCTTCTTAGCTAATTTAGCAAATTTAGGCCTTACCTAGTCGTGCTCATTAATCATTTTCTTAGTCCACAATTCCAGCATCTTCCTATGATGACTGAACTCTTCTAGCTTGACATGAACATAGGATCGAACATCGTCAGTCAAGACAATTCCAATGGGTATATTTGAAAAGGCTCCAACCGGATCAGTCTCTATTGCCTTGTATGGAGTCTTCTCGAATACAAGGTGAGGCTTGGATGCCACATCAACTATGGTAGGAGTATCCATGATCTCTAATTCAACAAATTGTTAACCTGATCGATTGCACCAGAGAAACCCTAAGCACTCTAATTTCCTTGACTGCCTTCATATTAAATGTGTGTGAGTTGTCTTCCACTTTTTTTAGTTTCGTGATAACCTGTCGGATCCTGTGATGAGTTATGGCTTTGATGACCAAACTTCCTCATACTCTGCTCTATTGATATTACGGTCTTACACTCTTTGGCAGGAGACAAGAATATAATATCTTGTATGATTTCTCTCCCAAGGCCAAATCCACATATTCTTTAGTTTCTAGATGAAGTGTCTGCACTAGAGTAAGGTGTCGACGCATCTTCTATCTCTTTCTTTCTTTAGATCTTCTTCATCTCAACTTTCACACCCTCCACATTGATCCTCTTTGTCGGTTTGATTGGACTTTGAACCTTATTTCCTTTGCACTCTCTTTCCAAGTGTCCAGATTTGTTGCAGATGTAACACCTGATGTTTGACAGACTTTGTCTTGACCTGCACTAGTTAGCTTTGTGTCCAAAAATATTGTATGTATAACATCTTCCTCTAAAATTATTAAACCTATTTTTATTCATAACCGGATTTCTACATTGATTAGATTTATGACCAAATCTATTGCATGTATAACATCTACCAGATAATAGGTTATAATTTTGATTGATGCTACTTCTACATTCTACTGCCCTATGATCTACTTTATTGCATTTATAACAAGAACCATTAAAGAATGTTGTTTTCATACTTGTTGCTCAACCAAAGACTTACCTTTTTCTTCCTTGGTAGCTGTTGCTTTTACCAAAGGTGAATCGTCTTTGTGATTTGTTTGGGATTGAGAACATTCACCAGATTTATTCTTTGCTTCCTTCTTGGTTTCCAAAACTTTCTCTGTATCTATTACCTTGTCCGACTTACCGGATTCAATTTTACTTTCTTATCATTTTTTTCAAGTATTCCTTGGTCTTCTCATTGTCTTCATTTTTTACTTTCAGATCTACAATAGTGTTGTTTTCTTTCTTAAGCTCCTCATTGACTTCTTTATGCTTTGTTTTAAACTTTCAGGTCTGCTCTTTTAGCTTCTCAATGCATTCATTAGCAAGTTGGATAGTTTCTTTCAAATCATTATTTTCAATTTCTACCGCCTCAAGATCCTCAAGAGAATTTCTAAGATCTTCTCTTAAATCCATAAGTTCAACTTTCTGGATCTCCTTCTAGTGGTTAAACTCTTCCAAAGGACTTGGCTTTGATACCAATTGTTGAATATCTGGAATACTGGGAGGGGAGGGGTGAATTAGTATTCCCTTGAACTTATTAAAACTTATAACTAATCAATCACATAACATAGTTTAAATGTAGTAAATGAAATTAACACAAAAACACATAACATTGGATTTTTACGCGGAAAACCCAATATGGGAAAAACCACAGAGAGAGTGTTCTCTCAGGAATAATGTAATATGTAACCGGTTACATAGTATAAGGGGTGGCTCACTACCGATTTGGGCTCACTGCCCAAATACAAAAGGGTTCACTACCAAATAATGGAGTATACAAAATTTGAACTGTTAGAGTTGCATTTTCCATATGCATAGGTTGCAATTCCTTTGTCATGCATAAAACAGTCATATACATTCACTCTACTTAGTCCGCATAACAATATTTACATCCACAAAATTTTTCGCTTATACACATAGTACATGAAATAGTTGTTTTTCAACAACCACGCCTCTAACATGCAACACAAATGTCAATATATATCCACATACATAACTTTGATGAGTCGGCTCCACTAGAAAGGGTGAGACTAGACTTATCCACATGGTACATCAACCAAAATATCTCCATGCAGTGTTGACTTCCAATTCAAATCATAACACACATTGTAGAACATGCTCCCAACATATCTAGATAGGATCGGATTAAAAGACACAACAAAGAATCTGCTCTCATCACGTCCAGATGGGATTGGACCCAAAACATCTTCTGGTAAGAGTAAATACCGGACCTCAGCGCTGCATGAAGTAAGTTCATACATATATTGCATAATAAAAAAACATCATACATAGAAGAAAACTTCCAAACTGAGTCACATACATACATGCCAAACCAAATCACATCCATGACATCAATGACAATAATGACAATAGGCCAACATAATGATCAATCTATCACTGTAGTGATTTCTTATTGTTAGCTAAGACAATAAACAAAAAACAAAAAAAGGACCCAAAAAAATAGAAAATGAAAAATTAGGCATAAGACAAATTGTGACATAGAGTAAGATATTGGTAAATGACAAATATATTACTTAAGGCAGTGAATTTATTATGGTAATGCTAATATTATATAAAGCATACCATTAAGTGACAGTGATTACACAAAAGGCATCGCTTCCTTAAAGACAATGATTGGTTTTGAATGAAGATGTTAAATAAAAAAAGGTTACATCAAAGACAAAATTATTTTCTTATTTAAAGAAAAGACAAACCTTATTTCGTCTTATTCAAAGAAAAGGACAAAGCAACAATTATCAAGGATTATAAGGGACCACCTCATTAAGAAAAAAACAACTCTTTTATTAAGCAAATTATGATGTTGCAATAGGATGTGTCTTTTAAAATAGTTGAGTCTGTGAAAGAGTTCACACCCTTCTTGAAAGGGTATATGGAGATATTAAATCATCATGTAGAGATGAACGAAGAGGGTGGTACGTGAGTAAGTAATAAAAAAAAAAAATTGAATATAAGAGAAGATTTAGAAGAAGTAATGAAAATCATTAGTATTCAAGAAAATTTCAAGAAGAGAAGACAATAAACAATTCAAATGTATATAAACATATATGAAGATAGTATAAATGTTTTTGATTAAAAAAGCAACGTTAACTAGGGCACTGTCCTTTAACAAAGAGACCTTAATCCCTCTACAATTAGCGTTAACTATTGCTAATTATTTTTGAAAAAAAGCAGCGTTAAGAAGGGCGCTGACCCTTTACAAAGCCAAAGGCTATCAAATTTAGAAGGCCAAGCAGGGGTGCAAACCCCAAAAGGACAAAGTCGGACCGGCCAAACCAACCTGTCAAACCATCAACAACCCAACCCCAAACAAGAGGAGGGAGAAAACCCCAAATCTTGAGAAAAGAGGGCTTGGGAAAGGTGGTACCTATGACAAACAACCATCCAGGAAACACTATCAGTAGGGACTTTCAAAGAAGAAACAAGCGGGGAATACCCTGCAAAGTCACTGCCAGACTGTTGTTGCAGAGCTACAACAGGTTGTTGAAGCGGAGCAGCAACAAGAGAAGAATCGCCAAGAGCAGAGTGAAAGTGAGAAGCATGAGCAATAGGAGGAGGATCCAAGGGGGCAGAAGGGACCGCAAAAATAGTAACATCAACCAGGGCTTCATCGGCAGTAAGGGGCACCTCATCTTCAAATGAATCAACCGAAACAGAATCTGAAGCATTAATCGTCAAGTGGTCATCTGTAGCATCCTTCCACCAAGTAGTAGCCCCTTTGCGACAAGAGAGAGAATAGTCAGAAGAAAGGTGACCCATTGAGAAACACCTTCGACAGCGAAATGGGAGGCCCTCATAATCCAACAGTTGAGTCCAAGGCATATCCCCAACCATAAGAAGCACATCCCTAGGGAGGGCCAGCGATATGTCAACATCAATTAATAGGCGAGAAAAGGTAGAATGACCCATGGATATTGTGGCATCATCAACCTTCAAGAAGTTTCCAATGGAGTTACCAATGGCCTCAAAACAAGAAGGTTCCCAGAAATGGAGGGGGAGATTGGGGAGGTAGACCCAAACCGGATGAATAGAGAGAGATTCTGTAAGGGGGTTGAAGGAAGGAGTCCAAGGCTTAACAGAGAGAGAGTGATCATCCCAAGACCATAGCTTACCCAAAATCAAATCACGATCATGAGTAGAGGAAAAGGAAGCAACAAAAAACCCTTTAGCATAAGGGGAAAACTCAATGCCATAAGAAATATGGGGCTTCCAGGAATCACTCACCCAACGATGAAGGTTCGGGAGGGAAGGCCAAAACCCAGTAAATTTGTAGACCAAAGAACTGCATTGATAGAAGTCAACATTCTCCATAACCTCACGACCACAGACCACAATAGGAGAGGTCTTGGCACAAGGAAGAGGACGAACCCCCCTAGAAGGTTGGGCAACAGATTTATCCACACGGGTAAAGCTACGCTTCCCAGCAATGGGTCTGGGCATAGCAGTCTCACCCGCAGGAAGGTCATCACTAGCATCAGCAGCAGTCACCAAGGTATCCAAATTTAGAACTAGATCAGAGACACCAAGTTTGGGAGGAACAAAACCACCAAAAAAAAACCACCAACAGGGATCTTGGGACCCAAAACAGTAGGAGGACCTTCTGCAACAACAAAATCACCCAATGTAGACAGAGCCACCACAACACTAGCACCAGAAGTAGCAGCCACGAGTGGGGGAAACTCACCAATGTTGTGGGAACCTCCAGTGACTCAACCAATAGAAGACCGAGGCACCAGGTCTAAAGAGGAGCGTAGAGCAGCAACTGCAATCCCAGCTCAGGCAAAAGTGTCACGACCCAATGATCTAATTAGGATCTATGACAATTATAGACAAATGCTTAACAATATTACACAAGTTAATTCAAATCTTTAATCTGAGTGAATTAACATAATAATGCTTAAATGAACAAAGCATAATAAAGGTAATGAACTGAAAGAAAGAGAGTAGAAAGATAGAAGACAAAACACAATTGATAGCGGAGTTCGTCCGCGGGTTGGACTACGTCTCCGGGTCCTGCTCCAATAGGGGGACTGATCCGATTAGCTCCAAAATCAATTACAAGTGTTACAAGATATTCCCTTCAAGCACAATGGCAACATTATTCTCCAATGTGCAGGAATAATGAACAAATCTTCAAGCTCATAATCTCCTTCTCATCACCTGGATGTCTCAAAAAGGACTACTACCCCCCTTTTATACATAAAATAAGTCTAAAATAGACTAAAACCACCAACTCCCATAAATAACCCTTTACAACAAATTATTTCTTGTGCATATCCCCCTTACATTCTAATTTGGCACCATTAGTCATTAGCAGGTTTATTTAACCAATATCCCCTTTAAAATAGGGATTGGCAGGGTTCACATTGTTTAAATGCAATATGGGCTACTTATAATTAAAGTGCTATATATAGCACAACGGTTTCCATCCATTTTGGGAGACCGGTAGTCAAGGGTTCCACCCCCGTCGGCCTCCATTCTATCTTTGCACAGTTGGTTATACAGTAAAACCAACTTCTCTCTATAAAATAGTAAATGCGAATGAATGGTCTAGTGGTGAAAGCGGTGGGTTTGTTGAGGAAGGTTATGAGTTCGAATCTCATAACATATCTTTTGTTAAATCATTTTCCTCCTGAGGTGCCATGTGTTTATTTCTGGAGTATTGGAGATAATTTATTTTATCCTCCGAATCAAGCCTCCCCACTGAAGAACTTTTGGACCTCTGAAAGTTTGACTACTCAGAAAGTAGGTGAGGGTAAAGTTCCCTCACTTTACCAATCTCCATCCATCTTGCTTTACCGGGGTGCATCCCTTTATGTCCCACTTTAAGGTATTCAACACCACCTCTTTTTGAAGATCTGATGTTTCTGTCCAGGATGACATCCTCTGGAAGCTCTGACATATAGTCAGGTGCAAGGTCATCAATTGAAGGAACTTGAATATTAGCCTCTTCATCAAATATCATTGGAGGCTCATACAACTTCATATTTTCTACATTTACAACTGAGTAAATTTGCATATATGGAGGAAGATTAAGGCGAAAGGCATTGGTACCGATCTTTTCCAAGATCTCAAAGGGACCATATCTGATAGGCTTAAGCTTCTTGCCTTCACCTTGCATCCTTTCCTTGCTGATATGTAACCAAACACGGTCACCAACCTGAAAATGATGATCTATGCGATGCTTGTCATGGCGAGCCTTGTATTTTGCTTGGCTCTGCTCCAACTGCGCTTCTACTGCCTGATGGATTGCTTGGACCTTCTAGATGAACTTTAAATCCCTTTCTGCATCATGGCATCCATCTATGACATCGTTCTTTCCAAAATCAAAGTCCATTGGTGTCTTTGGCAAATAGCCGAAGAAAGTCTCAAAAGGAGACCTCTTTGTAGAAGAATGTGCTGCATGGTTGTAAGCATGTTGCACATAATGAAGATTCTCATCCCACAACTTAGGATGCTTGCTACAGTAACCTCTAAGCAGATGAACAACTGTCCTGTTGACTACCTCTGTCTATCCGTCAATCTACAGATGGAAGGTTGTACTCTTCTTCAGCTTGGTGTCCATGAGTCCCCACAAAGATGTCCAAAATTCCCCTAAGAATCAAGAATCTCGATCCGATACAATAGAAGTAGGTAACCCAAAATGAACCCATACAAATTGGAAGTACATATGAGCTATTAGTTCAATAGTGACCTATTTCTTACAAGGCATTAGAATACACATTTTGCTGAATCGATCAACAACAACATACAAATAATCATGTCCCTTCCTAGACATAGGTAAACCTCCCACAAAGTCCATAGACACACTTTCCCATGGACGGAATGGTACAGGTAATGGTGTGTACAAACCCAATTTCCTATTACTTGGTTTACTGGTTGCACACATTACACATCCTTTTATATACTTTGTAACAGTTTCCTGCATATGAGGCCAATAACAATACTTCTGCAATTGAACCAATGTTTTACTTACACCAAAATGCCCTGCAATCAAAGAGGTATGTGCTTCTCAAATCGCCTGTGCCTGTTCATCTTTAGGAATACACAATTTACCCCAAGTGGTACAACAAGTTATCCTGCACATAGTAATCTTTTTCTTCTACATGTTTACCCTGGATTAGAGCTACATATATGTCCTTAAAGTTCTCATCATTAGCATATTGTTCCTGAAAACTTTCACGAACCCTGGAACTATTTTTAAGGATTATCAAAGCATTCTTAACTGGAGGCCTAGAGAGCATGTCTGCTACTTTTTTATGGGCACCTTTCTTATACTTAATCACCAAATGAAACTGTTGAAGAAAACCCATCCACCTAAAATGCCTACTTTGTTGCAGTTTAGACTATGAGTGCAAATACTGAAGTGGCTGATGATCAGTGTGGATTACAGTCTCTTTGCCCATTAAGTAGTGTTTCCATTTCTTAACACTCTGAACTAAAGCATAAAGTTCCTTATCATAAGTGGGATAGTTACTTACTACTCCCGAAAAAGTTTCAGAGTGGTAGCAGACTGGTTTACCTCCTTGCATGAGTACAACTCCCATGGCAAACCCACTAGCATCTGTCTCGATCTCAAATGGTTGATGTAAATCTGGTAAAGCCAAAACTAGTGCGATGCTCAACTTTTCCTTCAAAGTGTCAAAAGCCTTCTGTTGTGGACCTCCCCACTGAAAAGTTGCCTTCGTACTGGTCAATGTGTGCAATGATGAAGCAATAAAAGAGAAGTTTGCAATGAACTTCCTCTAGTACTGAACTACACCTAAAAAACTCCTAACTTCTGTGACTGTACTTGGCTTAGGCCATTTTACAATACAATCGACCTTCGCAAGGTCTACTTTTAGTTGACCATTCCCTATGACATAGCCTAGGTACACTAAGGATGTCTTAGCAAACTCGCATTTAGACATCTTTACAAAAAGTTTTTCTTTCCTTAATACATCAAGGACTTTTTTAACATGAATTGCATGATCTTCCCAAGACTTACTAAATACAAGAATATCATCTAGGTAGACTATGACAAAATCATCAATAAAAGGACGAAAGACATCATTCATGACTCTCATGAATGTAGCCGGTGCATTACAAAGCCCGAAGGGAATAACCAACCACTCATAAAGTCCTTGTTTTGTCTTAAAAGCAGTTTTCCAAATATCATTTTCTGCAATTTGTATCTGATGATATCCACTACGCAAGTCTAACTTAGTGAAATAAATTGCATGTTTCAACTGATCAAGTAAATCATCAATTCTAGGAAGAGGGTACCTGTTCTTTACCGTTATCTTGTTCAGAGCCCTGTAGTCAATGCACATTCTCCAAGTCCCATCTTTCTTTGGAACCAACACAATAGGAGAACCACAAGGAGATGTACTAGGATGTATAACTCCTTTCTCAACCAACTCTTGAACCTACTTTTTGATCTCTTCATTTTGCAAGACTAATAACTGGTACATGCCAATGTTTGGAAGTGGCACATCCTGCTGCAATTGGATCTCATGTTGTATCTTTCTCTTAGGAGGCAATCCTTTTGGTTCCTGGAACAAGTCATCGTAAGCGGAAACAACTTTGACCATTTCAGCCTTATGTTTAGGATCACATCCTTTAAATGCCTCAGATGTTTCTTCCTCTTTGGCTTTTACAAGTATTAATACAAAGTTCTTACTAGAGTTGACTAACCTTTTCATCTAACCAGCATTAACTAGTGCAAGATTGGTCTTTACCTTATGTGCCTGTACAATGTATTCAACCTTATCTTTAAAAAGATGGTATTTGTTCTCCCCTCTATAGAAGATAGCCTGTCGATCATACAAATAGGGACTCCCAAGTACAAGACCACAAATATCTAAAGGGACTACATTAGCTTCTACCTCATCTACAAAGTTTGTAGTGATAGCAAATCTTATCTTACATTGTTTAGTTACTTGCAATTGTGCATCATTGCAAACCCATCCCAGAGGGTATGGTTTTGGATGAGGTGTTGTAGTCAAGTTAAGCTTTTTAACAATTTCTTCAGATATCAAGTTAACTTGAGAACCCGTATCAAATAATGTATCAACTTTAGTATGTTTGATAACAACCTGAATATGAAATAATTCATTCCTTTGCTTATCATTCTTAGGAGTAGAATCTTTACTTGTACTTGCACTTATATTAGAAGAACTTGTAGCTGATGAGAGAGATCTACCTTTTTCTTTACCTTGGATTCCAGCAACAACAATCTTTGTCTCATCTCCAGAGTCAAATCCAAGATCCTGTTGAACTATAGCAGCAGTCTTTTGTTTGTCTTTGTTTCCACCATATCTCTTTGGCCTCTTTTCAGGGTGTAGCTTCCAGCACCTAGAATCATCATGCCCTTCTTTCTTGCAATGTGAGCATGTGGGTTTTTCACCCTCTTTCTTCACTGTAGCTATCTTTTTCCTCTTCCCTTTGTTTTGGGATTTGTTCTTAGACTTAGATGGCTTCTTATCAGACTTATCAATAAAAGAACCCTTACCTCTTAACTCTAGGTGTGTGGCTTGGACACAGACTTCATCAAAGTTACTAGGATTCAAGACCAAAATTGAATGTCTCAGATAAGAGTGAAGACCACCTATGTACTTAAGCAATGTGTCCTAGGTATACAATGGAACATTTAATGCAATAGCCTTCTTTCTAAATTCATGGGTGTAATCCTGGACAGGCTGACCTTTCCCTTGCCTAAAAAGTTGCTAGTTCATCATTAACTATTGCATATGGCCTAGGGGATAGAATTGCTTCTTGAGAGCATTAACAAAGTCTGACCAAGTTAAATTGATTTTACCATGTTGTGAAGACCCATCCCGAATTCTACTCTCCCACCAGGTTAGAGATGTACCTCCTAACCGAAGAGTAGCTAATTGGATCCTATCAGCATCATCTAAGAGATTTTGGACTCTACAATAGACTTCAACCTGTTGAATCCAATCATCTAATTTTTCAGCATTTAATTCCCCACAATACTTTGGTAGATCAAATTTTACATCCAATTTAATCTTAGGCTTATGTGAACTCTTGAAAAGAGAAGAAGACTCAAAATGAGTAGAAGAGGGAGAAGACGGGGAAGAAGGAGAAGAAGGAGATGGGGGTGTTTTTGGAGGCTCATGGTCACCTCCTGGTCTTTTCCCTTTGTTCTCACGAGCTGCACATCTTCGCATCTTGTCCTCTCTCTCTTGTACTAAAACTTGTACAATGGTTTCCAAATTTTGAAGAGTCTTCTGAATACTCTTATCTTTGGAACCTTCTTCACCACCTTTTCCTTCCATCTGTGATGGTGGATTAGTTCTTCATTTTCCGATCTCAGGATTATATTCTTCAAGCTTTCCTTCACCTCATTGAACCCTGGATCTTGTTAGCATTCAATTCTGCAATACTAGTCAAACAAAGCTCTGATACCAAACTTGATCTGATTAGGATCTATGACAATTATAGACAAATGCTTAACAATATTACACAAGTTAATTCAAAGCTTTAATCTGAGCGAATTAACACAATAATGCTTAAATGAACAAAGCATAATAAAGGTAATGAACTGAAAGAAAGAGAGTAGAAAGATAGAAGACAAAACATAATTGATAATGAAGTTCGTCTGTGGGTTGGACTACGGCTCCGGGTCCTGCTCCAATAGGGGGACCGATCCGATTAGCTCCAAAATCAATTACAAGTGTTACAAGATATTCCCTTCAAGCACAATGGCAACATTATTCTCCAATGTGCAGGAATAATGAACAAATCTTCAAGCTCATAATCTCCTTCTCATCACCTGGATGTCTCAGAAAGGACTACTACCCCCCTTTTATACATAAAATAAGTCTAAAATAGACTAAAACCACCAACTCCCATAAATAACCCTTTACAACAAATTATTTCCCATGCATATCCCCCTTACATTCTAATTTGGCACCATTAGTCATTAGCGGGTTTATTTAACCAATATCCCCTTTAAAATAGGGATTGGCGGGCTTCGCGTTGTTTAAATGCAATATGGGCCGCTTATAATTCAAGTGCTATATATAGCACAACGGTTTCCATCCATTTTGGGAGACCGGTAGTCAAGGGTTCCACCCCCGTTGGCCTCCATTCTATCTTTGCACAGTTGGTTATTCAGTAAAACCAACTTCTCTCTATAAAATAGTAAATGCGAATGAATGGTCTAGCGGTGAAAGCGGTGGGTTTGTTGAGGGAGGTTATGAGTTTGAATCTCATAACATATCTTTTGTTAAATCATTTTCCTCCTGAGGCTCCATGTGTTTATTTCTAGAGTATTGGAGATAATTTATTTTATCCTTCGGATCACCCAACGCAGAGGGGAGCGAAGAGCCATTGCCGGTAAAAGCAACAATAGGAGAGCATCTCGCAACATCAGGCACATTCAAAATGCAGGAGGCGAGAGGGTCATTGTGGAGTGGGTGTGGGAGTGACATTTTTTCCAAGGTATAGAATTTTAATAGAAATGATGTGAAGGTAAGAACAAATGATACATTATAAGAGAGAATAAATATGAATGAATATATAGTCTTATTTGTGACTAGATTTTGAAAGGAAGATATTGTCATGCTTTCTACCAGACTTGCAAGGGGAAAGTCTTACATCTTTTGAAGTCATATTTTGTGATTAGATTTGTGAGAGAAGTTTATTGTTTGGACTGTAATTAGTTTTGAAAGAAGGATATTGTGTGGGTTGCGATCAAATTCGAAAAGAAGAATATCTTATATACACTAGTGTAGACACTTAAATTTGACTAATCAATTTAATCAAATTTATTTGCCTTAGCCGCTCACATTAATTTAATAATTCATATCATTTAATTATATATGTAGCATCCTATCTGGTCTGGCTAAATTAATTTAATTAATAAGGCCATCTCCAATTAATTGAGTAAATATCTTAATTAATTAATTCCCCTTTTCCATCTCCTTATTTTAATTTAATTAATTCAAATATTCCATTTGAGTCACATGCCTCCTAACTTCAACCCCTCTTCTAACCTAGCCTCTAACCTAACCTTTGGGTTATAACCAACCCTATCATTTCCTAACCTCCCCTCACATGTGTGTGCACACTCATGATTCCCTAATTTTCTTAATATTAGGAAATTGAAACCAATTTTGGGTGGCCTTCTCCCAAAATTGACATGTGTCTTTGAGGACACATGTCATGCCCCTTCTTGACATGTGTTCCTCTTGGGGACACTTGTCCTTCCTTTTTGAGCCACTTGTCCTTTGAACACAAGTGTGGAATCTCATTCCACATGGCACCCTTAGGATTGTCACTTGTCCTTAAGGACAAGTGTTGCATTTCCAGGGCCCTTCATCTCCCTTCCTTTCCTATTTAAGCCCTCCCTTTTCTAAGTCATTCATCCACCTTTCATATATTCATATCGTCATTATGTAGAATTTTCATCCATCTTTTCATGCTCTTACCGTTACCATGCCAATTTGCATACTCACATCCCCTCATCCCACACTCATATTTTGAATCCATCTTCCATAATCCCACATCATGGAGAAAAATAGAGCATCCGCAACGTCATCGAACACACATCCAATCAAAGAACAATCAAATCAAATGGACATTGGTTTACATTTACTTGTTGTTATTTGATGTTTCTAATTTCCTTTTCTAATAGCGTTCTCAATCTTGAGGTGTTTGAATGAACTTTGTATTAGCTTAGATTGTTTAACTTAGGTTTTCAATCATTCATAGTTGCGCACACTTTCATCCACACAACCACCAGTCTCATGTATGAAGAAAAGAATATAGAAAGAATAATCTATGTAGATTTGTGAGGAAGATATATATGTGATGAAGGCAGATTTGTGAGAAGATCATCATTTATTGAAGGTGTAAAATACAATAAGGAAGGTATAAGAGTTGAGAAACCTATTTCATTTATTAGGAAATACCTTGAAGTAGTAGAAGTAAAACATGATATCATGGAGAAGTAGGTATATGCCTTGGTAAAGTTTTTTAAAGAAATTATGCCATACCTTGTGGGAGCAAAGATTATAACGTATTTCCCACATTTTGTAGTAAAGGACATCTTTACTCAATAAGAGTTAACTAATAGAAGATGTAGGTGGATTAAAAAGATTCAAGAGTTCAACATAGACTTTCAGATCACTAAGTCGGTGAGAGGAGATTGGCCAAGTTGATGGTATAATCAAACCTTGAAGTTGTACAAGTAAATCATGCAGAAGACAGACTACATATAAATGAATGCATCTTGCAGTCTTCCCCATGGTAAATACATATTATCAAATACTTGCAAACCATGACATGTCTGAAATAAATGACTAAAAACTAGAAGATAACTCTCAAGTTGTAGTCAATTATTGTTATCTTATAGGATGATTTGTAGTTGAGAAATAAATATGGAATGTTGTCAAGATGTGTTGATAGTGATGAAGCTAATAGATACTCACAAAAATGCATGGTGGAGTTTGTTGAGGCCATTTCATGGCTAAGAAAACAATGCAAAAAATCAGAAGGTTTAGTTACTGGTGGCCTACACTTTTTGTTGATTCTCATAGAATGGTTAGAAAGTGTAGGTATGTCAGAAGTTCTCTAGTAAGATAAAATAGTTTAGAGAATTTCCTTTTAGGCCTATTACTATAGAAACTCATTTTCAACAATGGGGCATTAATTTTATTGGGGAAATAAATGAAAAATCAAATGGTGGGCATAGGTGGATCCTAGTAGCAATAGTTTATTTTACCAAGTAGATTGAAGCCATACCTACTAAGAAAACAACCAACAAAGTTGTCGTGGATTTTGTGTTAGAAAATAAACATTATCATCAAATTTGGAATCCCAATTAATTTGATCACAGATAATGCAGTGTGCTTTAGGTCTAATGAGTTTACAACTTTATAAAATGAATATGGGATTAACTTAACTTACTCTACACCCTATCAACCATAGGTAAATATACAAGAAGAACCAAGCAATAAGAGCTTGATAAATATAATGAGGTAGATGATTGAAAAGAGCAAATGATCTTGGGATTCAGAGCTCAAGCTTGCACTATGGGCTAACAGAGTTGGTTTATGGACTAGATGCAAGAATGATAGTAAACAACTTGCTACCAGTATATAAATTCATCCAAGAGCATGATGAAGATATTAATGATGCCATGACAAGCAATATTAATTATCTCATAGAGTTGTATGAGACTAGGAGACTTGCACAAAGGATGAATCTTAAGCAACAACAATAAACCAACTATTTGTTTGACAAAAGGTGTAATACAAAAAGATCCAGGTAGATAATTTTGTCTTGATCTAGAATTCAAGAATGTAAGATAAGAGAAAATATGGAAAGTTTGATGCCCTTTGGATAGGCCCATATGTTATCATCTATACTCATGGCTAGGATTCCTATTTTCTACAACACATGAATGGTGAAATCCAGGAATTGAGTGTATGGACAATTTTGAAACCCTACTTTTATTGAAACCATATGCAATGTATTTTATTGTAAATCCTTGTATAGTTTTTGGTCTATGTGTTTTTGTTTTTATTTTTAGTCCGCCCCAGAGATTCTCTAGAATTTAACCACACTTTTCTAAAGTGTGGACCTCTAACTAGAGCCACAAGTGTTACCCTACAAAATATTAGGGTTTATTGTTCATTCTTGCCTTAGTCAAAATTTAGCCTTATGTATATTTGGCTCAATTTCTTTTGTTATGTTTTCAATTTGAATGACCTTTGTACCCATGATCAACAACTTAAGTCATGCATTGTGTCTCTTAACATTTCTCATTATTATCCCCACTACTTAATATTAGGAATACCTTTGTTCACCTGTTGTGCTAATTATTTTCATTTGCCTAAGGTTGTGGTTGAGTGTGCCTTATATTGTGGCCCCCATCATTAACCTATTCAAAACCACCTTGGTTGTTTTTTATTTGTTGCACGAGGGTATAATCTCTCTAATCTTGGCCAACCTCTTGGTTGCGCCATTTGCGCTAAGGTGACAAATGTCATTGTAGAATGTGTTCTTGGTCTAGTGCAAGGCCCCTCCCTACAAACCCATATTGCTATGCCAAATCACCATGTGTCATATATGTCAATAGTGGATTTTATCTAAGGGGAAGATGCAAAATAAAATATTAGATTCATTATGTACTCAAGTACTAACCTTGATTACATAACACACTAGTACAAAAAAGAAGAGAGACCCAGTCTGACTTGTCCTATTGCACTATGTTGCCACGTGGCTTTGATGAGGATTGCATAATTTTTTCCACAATCTTTCTTTTGATTGGTTGAAGATGTCTAGCACAACATAAAAAAAATCAAAATTGTTCAAGATTATCTCAACCATCAATTGAGTCCATGCTAAGTAAGACCAATGACTAGAATTCAAAATTAAGAATGGTCAGGTGTGAATACTCTATTTTACTCAGATGATAAATAATGATGACTTTATTGATACCAATAATGATATCACTAAGACAATCACTTTGCATTCACATAAAATTTTGGGCTATTTACAAGTTGTCTGATGTGTCATGCGAAGAACTAGGGTTTGCAAGCAAAAAATGAGTAAGTTCCTTTTATAGGTTTTGTTACTTAATTTTCTATTATTTTCTCATTCCTATACACATATGGTTTCTACAACTTATTTACTGTGTAAGAAAGTCATCATAAGACCAAAATTGTGAAACCCTAGGGCAATCTAAAAACAACTCACTTAAGAATGTCCAAACTAGGATACAGAGAACAAAAAAAACACAAAACAAATAAAGAAAAAATAAAGTGAAGCAAACAAATAAAAGAAATAAAAAGAAAAGACACCAAAACATTAGACTAAAAATAAAGGCTTCAAGTCAGCTAGTTGAAGAGAGCATAGTATCAAAACTACCTCAACCACCAAGTATCATCCTTGAAATGTTTTTGCAAAATCCGAAATTGACATTGAAAAAGAGATAGTAGCGTACACCAATTTCTGATGATAAAAGGGTTCCATGCTCCTACAAATAGCAAGTTGTGTTGGGGGTCCATATAAAAGCCACAAATTCTACTGGCCAACAAGTTATGTCATGTTGTGTACTTCATGTATGCGGCATGGATTCTACTAACCAACAAGGTGTGTTATATCGGGCGAACCATGGAAGGCATAGATTCCACTAGACAAAAAGTTGTGTTATGTTGTATGATTTGTGTAGTGCAACAAAATGACTACACTAGATAATCAACACATCATGGAGCATAAGCAACAATAATGATCATTATAATAAGTTATGTTATGTTAGATGATCATTTCCCCAAGGAACGTAAAACAAAAGCAATGATCAAACTAGCAAGCCTTGTTATGCTATTTGATCAATTCCTTAGGGAGCATAAACATGTTCAAATAAGGATCAAGCTAGCAAGTTATGTTATGCTAGATGATCAGAATGAGTCAAATGGATTCCACTAGCTAAGAAATTGTGTTATTCTAGGTTATCCATAAATCATCAATGATCCAAGGGATATCCAACTAGTAAGCCATATTATACTATATGATCACAATAAAGGTTAATGCCATGTAAGTTTCTAGAGAGATTGATAACCATGCCTTAGGAGGCATTATGCAACACAACACTTGCACTTTGGGGGTACATCAATTAACACAACAATCAACAAAAAGGCCTCATATGCCCCCTATAGACAACTTAAATTATCCTAGCCTGATTAATTAAATATTTTTATTTATTTAATTATTCCATTTCTTCTATTATTTAAATGATCTTTCATTTGTTTAAATAATTCACTGATCCTTTTCTAAGCCTTTTTCCATCCTAATTTAAGTAAATATTTTTATTTATTTAAATTCCCTTTTTCCAAATAAAATAAATATTATATTTACTTAATTTGTGTGGCCTCTCTCTCTATTAATTAAATAAGTTCTTTAATTTATTTAATTCATTCATTTAGATTTTTCCCCTCATTTATCTTAACCACTCTCGTTGTTTTATTATTTCCTCTATCTACACTTCAATCTTAGTCAACCATCTTTTATCCCACATCTAAATTCTATCCCTTCATTTTTAGGATGCTCTCTATATAAGAGACTTACTCCCTCACTTTTCCATATATAGCAACCTTGGAGCATACTTACAATCTTCCGAATTAACTTTAGCCTACATCATCACAACCACATCCATTCACCATTGACCTCTTGTGCAAGCATACAAATCTGATAGCAAAATATCAAAAGAAAGACCGATGGATATAGGTGAACAATTTGAAGATCAAACCCATTAAATGTGTGAATGGTATCATTTGATTTATTTCATGATTTTACATATTTTATGGTTCTTCATTGACGTGTTGTTGAATTTAGAAATAGATCTAGGGTTTTATGTTTGGAACTAGGATCTACAATATTGAGAGTTCAAATTCGATATAAACACCCCCCTTAAGATGTCAACATGTTTCTATGTTGACATCTTAAGGAAGATAGAGATCCATATCAAGGATAAATACCTTCATCACCAAGGAGATATCCTTTTTCAAGAATGCATGTGTCCAAGCTAGGAAGGATATTCTTATAAAGGATACAAATTTTCAAGTATGGAAGAGATTAATATCAAGGAAACATATTACAATAAGGGTAAAGGAATCCTTATCAAGGATACATAAATATCAAATAGGAAGGAACTGATATTTGTCTAAGGATTTCTAACTCCATAAATAAAGGATATCCTTAAACAAAGATAACATCTTCAAAACAAAGAGGATAATAAAATCCTTAGAAAGAATACACTCCTTCCCAAGAGCTAGGAGAGGGGATTCTTGATGAAGGATGCACACTTTCAACACCAAGGAGAGATTATCATAAAATATATGCACTTTCAAACAAGAGGTCCTACACAAGGACACACACCTCCAAGCAAAGAGGAGAACCTAAAGAAGGACATACAATTCTATTAAAGGAAGGAGATCCTTGTTAAAAATATGCCTCAACAAAGGGAAAGTGGATCCTTATTAAAGAGACATGTTTTTAAACTACTCTTGACCCCTAGTGTATAGACAAGAGTAATTATATTATAGGCCATTATGTTGCTACCCAATTATGATTGCACATGAAATTGTAGCACCATGAATGACAATGAGGCCTCAAAAGGTAAGCTAAAAATGTCAAATAGAGAGGAGAAACAAAATATATAAAAAAAATTATGTATTTTTAAAAGAGGTTGAATAAATCTAAAGGTCAATATAGTATTCTACTAAATGGTATAATTAAGAATGATTCTTTTGATTTTTTTCTCCAAGGCTCTACATTTAGTACCGATATGACCACACATGCAATGATAAGCACATCTTTAAAGGTGAAATGATGATCTAATGGTATCTTAGGAATCTTAACAAGATTTTATCTTCTCTAGATAAAGGAAAATGGTTAGGTATTATGCCAACATAATGTGAAGGGGGATGGTTTGATATGTTCAAAGTTAATGAAGGATGGGTTGGAGGGAAAGGAGTAGGGAATCCTATACCTTATATATTAAAATGAGGTGCGTGATTTATAAAGATCTTAATTCCTTGTTCCATATATCCAATACCTTTTCCATTATATCATTGTTTATCAAGCATGTCCAAACCAACATGTAATGTGTATGAAACTATAATGAGAAGGGAGTTTCATTATAAACCTTATTGAAGTTGGTTGTGTAAACATATTTTCAAGTATTAAGTGGATGAATAGATGAATAAGGATTGATTCTTGTGGGATGATGTACCTTTTTTAACAACATTCATGTTCATTTGGGAATAGGGTCTGGGAGTCCACTTTCATTAGGTTTTTTTGGATGGGAGGAAGATTTTATACCATTTAGTGTTTCTTCTCTAATTAATCTATTATTAGGTGACATCTCATTAAAGAAATGGATAACATATTCTTGCATTAAAATATTTTGATGATTAAAGGAATCTCTAGGAGAAGGATAGGAATATAAGTTAATAAGTGTTGAGATTTGGATTATCAATGTTTAAAGCATGTTCCTCTTGTGCCAAATCATCCTTACAAATGAGGTGAATTTTGGGAGAAAAATCATCATCACTCATTAATGCTTCATCTCTAGGAGAGAGACAATTGAGAAAAGTGTCAATTATATCCGCTTCTTGCATCAATATATCCTCATGAATAAGGGAAACTTTGGGAGGACAAGCATGGTTCATGGTTTTGATTAAAAAAACAACGTTAACTAGGGCGCTGACCCTTAACATAGATAGAGACTATCAAAAAAAGAAAAGCCCACAAGTAGGAAAAACAGCACATCGGAGCAAGCCCAAGACCAACAAGGTCGAACAAAGGGAATTTGTCCAACCTTCAACAACTCAAACCCAACTCGGGGAGGGAACTTGACAAGCATGGTTCATGTTAACATCATTTATATGAGTAGTATCAAAGGTGAAATATGAAACATCTACCAAAGCTTTCATGAAAGAAAAACATGCCACGAACATCTTTAAAATTATCATTATGTAACAACATGAAACCTTTTTCAAAGCCTTTATAAATGAAATACATGTCATGAACATCCTTGAAATCCTCATTATGTAATATATGAAGATACAATGAATTTATGCAAGTAATATTAAATGAAATACACCTCTTCTCAAAAAATGACCTTGATAAATCTAAATAATTAGGAATGTAATCAGATGTGACAGTGAAATCCAATCAAATTTTGAAGGATTTATGAAGTAAATCATAAGATGTGGAAGCATAAGACACATTCGGTTCACTAAAATGATATGTATGGAAATGAGATCCTTGGCCTATAAATGCAAACTACGATCTAAAATATCCATTACATATCATGGGGAACATAAACAAGTTCAACTGCAGTCCTAATAGGAGATTTGAACACTTGGGTTTATGTTCTTTGTTGCAATAGATTTGAGATTGTGAAGTGTGTGTGAATGAACTAGGCTAAATGATAGGAAAATGATGATTTTCAGTGTAAACAATAAATTACATAATAGAAAACTAACATAGTAGGCCAAATATAGAAATAGGATACAAAGAAGAACCTATAGTTGCACTTTAGAGCTAAAAGTGATGACAATAAGTTTTGGACATTGTTGAAAAGATTAAGAGCCCATCATGGACCTATAGCCTTCAAGAGATCGACCAAGAAACAAACCAACCACAAAAGAATGTTGCAACATGAGCAAGAATAAATTTTATTTCTATTTTAAAAATAGATAATATTTGAGTGATTTTAGATAATAATATATTAGATGAAATTTTGATGAATAATAAAAATAAAAGAATGATCTGATAAGAAAAATAAAGAATCTTAATTTCCAATATTAGAGAAAAAAAATAATTTGCATGTTTCTGAATTTTAAACAAAAAAAAATATAATCTCTAAATTCAAAAAATCAAAGTTATATGCATACACAAATATTTCAAAAAATTTATATATATATATATAATACCGAAGGCATCTCTTATTTGAGGTGGGCGAGACGATTGAAGTCATCCAAGTCCTACAATATCATCCCATGGAACTAGGGTCAAATCAACAAACTTTTATTTTTAATAGATTTAATGGATGGTTCGACAAATTGCCATGTTCATTCAAGAGGCATATATGGTTCATTTAAGATGGATTAATTTTTTTGTCATCCACCTTCTCGTTACAGAATGAGGATAGTCTTTCTCTTTCTGCATAGTAAGGATAGTCTTTCAATGTAATAATGCCTTTTCCCTTTGGTGCTCATCACTGAACCATTTACAGTGTTCAAACCCACTGCAATATTTTTTGAGTACAAGTTGCTATTGAAACTGTGTTTTTATTATGAAAAATCTTTCTTTTGAAACTGTGTTTTTATTATAATAATAAATTTCTATATTTTGAAATTAATCTACGGTGGAAAAACATAATTGTTAAAATTATTTTTTCAAAATAGTTATATTATATATTTTGTTATTTTCATTTGGAATTTTTGTTCTTATTAGTACTTGTCGTTAGGCAATATTCTTGTAATGAAAATTCATTTCTTATGCTTAAATGGTTATTAAAAAAAATTATTTAGACCAATTATAAACAAATATTTTTCTTTTTCAAAACTTTTTAAAGTTATTTTAAAGTATACATGCATATTTGTTAACTTTATAATTTAAAAAAATCATTTATCTTTTAAACGATTGGCTAATATTGTTTTGCTTGTTATACACGGGTTTTTCGGCATGAGCTCTGTTATTTCCCAAAGTAATTTCCTATTTAAATTTTTTATCGAAATGGCATTTCATTAAGAAAGTTTCACCAGCATCTTTAAGGAATACAAATTAGTAATATTTTCATTGTTTAAATCTTGCATATGATGAGATGAGCAGAATTTTTTTGGTTATTTTGAAAATGGGCGATAATGTTTCTTCTGCTATTTATCTGAACATATTCTAACAATAAAATCTAGAATGAATAGTGTTGTTAGGGCATGCTCCTGTGAAAGTTTAGAAATGTGCGTAAATGAATTTGTACTTTCCTCCTGTTCAAATTTCTTGGTTCGAAGAATAGGCTTATTTTTCTTCCGACTTATGTTCTGTTGCAACAGCTTCACCTCCAGAAAGTACATTCTTTTGAGAAGAATCATCAATGTTACTATACAGGTTTTCCAAAGGAATTTCACCATCACCATAATTTGCAAGACACGATTGTTGTTTCTTCAAAGCCTCCCCCTTTCTATTACAACTCAGTATCCTATTGATAGGAACCTTATCCTCATCATCGTTTGAAACCTTGACAGAGATATTACTTCTGGGATGTTTTGTATAATTTATTTTTTCTATGGGCTGAAGAAAGGCCTGTGAAATCTGTACAAGTTTATTCCCAGCGGCTCGATACTTTTTGCATACATCGTTAGAGGAGACACCATCTCGTTAAAATTAGTTTATGTTTTACTTCTTTTTGCACTCTGTTCATTTTTCAGCTTATTTACAGACCCAAAAGACTGTACATTTTTTTGGTATCCTACAACTTACACAAAACGGATACTATCCCAACATAAATTTAAGTGAGCCTAAGTTTTGATAGTCTATTAACAGAGATATACCTAATGGATGGTTGTTAAATTTATTGTAAACAGTTTCATAAATTTCATTTTCAACACTGTTTGTGTGAGTAGGTTTTCGTTGTCCCTGGGAAGTTTTGGGGAAATTTTTCATTCTTGAGGATTGAAAATTATAAGCTTTATTTGGAGGTATCTATGTGATCTTTGTAATCATAGAGTATATTTTTTTTATTAATACACTAATTAATTCATCTCAATTTCTATACTCCAAATTTGCACCCTTATATCAATGATAATATAGATCTCGTTACTTGTGAAACACATAATAGATTGTAACTATCACTCAGTCACAACAAAGGAGAATTGTTATGGTCAATACTGCTATATTGAAAATCTTACAGTTCCAATTCCTTATTGCATAAGTTAAATAGTAACCTCCACTATTCTATGATCTATTACAAGGACAACAGAGGTATGGCTGCAACCAAATACCTGAAACAATAGGTAAAAAGCTTGATCATCTTTATCTGGAGGTAGCTAAGTGTTAATAATTAATTATACAGCCAAGATGGAACATATTTGTAAATTAACAAACTAATGAATTTCTATTAGTTTCTGTAGTCAAAGTTAAAATCATTATATCAGTCAGTGTCCACATTTCAAAACTTGCAAAAATAGATAGAGTTGATTGTGTATTTACTATGAATTTTCAAATTTGACATAAATATATTATTTGGATAGCTATTAGATTGAAGGCATGCATTATTTCCATTGAATATGTAGATCTGATTTCTCAGATCTCAGGTTTCTACATGTAAAATATGTTTCATTTGTTTGTCTTGGAAACTCTATTCCCCTCTAGAAAGCCTTTCCAATTGCTAGTTTCTTCTAGTTCACAGTTTGCAAATTTTAGTTTGATAATTTACAGTTGTAATTGCCTGCAAAGTAAAATACCTCAAGAGAATGGCTTGGCATCCTATGCCATTGCTTGTGATTGCACTACGGATAACATTCTAAATCTATCTTAGCTATGCATGCATTGATAGACTACTCTACTGAATCTACCTGAGACATGAGAATGATTTTAAAGTTGAATAAGAAAATCCAACAACAAAAATTACTAATTCCAACTATCTCATATCAAACTACAATATTGAAATGTTAATTTGTACAAGGCATTTGCACACCAAAATTCATAAAGTCTTCATCTATACACTATAGTGTACAACCTCCACATAGCACAATTAAAATATAGTTGTTAATGTGTTATTCACCAAATGTTTTAAACTCACCCAAACTTGCATGTACCATGACAAAATTTGTAATATAGATAAACTATATAACTCATGCATCAAATGGTAAACAAACTTCCTAACAAAATGTCATTGAACATCCAAAGATTTGATCCTTGCATACCAAGAAGGTTTTCTACCCAAAAAAATTAAGCTTTACCATAGTCCAACACTACATGAATAAAACTTTCTCTCACCAATCAAATTGACATAATACATGTAAGACAACACAATTATCAAAAAGATAAATAATATAAAACAAAATAAATAAAATTAAACAATATATTAGTTATAACAACACAACAAACTCTGCAAGTACTCGCCACTATGTGGCACTTGTTATAATAGTTAGAAATGATATCTAATCATTTTTACCATCTAATTTTGAATATATTAAACATATGATAATTTAAGAATAATTTTTAAAGGATTGACTTAATGACATAAATGAGTTAGTGCCAAAAACTTTAAAGAAACATTCATTTGTATGAGTTTAAGAATTATAGTTAATCATTTTCTTTAGTTATAAGAATATTCAACAAAAGACACATTTTTAAGGGTATAGGAATTCTAGTTGTCATTTTACTATGCAAACCTCAGTTTCTTAAGTGCAGTGATACCTTAAAAACATATTTTTAAGTATTGACTTGTACCAATTTGTAATATAGTTATTAGAGTTTCTTAAGCATAGTGAAACCTTAAAAACATATTTTTAAGGATTGACATGTAACATTTTGTAATATAAGGAAAAAATAGACTCTTTAAATTTTAGTCTATTTTTAAATTGGAATGAAATTTTGTTTTATTTATAAATTTTTACAAATACATTTATGTTATAGATAATCAGTCAAACTAAAAAATATATTTAAAAGTTTCAATAAACTTTTTTTTTATATTTAAATTTGTTTTAATTTATTTTAATGATATAAAAAAGGTTGTTTTACTAATTCATGCTATTTTATAGATTTGCTTTATGTTGTATTACTAATATGTAAAATTGTAATACGTTGGTTTTGATGGTTTAGAAAAATATTATCTTTATTAAATCTATATTATTTTTTAAATAACAAATGTCTTGTAATTTGTTTTTTAAATAATAATTTTCAAAGAAAAAAAAACACAAATATCAAATTTTATGAAATAGGTTTATAGATTAACTAATTGTATTGTGATAATAAATAATCCTATATATAATGTATTAGAATGCTTGTTATCAATAATAATTAAAATATTATATTATAACAATGGATAATAAAAAATTATAGTACTTTGAAAAGGTTGAACATTTATTTTTAAGTAGAAAATTATATTTTTAAAATTAAAGAGAAACAAAAAAATATAAAAAAATAAGATTGTGAAAGAAAAAAAAAAAGAAAAGTCATATTTAAAGCTTGTAATAATATAAATATTTCATATTATACATATGTTATATTTAAAGCTTGTAATAATATAGATATTTCATATTATACATATGTTATATTATTATTATTGTCATGGTCAAAAAATCATTACAAAAATTTATTAAAAATATATATATTATTATATACAAAACTTCAAGTCATATTTAACTAAAATAATCTAAATAAAATATTATATTCTATTAATAATAAATTTAATAATTATTATAATATAAAAATATATTTATTGATTAAAAAGATTAATTTAAGTAAACAATGTTTCAAACATTTTATCATTTATAGAATAATAAATTCATACATTAAGGGAAATCCTAAATTCTGCCCTTGTTTCGTAATATTTTCCTCCAAACCCTACTTGCTTTTTGGCTCAACATTTTGGCATCATGTATCCCATCAGCAATGTGTAAAGAGGCATATTGATGCTACTATGTAGGGGAGAGGAGCCAGAACGTGTGCGCCCTAACTTCATGGGTCCATGAGACATGCCACGTGGACCCAGAGACCAACTTTGATTGTTGGCCATGTCGATCGCTGACTTGGCTACCCCAAATCAAAAACTTACGCACTAACTCGACAATATGCCACGTGTGATATACTGATTTGTCGGAGTGGTCAAAATTACGCCACTTCGATGCGTCGACCAGAATGTGGCTGGACCCACACCATTAACAGTTCAATATATCCGTTAGTTTCGAACGGGGTTGTCGCGTGGCATTCTTCTACATGCCCACCCAATCAACCAACCTCTATGTCCAAAGTTACTACCACCACTTTCAAAGTTTCCTTGCAGTGGTATTAACTACACACCACCTCACCCTTCATGCAACTAGCTCCTTGCACGTTTCAACCACAACAACATTCAATGTGCCTGCCTCCTCATATTTCGAGCGAGCTGAAGTTGGTGTGTTTGTCACGCTCTCTCCAGTCGTTGCTTTCGTTTGCACCACATCTTGCTTGTGATGGCACTAAATGAATTAGGAATGGCATTAGAACATGCACATGTTTTGGCAAGTACACGGACTGGATTTCTCACCGCTTTGCTTGGTTTCTTGTTTTTGTTGGGGTTTCGTTTTTGCATTATTTTCTATGTACTTCCTATTTATGTGGTATTTACAAGTATGGATGGTGATGAGGACATGATGTCAAAGGTATGGGACTCAAAGACGTTGTCCCCCTTCGTCCCAAGTGAATTTTTCTCCTCACTAAGGCCTACTGATTTCATTATGTTTGTTTTTGGAGTTTTCCTTTCCTCTTTTACAATTTTTTGACACTGTTTTTTTGTCCTCCATTATTTCGTTTGTGTCCAGTGATGTTTGTGCAAGTCTTTGTGTTTCTGAACACAAATACTGCAAAAAGGGAATCATAATCCTTTGTTCAAGCTCTACTGTAATTTTAATGGTGACTTCTCAATAAAAATGGTTTTCATTTCGTGCATCACTGTTAATATTGGTGGCCTGTATTCGATTTCGAGAGCCCCTTGGCTAAAAAATGGTTATAAATTTGGATTTTGAACATCAGTATTAATGGGTTTTAAATTTCACAATTAATGTTTGAGGGTTTCAATGGTTTCAATGTTTCAATGGTTTCAATGGTTTCAATGCTTGAATGGTTTCAAACCCTTTGAATGGTTTGCAGAGTTGATAAGTCGAGGGTTTTAGATTCACTCTGCGTATGGTAGGTTTTTAACTGTCTATGTGTATGGGTTTCATATTTTGGTTTTTGGGTTTCCATCTCCACCATCACATTGCTTTAATGGTTTAAGGGTATTCAATTTCACCTACATTGTTTGAAGGTTTAAAGGATTTCAAGCATCACATTGCTCAAAAATTGTTATAAATTTTGAATTACCATCACTGTTAATGGGTTTTAAATTTCACCATTAATGTTTGATGGTTTGAATGGTTTCAATGTTTGAATGTTTTAAATGATTTCAATGTTTGAATGTTTGAAATCCTTTGAATGGTTTGAAGGGTTGAATGGTTGAGGGTTTCAAATTCACTCTGACTATGATTTCTTTTTAATTGTGGATGCATATGGGTTTTATATTTTGTTTTCTTGGTTTACATATCCACCATCACATCGCTTCAATGGTTTTAGGGTATTGAGTTTCACCTGCACTGTTTGAGGGTTTAAAAGATTCAATGGTCTCAAACCCTGACAATGTAACTGGTTAAGGGTTTATTTTCCACTTTGCCTATAGTTTTTTTACATTGTTGATCTTTAATGATTTCCACATAAACCCCACCATGTAGAAGGATTTTGGGGTTTCAAATGCAAAGTATTTTGTAAATGTACAATGGTTCACAATTTCACCCTCATATTCATACATTCTTCATTTCCATTTCGCGCATCACATTTCCTTTTTGGTTTAAGGGGTTTCAATTTTGCCTACATTGTTTGAGGGTTCAAAGGGTTCAATGGTTTCAAACCCTTTCAATGTAACTTGTTTAGATTCATTGAATGCACCTATTTGTTTCTTTACTAAATAGTTGTCATGTTATTTTATGTATTGTTAAGTCAATGAACAACCAATTTCCTTTAATGTCTTGAAAAATGGTATAATTAATACTTGCTTTCATTGTTGAACATGTTCCTTTCTTAGTTTTATAAATAGTTGCCATATTTCTTTTATACTTGTGCACTTCCATAGTTGCCATGTTTCTTTATAAATAGTTGTCATGTTCCTTTATAAATAGTTTCCATGTTTCTTAATACTTGTGAACTTCCATACTAAAATACTTGCCACGTTTCTTTGTAAATAGTTGCCATGTTTCATTTATAAATAGTAAACTGTTAAATTGAATACATTAACTATGAAATACAAACCCTTAAACCATTAAACATTAACAGTGACATTGAAACCCTTTAACACATTCTAGTATGTCATTCATTGCATTAGTTTAAGGGTATACAGTACACCCTTCCTTGCAGTGGCATTAACTATGTATCCTTTCTATATATACATACATATATATACATATACATACATATATATATATATATAGAAAGGATACGTAGTTAATGCCACTGCAAGGAAGGGTGTACTGTATATATATATATATATATATATATATATATATATATATAGAAAGGATATGTGTATATACATGTGTATATACACATATATATGTATATGTGTATATATACACATATATATATATGTGTATATATATATATATATGTGTATATATACACATATATATATATGTGTATATATACACATATACATATATATGTGTATATATACACATATACATATATATGTGTATATACACATATATATGTGTATATACACATATATATATGTGTATATATATGTGTATATACACATATATATACACATATATATGTATATATATGTATGTATGTATGTATGTATGTATGTATGTATGTATGTATGTATATATGTATGTATATATATACATATATGTGTATATATGTATGTATATATGTATATAAATATATGTATGTATGTATGTATGTATGTATGTATGTATGTATGTATGTATGTATGTAGTTACATTTATATGTATGTGTATTTATATGTATTTATATATATATATACATATATGTATATATATGTATATGAATGATATATGTATGTGAAACTAAAATTGTATGGACATGTATATGCATATATGTATGTACAAATGTGTATGTACATGTCTATATGTACATGTATGTTTCTACATGACTTACAACTAAAAATGAAAACATTCAATATATGGACATGTATATATATGTATGTATCTACATGTATATACATATATGTATGTACATGTATACACATTTATGTCTACATGTGTATACATATATGTATGTACATGTATTTCCATATATGTATGTACATGCATTTCACTATATGTATGTACATTTAGAGATGTACATGCGTGTATCTAGATGTATGTATGTACATCTCTGCATGTACATATTTGTATGTGCATAGGGGGGAGGAGTCAAAACGTGCGCACCCTAACTTTGGGGGAACACGTGGTAGGCCACGTGGACCCAATTACCAGCTTTGACAACTAGCCAACTAGTCCAATGAGTTGGCTACACCAAATCAAAACTTTGTATGTATCAAGAGGGCAAAACTTCCAGGAATCAAAACACATTTAGAGGCGGGGGCCAAAACTTGAAAGGTCCACAAACTAATCTCTCACAAAGTCCTTGTGTGCTATCCAATTCATTCACATGTAATATGATGATTGGGCGAAGATGTCAACAATTGGAACAAGAACCCACAGAGCTTGCACAAATTGAACAATTACCCACGCAGATTGAATAATAGAGTACAATCTACACAATCAACCATGTGTTGCATGCACAAAAGCTCCTTTGTCTTTTTATTGCAATTCTCATAGTCCTAAATAATGAGGACATGTCATCGTTTGAAACCTTTGTAGTCTTGAATTATGTTGCACCCAAACATTCAAATTGAATGGTCTGTGCATCACAATTCAAAATTACTAAGGTCTTCAAATGGTAGTGTGTTCTCATTAAAGTAGATCATGGACATCAATACTTGTAAGCTGAAAATCATGTATTCGAGGCAGGCATATTGAATGTTGTTGTGGTCGAAACACACAAGGAGCTAGCTGCATGGAAGGTGAGGTGACGCGTAGTTAATGCCAGTGCAAGGAAACTTTGAAAGTGGTGGCAGGAGCTTTGGATGGATAGGTTGTTGGATTGGGTGGGCATATACAAGAATGTCATGCGGCAACCCTGTTTGAAACTGGCGGATATAATAAATGGTTAACGGTGTGGGCCTAGCCATGATCCAATTGACACACCGAAGCATAATTTTGACCACTCCCACGAATGGGTATAGCACACGTGGCATTATGTTGAGTCAACGCGCAAGATTTTGATTTGGGGTACCTAACTCAATTGTGAAAAAATGATTACTACAAAGCAATGAAAACTTGAATCCTTAAAATTGATGAAAACTGAAGCATGTAGTTGTTGACACCTTTTCTCAATCATCCCATTATATGTGAGTTGTAGCAACATATAAAACATACGAAATGCACATAATTACAAACAACAAAAAAACAAGCATTTATTGACAAATTGCTCAATCATCCCCTTACTTGTAAATCAGAAATCCATATTAAAAGATGGCATAATCCATGTCGAATCAATATCTTTATTACATATATTTGCAGTTCTTATATGTAACTGTAAATTAGAAAGCCAAAAAATAGTATCACATATGTCTTCTTAGAATTCAATTGAAATAACGAGGCAAATAAGTTCTTGGTCATGCAGGTGATGCCCTCCATGCTGCAATGGGTACCATATTCTCGTCACCTTCTGTTGCTTCACTAGTAATCAATTCAGCTGGCATTGGGCTGCAATATATGGGGCTGCCACCATATGGTGGTACATTTGCAATATATTTTGAAGGAGCAGAAAATGTAAGGGATGGGGAAGCAAGTGGACAATTTAACCCTATTGGAAAGTTTAGCAATATTGTGTTCATGAGATCCTGCATTATGGGATGTCATTCAGGCAAAGGCATGTATGGATTGGATTCACTGTTTAACATGCTCTTTCTTTCCAAAATATCCCTCTTCTCCTCGATTGCCCTTTCCTCATCCTCGTGTCCCATCCTTTCCTTATCTCGTTGTTGTCTTTCGTCCTTTTACTTCTCTAATTCTTTCAGCCTGTCCTTTTCCTTCTGTAAGATCGTCTTCTCCTTTCTCTCTTGTGCCTTCTTTTCTTTCGCCAATAAACTTTTTTCCTTGTTTGCTTTGATATGCTCTTTCTTTCTTTCTTTTGTCTCATCTATTTCTATCTTCCTCATCTCTTGCACCATGAAAGCATCCATGTACTCATCAGAAGTCAACAACTACCCTTCCCGCCTCAAGCGGGTGCCACTGCCAACCCCCATGCCACTTTTCTTGTTGACAATGTGAACTAGAAGCTTTAAGAATCATGTGCCTTCTTATGTTCGGAGGCAAGCGTCTCACTTGTGACAACATGCTTTCCTCTTCCACATTACAAGCTTGTGATGTTTCTTGTGTCAAACCTGCATCATTTTTGCTATCAGATTGACCTGAAACTGCATAGTAGTAAACTACCTCCGACATGACACCTACTGGTGGTGAAGGGAAGGTGATTGTTCCCTGTTCTTCTTGCCCTTGCAAGTCAACACCTAGATCCATCGCCCCTTCCACCACCCACGATGGTGCAATTCGCTCGGATGGAAGGCCAAGACTCTCATCCACATTGTCAAGTGAAGTTGCATCAATGTTGTCGGTTAGTTGTTCACTATCCACTTGTTCATTTGAATCTGATTCACGGATAAGAACAATGTTTTCCCCAACCACTTCCGGTGACACATGAAGACCCAAAAGGTTGAGCATGTTCTGCACTGCAGATGCATCTTCGTCATCATTAATCTCAAATGTGTTGTTGGGCTGCATGTCGTCCATGAGGGCATCGGGATTGAGGGGCCATATCTTGGTCCTTCTGAATCCTAATACAATGTTAGAAACAATCAATACCTTGGCCAAAGACTTGCTAATTTTTTTTGCTAGTTTTGCCCTCCTGATTTCTACATTTAGGAACCTTGCTATCCACGCGACTCTTTCTGATTTGAAGTAGGCCTTGAATGGAGAGAACACACTCACATAGAGTGGTTACATCTTGTGAGAGGTGTAAGCTGGCAATGTGAGTATGTCTATACCCAACATATGTGCCTCTTGGATGGTTGGCAATGCAACATGGCTGTCATGGCTATCGAAAATCAGCAAGTGCCTATTGTGGGTGATACAACCCCTGGAACAAAGCGCTTGAAGTGGTTCAACCAATTAAGGAATAGTTTCTTGGTCATCCAAGCATGTTGTTGTGCTACCATGCAAGCACCAGGTTCACATTTTGAGATGTAATTCTATAACTGCCTCTTGCATTTGAACAAGTAGAAGCCTAGAATGCTTTCCCCGGAGCGTTAATGCAGCAAAGAATAGTAATCCATTCATGGCTCTTCGAAAGTATATAAGACACGTTCTAGATTCCTTTCCTCACAAGCACCCTCATAGCCCCAATTTTTCTAGCCATAACACTAATTTCGTCTCAGTTCCATATACAAGCAGGACCATATGGATTAGCAACGTAGGATTTTGACAATGTTCCATAAAAAGCAGACATAATTGTTGGTCTCAGACTTAGTGCCCTATCTTTGTCTAGGCCTTCGTCTATTCGCAAGATGAGTTCCGGATGTCGAGCCTTGAAACCAAACCACCATGACTTCCCAAACATGACATCTTTGAAAGGGGTTGGTCTACTCTCACAAATATGAGACACAATCACCTTCAAGTTTATGATCTTGAGGCCATGTCCAACTGCAACCATCTCTTGGCACCATTGAACAATGTCTTCTTCTCCAATTGTGAGGATTGTTGGTGGATCTTTCTTGGACGTGGTCGTGAGACCACCCAACCATTTTGACAGTGTTGCAGCTGGGATTCCCCATTTCTTTGATGCACCCTGTATGGACATGTCATTATCCTCAACATTGTGGAGTGCACCTTCCATGTCTGTTGTTGACCATAGCTTCTGTTGCATAGTAACTTTTCTTGAAGTTGAAGGTGGAGTACAATCCTGCACTGTGGGTGGGATAGGTTGTTCATTGTGATCCTCTATTGTTGGGGGTATAGGGTATGGATTGTTTTCAATAGGAGGTGCGACATCTACTTCTATAGGGAACATGACTCCTCTTTTTGCATAAGCGAGGGGTTTGAATTTGTGATCTAGGATCTAATACCAATTGTTGAACCCAAAGTAGGTCTGAGAGTGGGGGTGAATAAATCTGAAACTTCAAAAAAAAATTATAAACAATAATCAATAACACGCAACACTATTGAAAAACTTCCTAACCATCAACACATGAACACTAGGTTTTATGTGGAAACCCAAAGTGGGAAAAACCACGGTTAGAATCTAACTCATAGTATGAATAACAATCATTACAATTTTTTAGGCTCACTACCAATGAGACACAACACCTGATGGACTTCCAGAGCTAAGGCGCACAACCTTAGTCAAGATACAAAATGAGGACTTACTTAACTGAGGCTCACTACTTCAAGGCAAGATACAAAATGTTGCAAGAAGACTCACTGTCATACAACAATTGAAGAAATAGTAGAAATGATATGAGAAGGATGTCCTGAACATGAAATTATCCTTGAACAAATGGACCAACCAACCAATATCATGGCAAACATCTCTGAACATAATCTTTGTCTTTGGACATTATCTTCCTGAATATATCATCTTCAAAGCTCTTCACAATCTTAATTTCTCACCTTCACAAACTTAAATATGCTTGAATATCATTCACATACACTTCTCATAAATTCACACACATTCCACACCTACACACCACCTCAAATCATTCATCCAAAATCCTTAAATATGAAATAGAACATATCGAGGGTCAGCCAAAAAGAATAAGCCACCCAAACCAAAAATACTCAAGGTGGTCCACTCTAGAAAAAAGAGGGGACCCAAATATATTGTAAAACATCCTTCCAAGATAGATCCAATGATCCGCATATGCCAACACATCCTCCAAATCCCACACCAAACAAAACATGTAGACACACATTAAAGTTCATCAAACAATTGGCCAAAATGATATATTTTGCTACAAAATACTCCATGTGGATCTCCATACACCAAAGTGAGACCAATAACACTATTCCAACTTGTCATCCATAGCATATCTGAATCAAAAACATCATCCAAACAAGATAAACCAATCGGACATACCAAACCACAAGATAACTGAATACATCACACTCAAATCAACATAACTCACTTGTGAAGCACCAACACCACAAGATAATCATATTGAGAATATTGTATAATCATGTTCTCTGACTTGCAAAAAAAGATTCAACATATATAGAGGCCACCAAAGATATTTTAAACTAGTCTGACAAACACTCTTCCTGTCAGAAAATAGTAACAACTGACTTCTGCAAACCATGAACTAGAAAAACAAACCAAACTATCAATGAGACATAAAAAAAACTCTTTCCTTTGTATTTCCACAACCAACACCAAAATATTTCCACCAACTATAACACCTACACAAGATACATTTAGATCAAAATCCATCTAGACAACCAATTTTGACATCATTGAAATCAACACAAACTCATATTTCCAACAATCTCCCCCTTTGTCATTGATGGCAACACTTGAAACACTAAAACACAAATCATAACATCTCTCCCCCTATCAACAATATCTCACCCCCTTTGACATCAAAGACAAAGGGCACAACAACTCAAATACCACTGCTCATTTGCACTACTGCTCCCCCTAAGAGAAACAACTAGCATTGATCTAAGAGACAAAAAAATAATCTTCAAGGAATCTCCCTGGAAAGATGCACCTGTGTCATGTATCTAGCTATAAAAAGGAGGTGCATTAACCCCTAACATCTGCCTAAGATACTCAAAAGTATCCTTTTCCAATGCCTTAGAGAAAATGTCTACAACCTGCTCCTTTGTAGGAATATACTCCAACCTAACTTCCTTTTTGCAACTTTTTCCCTTAAGAAATGATATCTAATTGAGATATGTTAATTAGTTCTTGAATGCATCACTGGATTATTTGAAACTTGTATAGTATTTGTATTGTTATTCCCTCCATACCTAACCCCCATTAGTTTCCTTGTTTTGAAAATATGGGTCCCTCATTTTGTTTTCTATAGCTTTTGTTTTTTTAAGTTTTGTCTGGAAACCTTGGAACCCCGAAACCCCAGAGTTCCACGGTCTCCTTTGTTTGTTTTTGCTTTGTCCTACCCCAGAACCCCAGAGTCCCGAAGTTGTGCCTTGTTCTTTTTCGTTAAAGCCTTGAAACTTTGGAGTCCCGAAGTCTCAAGTTCTTCATGTTTTGTTAGTCATCAACCCTAGAACCCTGGAACCCCGGAGTCCCGAAGTTGTTTTGTCTTTCAACCTCGGAACCCCAGAGTCCCGAGGTCATTTTGTCCCTTTTTACCTCGAAACCCTGGAGTCCCGAGGTCTTTTGCATCTTTTGCTTGTTTTGCTTATTTTTGTAATTCACCCCAGAACCTCGGAGTCCTGAGGTGAATTTTTTTGTCTTTTGTTTGTCACCTCAGAAGTCTATAACCTCGGATTCCTGAGGTCTTGTTTAAGGTGATCGTACAGACAAAGTTCGAGGGGGTATAAATAAGAGGAATGAACTTTTCTAAGTTCATTTGTGCACTCAAATTTTTCAGAGCTCCTAGTTGCGACCTCCTAACTTCGTGCCCCCATGTTGCCAAGCGTTTGCGTGTTTTTCTCACCATGTTGGTCAATGTTTCTCCCTCCTTGTGTTTCCGCGTTTAGATCTTGTTGTTTCTTTTAGTTGTTTTTTTGTTTGTTTAGATTTTCTTTTAGGGTTTTACTCGTTTTGCATGTTTTTTTTTTCGCTTGCCCTAGTTTTCCTCACCCCGGACTCCTAGAGTTTTGGGTAGGGTAGTTTTCTTCACCTCGAAACCCCCAAAACCTCAAAGTCCCGAGGTTGTTACCTTTGGTCGTGCCTATTTACCCCGAAAACCCGAAGTTCTGGAACAGCTTGTAATTTTCAAAGTGAAGTACCCCAGACCTTGGAGTCCCGAGGTCCTTTCTTATTGGGATACTACTTTAACCCTGGAATTCCAAAACATCTTCTTGATGTCCTGTTGATCTACCCCAAGACCCCGGAACCCTGAGGTCCCAAAGTTAACTTTTCCCATCTACCCCGGAGTTCCAGAGTCCATTTGTCTCATCCATCCTGGAACCCCGTAGTTCTAGACTCTATTCATTTTATCTATCTCGAAACCCCAGAGTTCTGGAGTTTTTTTTTCAAGCCCATTCACCCTGGAACCCCGAAGTCCCGAGGTGGATGATATTATTGATAATTTTTATCTATGCAATGGATTAATTCTTGATTCTTTCTTGCAGATCAGAGCGTTTAGATGGACCCAACTTCCAGCAAGAGAGGCAAGGAGTTAGACAAAATTCTCGTGACAATGAAATATCAATATCAAGGACATGTATATGTTTCAAAGATGGATGACCAGATTAAATGGGTGGCAAACATAGAGGTGGGGCACATCGAGTTAGAGGATATTAAGACAGAATTGGACCGACCAAGGCCAGAGGCCCCGCTAAGAAGGATTAAGAGATCAAGTCTGGTGGAGGCAACCATCTTCCCACAATCAGTCCAAGCTCCTGAATTTATCATGACGGTTGCACAGTTCTATGATGTAGATACAAGAAAGTGCACATATGGTTAGGGTAGGACGGTAATTGACTTGTTTGCAGATATGTTGGGATTTGTGTTTGGCATCCCTGCAAGGGATGAGGTACTCCTAACTATTGAAGAAGAAGCCCTCGGAGTATTGAATAGCAATATTGCTCCAAATAAAAGACACATGAATGAGAACTGGTTAGAGGAGGAGAGAAAAACAGGGCTAAAAGCCACAAATGTCTTAAGGGCAGACTTTAAGGAGGCGCAACGAGATTTGATCATCATGTTGAGCAAGGCCTTCGACAAGCCAAATTGCAGGAATTTCCATCCCTGGATGTTTCATTTCATGACCACTATCCTTATAGGGAAGCAATACTCCAACTGGGCTCAAGTCCTCTCCAACAACATCCATAAGAAGATGAAGGAAGTACATCAAACAAAGAAATTCTTTTTCACTTCCTATGTTATCTGGGTGGCTGTCGGAGCAGGTAAATTCTCAGGATTACAGGTAGAGGGCCAGCTGGGAGATGAGGAAGGGTAGAAGAAAGTTTTGGAGTATTACTCACAACTCCCTCTAGACAATGCAAAGCCTCACTTTAAGAGAATCAATGATGCCTTCATCTTCCCTGTTATCATCAAACTCACAGGTGATACAGGTTACAGGATGAGCCCTGAAGCAATGACAATCATCTGAGAATGGGCATGTTGGTTCATCCAGAACCAACTCTCTACATATATCAGGGTTAGTGGGTTCACAGGGAACCCCATTCTATTGCCGCGATATTGCAATGATTGCATTATTTTGTTGGAATATGTTAGGCAGATGCTCGGCCTCCACTCCCTTATATCATCGAAACACAAGGCAGGGATATATTTCTCAGTGTCCATTGACTATTTCTCTTGTTCAAAAATTTAGGTAGCAAAGACGAAAGAGCAGGAGCTCCAAGATATAAATCTTAAAGAATTTGATTATGCAAGGGAGTATTATGATCCCTATGGAAATCTCAATCAAATCATGTTGAAAGCATATGAGGGGCACAAGCCTAGATTGGAAGACTTTTGGGCAAACCTCCAGGACATTTTTGAGGTTAGAGAAAAGAATTATTATAGACTGTCAGTGCCTCAGATTAGGGATTTTGAAATAGAAACCAATCTCCACAAAGAGTTGAGGGATGATGGAGACCTATTAGACTCTGTATATAAAGAACAAGAAATTGACAAGAAGCCTCTCTCTCCTATAAGGTAGTCGGTGCATGAAGATACAAATATAGACTGAATAACTCAAACAATTATCAATAGAACTAGACAGTGGCTCGGTTTGAGGGTTAGGCCAAGCGCTTCAAAAGAGAAGCAGAAAGAATCTACCTCAAGTGTTCCCCAATCAAGGGGTTATAAGGAGAATTCTCATAAAACGAGATCTAGTTCCCAGAAGAATACGTCAACTGACCCGGATGAAGTTGTTGAGCCTGAATAAAGTACTGATGAATTGTTGAAGAAGCTTCAGGAGCAGATGAGAAAATCTGAACTATTGAAAAAGGTTGCAGACTTCGGAGTGAGAGAAGGGTTGGGTGTTGTGCCACTAGCAAAGGTACTTCTTGTGAGAATAAAAATTGGACAAACTCTAGGAGAAGGCGCTCATGAGGAAGAAGAACAAGGAAAAATAGATGAAGGTACACCCACTCAGCCTCCATCAACAACTGTAGCACAAGCCCCAGTTACTAATGTCCCTATGCCACCACAAGTTGATACAACAATAATGCCTCCTAGGACACAAACATTTAGACCTACCACAAAAACCATAAGTGTCTGTAATGTTGAAACAGACTTTGACCAAGAGGAGGAACAACCTATGGGACAACAACCACATGGAGGAGAGAAAGAATGAAATGAGGCTGAAGATTTGTTGAACGAAAGATTAATCTTAAACCCTAAGGACCAAGAAGATCTCCTGAAAGAGATAGCTGTCAGGAAAGGTATGGGAGAAATGGATAAGGATGGCAAGATATTTGGGGAAGAGGTCAGTGATAGGTTAGGAGAGTTGCACAAGAAACAACAGTTGAACATTGATATTGCTCTCCAAACAAATCTGGCCCGCCAAATTGCTTCACCTCAAGGCCCTAAGCACACAGAGGAAGAAGAGAAAGATGAAGCAGAGGAACAATCAGACGTGTACATTATGACCGCTGACATAGTGCCTCACGAAGGTGATAAAGATAAGGATGTGCCATAATGGTTAGAATTCACCTTCGAGAAAAAGAAGAGAAAAGTAGTGTTACCAAAGGTTACACTACAACAGGCAATCACAGAGGAACCAAGGAAAGTTAAGAAAGCCAAGACTATACATCATTTGTCAAGAACAGGTTCTAGTGAGGTGGTTGTGGATGTAGCAGTTCCTCTACAGGCAGAAGGTCAAAGCTCCCCAAAGTACCAAGTGTCTCAGGTAAAACTAGGTAAGCAAACAAAGTGGGGGAAATTAGATACCTTGGAACTGGCTACCAATGTCGTCAGGGGGCGAATGGAGAAGGAATACACTTCCCATGCAGAGGTCAAAGCACAGTTGGAACAGTACAAGCAGTTATTGGTATAAATGGGCAAGCCTTTAGATACTTGTAAAAATGATAATTTTCCTTCAACCTCATCACTCCCATAGGGAGAGGCAAAAGCATTGCTTGAGGTAAGACAGCTGGCCGCCACAGCAAAATCATGGGCACAAATAAATGCCTCCAAAATTAGACTATTTTTGCAAAATACCATGAAGGAATACAAGGAGGCAGTACAGGTAGGAGGAGCATTAGCTTCTTGCTCTTAGCAATGGGAGCGGAAGCTCAACATGTTTAGCAAGCAGTTTCGTGTATTGAGTAAGGTTTTGTGCCTAGGTGAGGAAGTAATCATAGAGGAGGACCTCCTGGGTGGAGACAGTTGTAAGAATTTGCAGTCTTATGCAGACATTTTGGAGTTGAAGATGGAAATGCTTCAGTAGTATGTGAAGGATGTAGTTACTTGGAGTTTTTGGGATGGGGATAACCAATGTGGGAGTTATGGAAGAAGAGCGGGTACTTAGCCAATCAGATGCATATGAGTCCAAGCATTTGGGACCTCCAACTCAATTTACTATCACATTGATGGATAGATATACATATTTGATTACACAATATCAAGAAGCGACAGAGACAATGGGGGTAGAGAAGAAAAGAAAGAATACAAAGGAAGTTTTGAAAAAGTATAAATTCAGAATCAAGCATGTTTTTGATCCTCCTGCCAAGGTATTTGCATGTATCATCAACAATTATAAGTCCTATAAAAATAATTAGAAGATAAACATATAGTTACTAAAGATAGTAGGACTTTTTGAGAGGATTTTTTGCATGACTTCCCCATTGGTACTCCAACTACGTCTCCAACTCACATTCCGATTTTGAGCAAAATTTTGCATGACTACGAAATCCTGGTTCATATAGCATGGTCTTTGTAGTTCTCACCTAGCCGTCATTTCATAGTAGTTAACTGGATTATAGAGGCAGAAACTTGCAAGTTAACTGCGACTCCTAGCTTTTGAGTTCTTAATTTAGATTAGGTTTATTTCCTAAAAAGTAGGTTAGAAAACTCTATAAATTGAGTTTGATTCATTTGTAAGGGTCCACAAATTGATGATTTGAGGCCCACTTAGAAATTTTAGATTATTTTTGTAGATTATTATGAACTTGAGTTATTTTTGTTACCCATTCTTTAAAATTAATACAAGAAGTAGCTTATATATTGCATGATCTATGCATATGTTCTACGAGTTTGTTCTTTGTGATCCAATAATGTCTATTGTTTGAAATCAACAATGCGTACTGATCTTCTGTTTATTGATTTATGACTCATGCTACGCACGTAAGTGGTGTATGAGAATTACTGGGATAGACAATATTGTGGTGATATTCTTTCGATGAGTCTGTAAGGTTGTTGACTTTGCTAGTTTACTGGAGGTTCGTTATTGAATGTTGATTTGGATAATATTTGATGATTTATGGATTGCAGGGTACTAATTAAGTAGTTCATTAAGTTGACATTGAATTGATTTCACTGTTATTTTCTTGTTTCCCTATCTCTTGCACTTTATTTCCAGAAGAATCTTAAAATCATAAAAATACAAAAAAGGAAGTTAAGTTATTAACAATTATTGGGATTTAGTTTCAACCAGCAGGTCCCTTAACAGGTACAACCGCATCAACCCTTAGGCTACCCATCACCGTCGAGACCCGAATATAGAGACCTTAGAGTGATTAGTTCCCTAGAACTTATTTCTTTTCACGAGAGGTGGTGAGTGTTCACATTGGCTACCTGACTGTTGGCGAGTGCATCAAAACAATCGTCAATAGGTATTATCACACATGATAGGAATAGATTCATCATACACCACTCTGATATCTCTAAGAGTCTTTTTCATCCACATAACTTGAGTAAAGTAAGATGTTGCAATGTATTTTGGTTCTATAGTAGATAAGGATATTGAATCCTTCTTCTTACTTAACCAAGAGACCGACCCGTCTCCGAAGAAAAATGCACCACCATTAGTACTTTTCTTGTCATCAATACTTTTGACCCAATAAACATTTGTATATTCCTTCATCATAAAATATTCATTCTTCTTATGCCATAGTCCAAAATGTCTACCTGAAAATCCTTTTCACAACTTGTTCATGAGTTAGTTTCGGATTCGCCTAAAATCTAGCAACCAAGAAAATAGCTTGCATGATATCGGATCTAGAGGTAGTCAAATACAACAATTCTTTAATCATAGATCTATACTTCTTCTAATCAACATCCAGAGATACATCATCTTTGCTCAACTTACAACCAATAGCCAATGGGGTTGTAACAGGTTTACAAATCAACATTTCAAATTTCTTTAACATTTCTTTGTCATATTTAGCTTGAGAAATAAAAAATCCATCTTCCAACTGAGTAAATTGTAGACCAAAAAAGAAAGACAGCTCACCAATCATTGACATCTCAATTTCCTTTTGTATATCTTCTTCAAAGTCTATACATAGGTCATCACTTCCTCCAAACATAATATCATCAACATAGATAAAAACAATCAACAACTTGATACCTTCAACTTGTGAGTAGCCTTTACATACCAATCTCACTTTGTTCCTTGTGGCGTGTCCTTGTTCATTTAGCTTGTTCCAGAACACACATTCTTGTCCATCGGTCTAGGTACTAGCTCTCATGTCTGATTTTTTTTCTATTTGATTTTAGTCCTTCCATTTCTCTTACCCAAATATCTTCTTTGCTTGATTCTTCATATGATTTAAAGCTTCCACTAGTGAAAGAAAACAATAATCAACCACACACAACACTACTAAAAAACTTACTAACCTTCAACACATGAACACCAAATTTTATGTGGAAAACCCAAACTAGGAAAAACCACTGTGAGAATCTAACTCGTGATATGAATAACAATGATTATAAATTTTTAGGCTCACTGACAAGGGGCAACGACACCTGATGGAATTGCAAATTTAAGGCGCACAACCTTCATCAAGATACAAAATGAGGACTTGCTCAGTTAAGGCTCTCTACTTCAGGGCAAGATACAAAAATCCTACTAGAAGACTCATTGTCATACAAGAACTGAAGAAATAGTAGAACCAATATGAGAAGGATCTCCTGAACATGAAATTGTCCTTGAACAACCAAATAAAGAGATCAATACCATGGCAAACATCTCTAAACACAATATTTGTCTCTACACACTGTCCTCCTGAATATATCACCTTCAAAGCTCTTCGCAATCTTAGTTTCGCACCTTCACAAACTCAAATCTACTTTCATATAATTTGTATGCACTTCTCATAAATTCACACACATTCCACATACACACCTTATCAACTCATCCACCCTCCTTAAATATGAAATAGAGCATCAAAGACCTGATCGAGGGTCGGCTAAAAATAATAAGCCACCCAGACCAAAAATACTCAAGGTGGTCCACTCCAAGAGAAAGAGGGGACCTAAATATATCATAAAACATTCTTCCAAGATAGATCCAATGATTCAAACACACTAACATGTCCTCTAAAGTCGGCACAAAATAAAATTTTAGATAGGCATTAAAGTTCTTTAAACAACTAGCCAAAAAGATATCTTCTGATGCAAAATACTCCATGAGGATCTCCACCCACCAAGGTGAGACCCATAACACTATATTGTAACTTGTCATCCATAGCATATCCGGATTAAAAACATGATCCAAATAAGGTAAACCAATCAAACATACGACACTGGACAACATAACTAAATATATCACACTCAAATAAACATGAATCACTTGTGAAGCACCAACACCACAAGAGAATCATATTGAGAATATTGTAAGAATCATGTAATCACATCCTCTAAAGTTTAATGTTCTAGAAGTTTAAATTTCCTTGTCCTGAAAGTTATGCTATTTTCTTTGTTGGTTGCTTTGGTGAACTATATTGTGGTTCAAAATATGTGTTTCCACCATATATACTTCAGATGATCATGTCGTCTATTGTAGAATTGTTCTAGTAGTTTTTCTTTAGATTTCTAGATGGTTTGAATAGTTGTTCATGGACGATATTATTATTTTGATATCATTTTCAAGAGTGTGTGGAGGAATGTATTTATTTTCTAGTCTTGACTTTTTTGTAAATAAAATGTTACTATTCCTAAGGTGTTTTACTTCTTCTATGATGGACCACTTGTTTTATTTTTTGGCTCCGGATTAAGTTTTTTGGATTAAGCAGGTCAGTTTGTACTAGCTTATGCATATTGGTCTGAGTCATTGTGTGCAAAGATTTTTTGTGGTGATTAGAAGGTGTGCCAACTTGGTATGAGCCCTCCCACATCTCCTTTACCTTCCAAATGATAGTTTTGGTCAATGTTATATACTTTTCTTTTGGCCGACCTAATAGAGATTATTGTTGATATATAATGGACAAATCAGTAAAAGTGTCATATCATAATGATGAAAAATCATAGTATGTAATGTGGAAAGATGTGCAATGTGAATATAATGTGAAGTTGAAGAGAGTTATAGGTTCAATTGTATTGCAAAGTAGACATGAGTATTATGGTATGAATTGTTATCTGCATTTTGTCAGATGCTTTTAGTATGCAGTTCAGTCTATTGCTCTTATTATATTTGAATAGATGTTTTGTATCTTGCCCTAAAGAAGTTGTCTTTAGTTGTGCATGTTTTTTATTATATATTGTGAGTTTGATTCTGACCGTGGTATTTCCCAATTTGGGTTTTCCACGTAAAAAATTTGTGTTCTTGTCTGGATAGTTTTGATGTTTCCGTTGTTTACTTTCATGCATAATTTTTTGAATGAATGTTATTAGTCCAGTAACTTGATGAGATCAAGTTTCTATATATGTTGATGCAACCCCCTTGCCCCCCCCCCCAGCTTTCGGTAGTGTTTCAACAAGTTCAAATTGATTTAGTGATAAGGTTAGGAGACAATTTGGTTTAGTTTTAAAATAAGGATTTAGTTTGGTTTATTGTTTAATTAGATCACTAGTTAAAGTTCAATTTCATTTAAGGTTGGGATTCAATTTGGTTTAGTGCTAGGGTACAATTTGGTTGAGGATTTATGTTCACTTTGGTCTAGGGTTAGGGTACAATTTGGTTTAGGATTTATGTTGACTTTACTGTAGGGTTAGGGTTTAATTTGGTTTCATGTTTTCTTGTTTTTAAGATTAGGATTCAATGTTGTGCAATGTTAGGTTAAGGTTCGGGGTTAAGGATCAATTTAGTTTAGTGTAGTCTTAAATTAGGTTTAGGGTTAGGGTTCAATTTGTCTCATAATGTCAAGGTTAGCTTTTAATTTGGTTTAGTCTTATAAATAGTGTTTAATTAGTTTTAGTTTTATAGATAGGGTATAATTTGGTTTATAATGATAGGGTTAGGGTTTGATTTGGTCTAGGGTTGGGATAAGTTTCAATTTGGTCTACTATTTTATTACATTTACAGTTAGAGTTCAATTTGGGTTTTGGTTTAGTGTTAAGGTTATGGTTTAATTAATTTTAGAGTTAGGGGTCAATTAAGTTTAGTGTTCAATTATTATTAGGGTTAGAAATTAGTTCGGTCTAATGTTTAATTAGGTAGAGAGGTAGTGTTCAATTTGATTTACTGTTTGTGTTCAATTCAGTTTCTAGTATTAGGCATAGGATTCGATTACATTTAGTCTTATAGAAAGGGTTTAATTAGGCTCACAATTAGATTTTAATATGGTTTAATATTAGGTTTAGGGTTTTATTGGCTTAAGGTAGGGGTAAGGTTCAAATTGATCTATTATTAAATTAAGTTTAGGGTTAGGTTCCAATATGGATTCAAGTTTAGTGATAAGGTTATGGTTCAATTAGTTTTAGGGTTATGGTTCAATTAGATTTCATGTTAGGTCAAGTTACATATAAAATTAGAGTTAGAGTTAGAATTAAAAGACTAAATCTAATATTGTAAGGGTTAGAGTTCAATTTGGTTTATGGTATAATTTGGTTTAAGGTTATTATTCATCTTAGTTTAATATTCAATTATGTTTACCATTAGGATTTAATTTGGTTTAATATTCAATTCTAGGTTTAGGGTTAGTGTTCAATTTGGTTTATTGTTAGGGTTAAGATTTTTTTGGCTTAAACGTTATGGTTTGATTTGTTTTAGTGATAGGGCTAGGGTACAATTTGGTTTAGGATTTATGTTCACTTTGTTGTAGAGTTATGGTTCAATTTGGTTCCATGTTTTATTATGTTTAAGGTGAGGATTAAATAGTGCATATAATATTAGGGTTAGGGTTAAAGTTTGGTAAGGGTTAGGGTTAAGGATCAATCTAGTTTAGTGATTTAGGGTTAGGGTTCAATTCGGTTTTTAATGTCAAGGTTAGGGTTCAATTAGGTTTAGTCTTATAGATATTATAACCCCAACCCTAATTCAATAGTAATTGTAATCAAATTCTAAATGTAACCTATATTGAGTGCTAAGATTAATTGAATCCTAATCATAGTAGAACCTAATTGATTCCTAAAACTAGTTGAAGTATAACTCTAACTCTTAACTATTATTAAATTGTAATCATAATTATTCCCTAACACTAACCCTAAACATACCCTTGTCCTTATTGAAACCTAAGTCTAATCCTAATCCAAAATTATTTGGTTTAATGTCAAATTAAGTTAAGGAGTAGGGTTCGATTTGGTTTTAGTGTATAATTAGGTTTAGGGTAAGGGTTGAATTTAATAAGGGTGGGGTTCAATTAGGTTTACAATTAGTGTTCAATTAGTTACAGTGTTAAATTTGGTTTAGTGTTACCTCGGATTAGGATTAGATATAGAATTTATAGTTAGGGTTTTTGGATTAAAACACAGTTAACCTTAATTTTATAAGTGTTAGTGTTTTATTTTGTTAGATTGCAGTTATAATTACACTTGAATTTTAGCTAATGGTAGAATTAATGTTCAATTTGATTAAAGGTTGGGGTTAGGGTTCTATGTCATGTCATATAGTGTTTAGCTAGGCTAAAGGTTATAATTTAATTTGGGTTTTGGTTAGTGTTAGGGTTAGAGTAAATTTTGGTTTAAGTTGATGATTAGGATTCATTTTGGTATAAGTTGATGATTAGGGTTTACTTTATTTTAGTGCTAGGGTTAAGGTTCGATTTGTTTCAAAGCTCAATGAGTTTATTATTTAATTAGATTTATTACTAGGATTTAATTTCGGTTAGGGTTTAAGATGTGTTAGGATTCAATTTACATTGGGGTTTTATAAGGTTTACAATTGAAGTTAGGTTATGGTTTAGTCTTAGTAATAGCATTCAATCAAAATGATGATTAGGATCAAATTTGGTTCACTATTAAAGGGTTAAGATTGGATATTAAATTTGGTTTAGTGTCAAGATTAAAAATGAACCATAATTTAAGAAGGATTAGGGTTCAATTTATTTTAATGTTCAATTAGCCTTTGTATTAGAGTTTATGTGGTTTAGGATTAGGGTTAGGGTTTCATTTGGTTTCATTTTAGTGTTAGGGTTAGGATTCATTTAAGTTGATGATTAGGGTTAATTTTGGTTTAATGTTAGGGTTAAGGTTCCATTTTGTTTGGGGCTCAATGAGTTTAGTGACTAATTAGGTATAGGGTAAGGATTCAATTTGGGTCAGGGTTTAATAAAGGTTAAGATTGAATTTACACGAGGTTTAAAAGTGTTAAGGTTGAATTTAGGATTCAGTTTAGCCTTTGGGTTCAATTTGGTTTATAATTAAGACTATGATTAGATATAGAATTTGAGTTAGGGATAGGATTAAAAGATTAACCATAATTTAATAAGGGTAAAGGTTCAATTTATTTTAGTTTTCAATTAGGTTTTACATTAGAGTTTGTTTTGGTTTGGCATTAGGGTGAGGGTTTCATTTAGTTTAGGCTTGGCATTTTATTTGGTTTAATTTTAGTTTAAGGGTTAGAGTTCAATTTGGTTTAGTTTAAGGGTTAGGATTCAATTAAGTTGATTATTGGGGTTCAATTTGGTTTAGGGTTGGGGTTAGGCCTCAGTCTGTTTTAGTGTTCAATTAAGTTTAGCTTCAGGGTTCAATTTTGGTTGGGATTTCATAAGGGTTAAGATTCAACTTGAATTATGATTTTATAAGTGTTAGGGTTGAATTTACTTTAGAGTTGGGGTTAGGATTAAAACATTTACCATAATTTAATAAGTGTTAGAGTTTTAATTTTTTTAGTGTTCAATTGGGTTTAGGGTTAGGTTTCAATTAGGTTTCTTGGGTTAAGGTTAGGCTTCATTTTGGTTTCATGTTATGGTTACAGTTTGTTTTGGTTCAAGGTTGGCATTAGGGCTCAATCTAGTTTAGTGTTAAATTAGGTTTATGGTTAGGGATCAATTTGTGTTAGGTTTTTGTAAGGGTTAGGATTTAATTTCTATTAGGTTTGAATTTGGGTTTTGGTTCAGTGTTTGGGTTAGGGTTCAATTAAATTTATGGTTAGGGTTCAATTATTGTAAGGGTTAGGATTGGATATAGCATTAGACTTAGGATTAGGATTAAATTATTAACCATAATTTTAGAAGGTTTAGGATTTTAGGGTGTGATTAAGATTCATATTAGTTTTTAATTTGGTCTAGTGTTAGGGTTGGTGTTTCATTTATTTTATGCTTAAGGTTTCAATTGGTTAGGTTTAGTACTAGGCATAGTGTTCAATTTGGCCTAGTGTTAGGTTTAGGTTTCAATTAAGTTGATGATCAAGCTGGTATATTGTGGTTTAGTGTTAGGGTTCAATTAGGTTTAGGGTTGAAGTTAGGGATCAATCTAGTTTAGTGTCCAATTAGGTTTAAGGTTAGAATATAATTTCCATTAGGTTTTTATAAGGGTTATGGTTGAATTTGGGTTTTTGTTTAGGGTTAGGGTTAGGTACATATGATAAGAGTTAAGGTTAAGATTAGAACATTAACCATAATCTGATAAGTTTTAGGATATTTTAAGTGTTTAATTAGGTATAGGGTTAGATTTCAACACATTTATGGTTAGTGTTAATTAACTTTATGTTAAATTTGGTTTAATATTAGGGTTAGGATTAGATATACAACTATTATTAGTGTTTTGAAATCAAAACATTAATTAAAAAATTGTTAGGGTTCAATTTGGCTTGGGGTTAGTGTTCAATTTGTCTTCCATTAGATTAGGGTTCAATTAGGTTTATGATTAGGGTTCGATAAGGTTTATTGCTAGGGTTAGGGTTCAATTTGGTGTAATGTTCATTTTAGTTTAGGGTTAGTGTTCAATTTGGTTTAGGGTTAGGTTAGGGTTCAATAAGGTTTAGTGTTAATGTTAGGATTGAATCTGGTTAATGGTTAGGGTTAGGGTTCAATATTATTTAGTGTTCAATTGGGTTTAGGGTTAGGCTAGGGTTCAATCTTATTTAGTGTTCAATTGGGTTTAGGGTTAAGTAAGGGTTCAATTAGGTTTACTCTGGTTTACAATTAGAGCTTATTTTGGTTTTGTTAGATTTATGACTCAATTTGGTTTATAGCAAGATAAAGTACCATGTATGTTTATTCATATGATACATATTTTTAAGAGATGAAACTATGTATTTTAAAGGTATTTTATTATGTTGTCAAAGTTTAATGATTGTTCTAAAAGAGAAATATTTGGGAGTTTAATATACTAAACTTCAATGTAATAACATTTTTGGGTTTGGAACTTGAAATGATTTGAGTCTTTTAGTGACATAATAATTGCTATTATTTTATAACATCAAATTAGATATAACATAATTAAATATTATATAATTTTTTTGTAATGAATTTATAATATTATGAGACTATTAAAGTACATTATGAAACTTAAATTATTAAAATATTAACACTAATCTATATAAGATAAAATGACTTTAAAAAATATATTTAATGATAACATAATGGAAAACTTAATGAAACTTATAAATTGTGATTTTATTAAAATTTATTAAAGTTGAATTGTAAAAATAAATATAAAACTTATTAAAGAAGCTATTTAAAGTAGAGTTAAATAAAGCCTTATTTTTTATAATTTAACATGTTAATGGGTCTTCAGGGGTTGATCCAACTCTTTCTTCAGAGATGGTTAAATGGGAACCACCTAGTAAACAGTGGATAAAGATTAATTTTGATGGCGCATCAAAAGGAAATCCGGGAACCTCAGGTGTTGGGGTGGTGGCGAGGGATGATAATGGATTTATCATTTTCAAAGGAGCACAACATTTGCAGGATGGCACTAATAATGAAGCAAAGGTCCAAGCGGCCTTTCTAGCAACAAAAATAGCCTTAAATATGAAAGTCCAACGGTTGCACTTAGAAGGGGACTCTTAGATAGTTATTAATGCAATAGCTAAAGGCAACACGCCATGCTAGAAATTAAACTGATGGGTGGCTATGATTCAAGAGAAGCTCAAAGCATTTGTGGAGTTTTGTGTCTCGCATATAAGGAGAGGAGAAAATGCATTGGTAGATTTTCTCTCTAACATTGGAAGTGTGTGGGGGAAAAAGTGACACTAAGCAAACATGCCCTAATCTCACTTTCAAGCACACATTTGTGGAATACGAAAGAGCCTAGAGGTATCACACAATTGGCTACTTCTTTTTGTGGAAGAGAGAGCCATGGGCTACCTATTAGGATTTCTATTCCTTTGTTGTAATTGAAAGATGAAATGATGCAAGTTCAATCCCTAACCCCAAAGTGTAAGTATGAACTAATAACAAGATTACAGAATTGAACTTAAATGATGGAAAGCTGTAAACACAAGAATAAGACAAGAATGCAAATACGTACCTGGAGTAAAAATCTGAGTGAAAATATTTGGGACGGGGGCGCGGGCGCCACTGTCCTGATTCTGCCCCTGAAACTGCTCCGAAAACTGTTGTTTTGCACTCTGGAAAAGCTGTCAAAAATGCTGAAAATGTTGTCTGTCAGGAGGACCAGGGCGCCCAGCGCCCCTGTCCTGGCAGGACCAGGGTGCCCCACGCCCCTATCCTGGGTTTCTGCTCTGCAATTTGGTGTGGAGTTCTGTCTCAGTCTGCTCTTCCCGGATCTGTACCCTGCGGCGTCGTCCGAGTCCCGAAACCTGCACTTATATCTGAAAAGGTGTTTTGGGCGGCTATATAGGGTTTTGCCTTAGTCAAACCCCCGCTTCAGTGATTTCCACCTCCATGAATAGCCAAGTTGTATTGTAAAATGTATTGTGTGTGCAGACCTAGTGTGTGTGCAAGGTCCTAAAATGCAAGAAAGCAAACTAGAGCAACCTAGAAAGTAAACCCTAATTTCTTGTAAATGATAATGTAAATGCTCTAAATCAAGATGCAAAGTGATCTAAAGCATGGATAAATGATATATTGAAGCTTATGCAAAGACATGAAAACAACATGAAACCATACCCAACCCTCAAAGGAGGGGTACAAGCCAATCTTCAGTCGGTAATCTCCTATTGTTCTTCAATGTCTTCCAAGCCCTAAGTGAATGAATGAAATTGATGAATGCTTGATAGAGGGATGTTGAATGTTGTTGAAGTCTTCAAAGATCTGCTCTTTCGCTGCGTATGAGGTTCCTCAAAACAAAAATCGGATCCCTTCAAATGAAGAAAGAGAGCTCTTATGTAGGAAACCCTAGGTCATAATTTCATCTTTTGGCCAACCTAGAGATTGAATATCCCGCCAATTTCTTGGGGTTAAGCTTTATTTTATAATTGGATCGCGCTCCTAAAATTTTGAGAAAAATGTCTGGGACCATGTGCACTCCGGGCGCCATGGTCCCGACAACTTTTCACCAAATTTTCAGGGTCATCGGATATGATGATTTTAGAGTGAATCCCGAAGTTACAGGTGATTTTGAGATGTTTCGACCCCCGAAATCAAGCCCCCAAGTTCAAAATAGGACCTAATTAGGGGTTTTTGATTAAATGATGTATTGGAGGAATAAATTGAAAGGGGCACACTTTAATGAAAGGGCCCAACTTTATGATATGGGAGATGATAAAATAGGACCTTAGACCTAATTAATTTGATTAATTAAGTGCTAAAGGGGAAATGCAATGCAAATGCAAAATGCGCCAAGGCGGGTGCTAAACTAGGTGTGAAATTGTACCACCCTAGCAAGTGCGTACAATTTAGGACGCTACATTTAGCCCCCACTTTAGCGGTCATATGAACACTACGTGCATATGCAAGCTAAAGTACAGAAAAGTAAACATTATTTGAAAAAGGATATATCCATAAGTCTGTCGAACGAAGCCCCCAGCGGTATCTGCAGTACACAGTTAGGAACCGCACCCTACAAAACACACGTTAGATCACAAAATCACCTAATGCTTACTAAGGAAGGTGATGAAAATTCGAGGGTAGCTATATGCCCCCCTGTTTCGGCTTGCTAATTTTAGTGAGTTGAAACAGGGTATCATGTTTACCACTTCGAATTGTTAAAGAAAATTGATGACAAATGCTCACAAGAAGATTTGATATGAGATCAAAGACTAATGGAGAATCATTTGGTAAGAAAGAGGACTAAATCTCAATTCCAACACAACAAAGAGTGTGAGGATTTGGGAGTTCTCTAACACAAGATGAAGGATGTAAATGGAAACAAAATGCACAGAGAAGAAAAGAAAGGAAAAAGGCATGAATACACACATTGGTGATCCATGAGAAGAATAGTGAGAGAGAAAACATAGACTTCTCACCCCTAGATCTTGTCTAGGTGATCCATGGGAAAAGGACATGGAAAACTAGCCCCTAGAGTCTGTCTAGGTGATCCATGTAAGGGAGGAGAGTGAGAAAGTCTAGCCTTATGCCGCTAGTTCCACTCCACCTCGTGCATGTGTGTGTAAGGGAGGTTAGAAGCACCTCATAGGAGTCTATGCCCGAGTATGCTACAACCTATATATGTATAGTACAAAAGTGTGACATCTCGCTCTAAGAGTCTGTGCTCTGGTTCCCAGAATAATCACCTTGCATAAAAGAAAAATGGAGACATCTCGCTCTAAGAGTCTGTGCTCTAGTTCCGAGAATGACCCATTGTTCAAAAAGTGTAATGTTTATGTTATAAGCAAAGTAGAACAAGGATACCTACCTTCATCACAAAAGAAGATACCCCAAAAATGCAACAATGTCATAGATCCAAGCAAGAGAGTTTTGCACTCTCTAAGCAAGGGTAAGATAGTTGAAAAAGGGATATCTTGTAGTATGTGTAAAGGAGATCCTTAGAGGAGAAGAGATATTTGTACAAAAGACACTTGTCCCCAAGAGGAATTGTTTTAGACAAATATAACATCTTCTAGAATAAGACAAAGAAGAGAATAAAAATGCAATACTTCCTTCTTTTGCGAGGTGAAAGTGATTCTGAATGAAGGATGACGCTCTTTTTAACCCAATTGGGAGAGTGAATTCATTATGGATGTATTTTACCAAGTGCAAAAGAGGTTGTAGTCAAGGACTTACACCTCTTGTAAGAGAGAATCCTTGAACAAATAACAACAAATGCATACAAGGAATAACATCAAGTAATAAAGTTCACACCATCCACGAAATAGGAAAAAGTGGATCCTTAGATAAAGATAAGGAAAGATCATTGCCTCCCAAGGATAAGGTCAATGAGAAGGACTTACTCAATCTTCCAGGGAGAGATTTAGACATGAACAAAATGTACTACATACTCACATGAGTTCATACAATCAAGACATTAGTGTATGTAAAATGCTCCTCATAAGAAGTGGGTAGGATAAGAAAGAGAATACACATCTTCTCCCATATCTAGGAAAAGAGGATTCTAAAGAAAAGATGATCAATATTTCCACATCATTACCCCAAAGGGAAATTTTAACCATAAAAAGAAGAGATGTATGAAATCACTCTTGTCCCCATAGGAACAAGAAAATTAGGCTATTATGTTGCTTCAAAAATATGATTGCACTTGAAATTGTACCATCATGAATGACAATGAGCCCCTAGTAAATGAGCTACCAATGTCACATAATGATGAGCAACATAATAGCCATTAATGTTATTTAAAGACATGATAGATTGAATGAGGTATTTGAATATGACATGCTAAATGCTCAACTATAAGTGAGATCAAAAACATGTATAAAATGATAAAAATTGAAGACGAAAAGTCACAAGAAATCTTAGAAGAGGGATGAGTGTAATTTATTAGAGCCTTATCCCTAGAGGAAAGGACTTTATGATGAATAGGAGAAAAAGATTCATAAGCGGATTTAGAAATTTGAGGGGAGTCATAAAGAGATTTGTTCATCGCCAAGATTTCCTTATGAGGGGAATGAGAGTTGATAGAAGTAGAAGATGATTTAGTTGAAGTGAGATCATCATCACTACTAAATATAGCATTCACACTGAGAGATGGTCTTTTAGATGCTTTGGTGGGCTTGCAGGGATTATAGCCAAGTCCAAAGGCATAATTGTGAAGATTATTCTCTAGAGGAACCTTTATCCCTTGTTCGTGAGCGCCACAACCATTTCCATGATACCCATGCTTAGCAAAAATGCGAAAACCACGACCATAACGATCAGCCATTTCAGAAAGAGAAGGCGGTTTTTCATAAGACAAAGAATCAAACTCTTCAGAATTACAAGTGTGAGGAGAAGAAGTTTGAGAAGTGGCCACAAAATTATTACTCATAGGTTCAGGTAAGACTGATTGATCTCTAGTTTCTTCCTTCTTTTTAACTTTAAGCTCTCTAGGAGGAACCCTATACTCACCTACGAAGGTGGGAGTGAAATCAAGAGATCCCCAATCGTCTTCTGTGAGAACCTTCTCAGGATCAAAAGCCTCTTCATGTGTAGATTCAAGTTGAGAAGAATCTTCATCCAAAGAATTTTGATTATCAAAGGATGATGATTTGTCCATAGGTAAAGAGTCATCACTAGAAGAGGAAGATTTAGAAGAACTCCCTTTGGAAGTATATGTTTGCAAACAAGCTTGAAAATTAGTATCACCTATCAAGGTATATGTCTTATTGTTATAAATGAATTTAACTTGTCTATGCAATGTAGAGGGGACAGCGTGCATACCGTGAATCCAAGGTCTCCCTAATAACAAGTTGTATGTTAGATTTCCCGACATAACACGGATAGGAGTAGGCAAAGTAACAGGTCCCACTGTGATGGGTAATGTGATAATACCTAATGAAGACTTAGCCACATTATCAAAGCCTCGAATGGGACGAGAGTCAGGCTCAATAAGGGATGTATCCACATTCATCTTATGCAATAGATTAATGCTACACACATTAAGGCCAGAACCATTATCTACCAGTGTTCATCTTATAGCAGTGTCATTTATGATAACCACAATCATCAAGGGATCATATTGATGTTGAATTTCACTAGTAGGCAACTCATCTTGAGTAAACACAATTTGAGCTTTAGGATTCATCACAGAGTTAACCAAAGACACTATATTACTAGATGTATTAGGTGGAGGAACATTCAAATCTTTCAAGGCATCTTGTAACATTCCATAATGAGCGGAAGAAGTTTGGATCAAATCCCAAAGGGATATCTTAGCAGGTGTAGCTTTAAGTTGTTCTATGAGATCATATTCCTTACCAAGAACTTGTGAAATACGAGGAGCTTGAGGAAGAATAGGTTGGGAAGGAGGAAGTGAAGTTGGGATAACTGGAGGAGGATTAGGTTGCCTATTGTTTCTTGTGTTATAGGTATGAGCAACCGCATGATAACTCTCTCTAGTCAGTTGCTTAGCATACTCATAAGGGCTCTTAGTAGAATAACCTCCTTGCACAATAATAATAGGTTTCTTAGGAGTGCAAAAAGAATCATTAGCATAACCACCTTGAACCACTAAGATAGGCTTATTTAAAGGTTGAGAATTTTGAGAAGGACAAGCACCTTGGATAGTGAAGAGAGGTTTGTTAGGTGTTTCATTCACATGTATCAAATTGATTGAGGATGGTTTAGAGGAATGAACAAAAGTGTTGGAAGAATTATTGATAGTCTTCTCTTGCACTAAAATCTTATCATGGATTAAATCAATTTTAGGAGAGAGACAAGGGGTAGGCATTGATGCTCTAGTAGGAAGAGTAATACTAGGAAAGGTGATATCATCCTCTATCATCAAAGGATCTACATGGGGAATAAACTCTCTAGGAGAAGGATCAACATTACTCTCTAAAGTCTCACTCTTGAGAGGGAGATATTTGAAAGAGATGTTAACCATCTTGCTTTGAACTAGGGTTTCCTTATGAGTAGAACCAAGTTGAGGAGAGGGAGATGCTTTATTTTTAGAGGGAGAATGATTGAGATTCAAGGAAGGTGAGAAACTATCAAGGGATTTTTCAATATTGATTTCATTCCCTTTGGCTAGGGTTCTCTCATGGGGTAGAGAATAATCTACACCTTCTTCTAATGGTTCATCCCAAGTAGTGAGGTTGTTGAAAGGAATGTTTGAAGTATTGTCAATTTCGGGAGAGGAGATAACATTGTTTATTAATTCCTCATCCTTAGGAGGGAGAGCATCAATAGATGTGTTAAACTCATCCTCTTTCCTCAAAATATGTTCAATATGATCTTTAGGGGAGAGAGAATTAAGGAAATTGCTTATTATTTCATCTTCTTTCTCTAAGGGATGCTTATGTGTAAGACAAACTTTAGGAGAAGGGTAAGCATTTATCACTAATTCATCATCTCTGGTGGGAATTTTGTTGGAAAAGGAAATGCCATCACTAGGAAATGTAGGGATAATGTCATCTTCTTGCACAAAAGGATCCTCATGAAGGGAGTGTTTTTTAGGAGGAACATGAACATATGTCTCCAAAGATTCATGCTTAGGAAGGAGATCTTTGAAAGAAGTGTTCATAACCTCTTGTTGCACTAACATGCCCCCATTAGAAGGACCAACTTTAGGAGAAAATAAGTCAATGTCCATCAATGCATTTTCACTTAGAGAGGCATCATGTAGGGAAGGTGAAGTAACATTAAGAAAGGTGTTTATGATATCATTCTCTTCCTCTAGGATAGTTAAATAGGAAGGGCACATTTTAGGAGAATTGTCAAGATCACTCTTAAAGTCTTCATCCTTAGAGCATGGGAGAGTCTCAAAGGGATTGGTAGCAACTCTTTTAGGCACTAAAATTTTGTTATAGATGGGGGGAGGTTCTTTAGGAGAAGGAAAAATTGAAACAAGGGAAGCTAACCCATTATCACATCTATGAAATGAATGCATCATGACAACAATTTTCCTCTTTCAAATGATAACACATGCAAAATAGAAGGAAATGTTTAATTTTAACCAATGCAAGCACTTAGAATGTAGATTTATAAAATGAAATTTATGATTCAAATGAGTTCCTAAATCAGATTTGATCCCAATTAAGCTATCCACAAGTTCAACTTTGAATTGAAAAATTAAGGTTTTAGCAAAAATTTCCTCTAAATTTTTGAATCTTGCAAGAAATTAAAACTTGTAAATACAAATTTGAATTTGAAATAGCATAAACACTCAAATTTGAAAACATAAATCAGAATTAGAAAAGATTGGAATTTCACGTCGGGTTCACCAAAAATGTGTGGGGGAAAAAGTGACACTAAGCAAACATGCCCTAATCTCACTTTCAAGCACACATTTGTGGAATACGAAAGAGCCTAGAGGTATCACACAATTGGCTACTTCTTTTTGTGGAAGAGAGAGCCATGGGATACCTATTAAGATTTCTATTCCTTTGTTGTAATTGAAAGATGAAATGATGCAAGTTCAATCCCTAACCCCAAAGTGTAAGTATGAACTAATAACAAGATTACAGAATTGAACTTAAATGATGGAAAGCTGTAAACACAAGAATAAGACAAGAATGCAAATACGTACCTGGAGTAAAAATCTGAGTGAAAATGTTCAGGACGGGGGCGCGGGCACCACTGTCCTGATTCTGCCCCTGAAACTGCTCCGAAAACTGTTGTTTTGCACTCTGGAAAAGCTATCAAAAATGTTGAAAATGCTGTCTGTCAGGAGGACCAGGGCGCCCAGCGCCCCTGTCCCAGGGACCAGGGCGCCCAGTGCCCCTGTCCTGGTAGGACCAGGGTGCCCCACGCCCCTATCCTGGGTTTCTGCTCTGCAATTTGGTGTGGAGTTCTGTCTCAGTCTTCTCTTCCTGGATATGTACCCTGCGGCGTCGTCCGAGTCCCGAAACCTGCACTTATATCTGAAAAGGTGTTTTGGGCGGCTATATAGGGTTTTGCCTTAGTCAAACCCCCGCTTCGATGATTTCCACCTCCACGAATAGCCAAGTTGTATTGTAAAGTGTATTGTGAGTGCAGACCTAGTGTGTGTGCAAGGTCCTAAAATGCAAGAAAGCAAACTAGAGCAACCTAGAAAGTAAACCCTAATTTCTTGTAAATGATAATGTAAATGCTCTAAATCAAGATGCAAAGTGATCTAAAGCATGGATAAATGATATATTGAAGCTTATGCAAAGACATGAAAACAACATGAAATCATACCCAACCCTCAAAGGAGGGGTACAAGCCAATCTTCAATCGGTAATCTCCTATTGTTCTTCAATGTCTTCCAAGCCCTAAGTGAATGAATGAAATTGATGAATGCTTGATAGAGGGATGTTGAATGTTGTTGAAGTCTTCAAAGATCTGCTCTTTCGCTGCGTATGAGGTTCCTCAAAACAAAAATCGGATCCCTTCAAATGAAGAAAGAGAGCTCTTATGTAGGAAACCCTAGGTCATAATTTCATCTTTTGGCCAACCTAGAGATTGAATATCCCGCCAATTTCTTGGGGTTAAGCTTTATTTTATGATTGGATCGCGCTCCTAAAATTTCAGGGAAAAATGTCCGGGACCATGTGCACTCCGGGCGCCATGGTCCTGACAACTTTTCACCAAATTTTCAGGGCCGTCGAATATGATGATTTTAGAGTGAATCCCGAAGTTACAGGTGATTTCGAGATGTTTCGACCCCCGAAATCAAGCCCCCAAGTTCAAAATAGGACCTAATTAGGGGTTTTTGATTAAATGATGTATTGGAGGAATAAATTGAAAGGGGCACACTTTAATGAAAGGGCCCAACTTTATGATATGGGAGATGATAAAATAGGACCTTAGACCTAATTAATTTGATTAATTAAGTGCTAAAGGGGAAATGCAATGCAAATGCAAAATGCGCCAAGGCGGGTGCTAAACTAGGTGTGAAATTGTACCACCCTAGCAAGTGCATACAATTTAGGACGCTACAGGAAGCAAATTGGATAGTTGTGCGGCCAAATGGTGGAAAGGAGATGGTTGCGTGTGGAAATGGCATTAATTGCAGCCTTTTAGAAATGTGCAGTCTTCAACATGAAAGTGAGAGCAAAATTTGGCAAGTACATAAGACAAGTTGGTGTCTACTCTTTGAAGAAGGTAGTTATCTGTGGCAGGTCGCACGATTGGAGCGGGTGGAGGATGGTAGTAAATCTTGTGTATGATCTCATGGCATTAATGCCATATCTTTGGCACTCATTATACACCCTATATGACGGCGGAAGAATTTATTACCCATTGAGCTGTGTGCCAGGGTTTGTTTGTAGTAGAATTAATTGTATCTTTGTAGTATTGTATGACATTGCATTGTAGGGATTGTTGTTTCAAATCTGCAAGTGACTATGGAAGCTAATTTCACTATGCGAACGGACAAGAAGTTGGTGCCTTTTCTGGGCAAGGTATCGAACAAGTGGATGCAGGGACTCTTCCAGTTTAAAGCAGAGAAGTTGTGGGCGGCGGCTCATCTCATGCTTGCTGAGGAGGTGGTTTACATCTACCACCAATATCAGACAAACATAGAGGTGTACTCCTTGCTTCTAGTGTGGGCTTGTGAGTTCAAGCCGGAGGTGGAGAAGATAAAACTCACACTGACCAAACTGATCGATGGGGAGCTTTTGATAAACCTTGATTCAATCCTGGAATGGGTGGTACCTCGAGTTGGCATCCATATTAAGGAAGGGGATGACCAGGAGGAGTTGATTCCCTTTGTTTGTGGATTGGAGGATGAAATCAAAGACCAATGCTGAGAACGTGCCCGAGTGGGATGGGAGGTGATGAAGCTCTATGTGAAATTAACCAGAGCAAATGAACTCCTAAATGCTTTGCATGTGGTGGCAAGGATGGAAGTTGGCAGGGACCTATGGGACAAGTTTGAAGAAGGATGGGCCATTCAGCTACTAGCGAGTTTGGAGGGCAACCCGGACTTTGGATGTCTGGACTGCATCCCAAGGATGAAAGGTGAAGCGGCAAAGGGGAAAGTGCTGACCACTAAGGAGGGAGGGGAAAAGGCGAGCCAGGGTGATAGTGAGTGAGTGGCCTGTTGGCCAGTGTTTTTCATATGTTCTTACATGTTTTCAACATCAAAATGGGAGGAGGTGGTCAAAGAGATGGAAGAATATGTTTCTTATGCATGGATACATGTGAATAGCTATACTAGCATAAAGAACTATTGTACAATACCTGATAACCTTGGACTATTCTCAAATTGTAACACTTAATTTAACAACAAACGTAAATATGAAATTGTATTTTAAATACCTACAAATTTTATATAGTACGCATGTTTGTCATTTATATTTAGTTGATAAAATGATTAGAGAAGAAATGGTTGAGAAATAACTATTGAGGAGCAACATATCTGAATATAGAATAACATGTCAACGTATCCTTTTAATTATGTTGTGTTTTGACCTAGGAAAGTAGCTTCACTTGTGGTGATGCATAAACCATCAACAATTATTCACTCATGTTTATTCATATTTTCTTTGAAGAAAGTGGCCACATTTGTGTTTAAATAGTTATGTACATCTGAATGGCTGCGATTTCATTTATTCACTTTAAAGAAACAGTTGAGTGCAAATAGGAATGCAGATGGAAAAAAAATACAGGTCATACATTTTGTTAAAACCTCATTAGTTTTAATGTTTACGGTGAAAAAAAATTAGACAGAAAATGTTTACCTGGAAATAGTTAACACAAAAAATGTTTAACTAGAAAAAGTTTACACATATGGCTGATATCCATAGTGTTGCAATTGCAAAAGCCTCTTGGCTTAATAAGGATTAAGTTATTCACTATTTTTAACATTGAAATGTGTCACTTGTACACTAATCATTATACAAAGGATAAGCAAATTTATGTGTGTCGGTTAACAAATTTGCCACCTAACTTTGTTTTCTCATGCCCAAACAAATGACAATTGAAACCATCAGTTGAGTCAAACGAAATCATATTTTACACATGCTCTTTGCTTATTTTACAAGGCACAACTACCTTCTAATAAAACATAATAATGAAAACCATGTATTCTTTTAACCAAAAAGTAGGGGAAAGGCATAGATTTTAACCCAAAAGCTTAAAAAGAGAAAAATAACTAAATTTAGGACAAGATAGAATACAAAGAACCTATATTTAACAATCTAATCGCAACAACCTCTAATTTAATGATTGTTATAATATCCATTCAATGATAAATTTTTCACAACAGATACTCAAATATAAGATTTTAATTACTTATGAAAACAATAAGAAATTATCTAAATAGAGATGCATTCCACATAAGAAGAATAAACCATTAGATAATCGTAACTCAAAGTTTACAACTCTCAAAAATGAATTCAGATAATTTTCATTAATTGCTCCTTCAATAATTGTGTGACACCCTCCCTCTTTTTTTTTGAAAAGGATCCCTCCATTTTTATTTATAGCTAGGTTTCCATAACTATCATTAGTTGTAACGACTTCTTAAGGGTAGTCGTTACGAAGATAGTTAAACAAGACTTCAAGAAAAATGGCTCTTGCAGAGCCATGTTGTATTCTTCTCCAAATATCTGGGGGGACATGTGTTTTCCTCATTAAAATTTCCATACCATCAAGATCATATTCTACTCTTGGTGGTATCAAAAGGACCATAATTTTAAGCATAATAAGCAATCAACCAAAAAAACTCTAAAATACTTGAATTCAACAAGTGAGTTTGTACAAGCTCAGGGGAAATGCATTGCACAAGGCCACATGAGGAACATTAAAGGCCTTCAAGATAACTTGCTTGAATGGGATACCCTAGAAAGAGGTGAGGGTAAATAAATGGGATAAATTGATTCTAACATGTCTCTTTGCTTCTCTACAACCTCCTTTGCGATGCAGAAAACTTAGAGATCTTCTTGTTGCATGTTTAAGATGAAAAAGAAGTTAGAAAGATGGTGATCATTTTCAAGGATTAAAACATTAAATGCATTTAATTTTTCTGGCTAAGGTATTGTAACTTCTCTTGAAAATTGTGCTAACATGCTTCTCATGTCTTTTATCATCTGCTAGTCATGAATGAACTGAATTGGTTGACGTCATGAAAAGATAGTGTCTCCAAAGCCGAAAAAGCTTTGAGTCAGGCGGTTGGCAAAATGTTGAACTACTGAACTAGGCTAGCAAAGAATACACTAGTTAGAAAATTTCTCAATTGACCAACAATTAGAATTCATACATCAAGAAGATCAACAATATTTTTAAGAAGGGTTGGATGGTCGGGGATTTCTTGAACTTGCGAACCAAAGGAAAGGTTCAAGGACATCTTAGCCTATTGAATAGGTACAAAGGTTTGACGAAAGCCTAACAATAGACAAGACTTAGCAATGCTAAGTGAAAGTGTCAGGGCGAAGAGTGACATATGAACTCGGATTTTAGGCTTAAGGTGGGAAAAATGAAAATTTCAAAAATTGAGGCAACAATGTGAAACTAAAATAAAGGGAAAAATGACAAACAAAATTATGTGAGCGCAACACAAAGGGGAAAGTGCAAGACATACAATTTTCACCATTACAAAGACTAAAGTATCAGAATTAGTAGTATTTTCTTTCATTATATTGTGTATTTATGTTTCTTAGTAGATTTTTATGAATTTTAAAAGACTAATGAGTCCAAGTAATCCTACAACAAGATTGAAAGTGCAAGTATCCAAATTTTATCATTATAAAACTTAAATTGTTAAAATAATTAAAATCTTCTTTCATTCATGTATTTTTTATTAATCTTTTTTTAATTGATTTTTTATGAATTTTTAAGAATAAACATGTTTGAGTGCACATAAAATAAAGGACAAAATATAGAGTGTTTAATTTTCACCATGACAAATATTAAATGATAAGAATTATTAAAATCTCATTCACCGAACAATAAACACCACACCTTTATCTTGTAACGAAGTATGTGAAGACAAATGCATTGGATTCGCAAAAACATGGGAAATCATTATGACTTTAATCACATAGGTGAACACCATTTTTTTTTAAATGTTGGAGCTTTAATTTCATAATTTGGTCATTGATTTTATGAAATTTAGTTAAAAATTTGATATTGATATATTGTGAATATACAAGTATAAGTAACTTGTTAGGATATAAAAATAGGAGTTAAAATAGTATGTCATTATGGATATCCATTTTTTAAAAAATAAAAAGGGGGTAAAAATTTATTGAACCAAAAAGAGAAGATTACAAGCAAGGGCCAACAAGCCCCAAAAAGAGACTAACAAGAAACAACAACAACAACAAAGAGATCTCAAAAGGTCACAGCTAAACCATCGTACCCTCCTTAATAATCCTCTCCAGCTCTCTGGCATAATCCGGAAGCAGTTGATCCTGGTCACAAACATTCCAACCATCTTGTCATTCAGACGCCCACTTTGCTAAACAATTTGTAGCCCTATTCCATTCCCTAGGAACATAGCAAAAGGAAACCGATTCTAATGAATCCCTCAAACTAAGAATCTATCTACCCACCAACACTAGATGCCACTCCATCTCCTCCACTTTTTTATTATTCAACATATCCACAACTACTTGAGATTCAGACTCACAAATAAACTTTCTTCATCCAAGAGCACATTCCCTTTCCAAGGAAATAAGAACAACAAGAGCCTCCATAAAGTTATTAGATGGTTGCCCCCTGTACTCGGAGAAGCATAAAATCACATTACTTGAACTATCCCTACCAAGCCCTCTGATTCCGGCATGCCCCAGATTACCTCTAGAAGACCCATCAGTATTGATCTTAAGAACCCCTTGAGGTGGAAAAGTCCACTTACCATCCTGTTGAAACTTCTTCTTAGCATACCAAGACTTAGACTATCCACTCTTAGAAAAGGAACCTCTACATCCATAGAAAGATCACACTTGGCCATGAAAGTTTCCTGAATTGTGTGAATAATGTGCATGGTTTCTTTCTAACCATAGTTTCCAAATAATAAAACATGGTCCAATATCCCAAGCACCATGCAAAAAAGAGGTCTTAGCATGGGGCCTACCAAGACTATTCCATAAATCCACTAGAGAAATAGCATGAACACAAGCATGCCTCCAAGCACCCCACCACAAATGCCAAATCTCCCTAGAAAAAGAACACTGGAAGAAAAGGTGAGAAGTACTCTCCTCACTATAATTACACATCACACAAATAGAAGGCCCTTGGAAACCCCCTCTTCTAAAGATTCTCCTAAGTGAGGCATCTATTATGGGCAACCAACCACAAGAAAAAATTACACTTAGACTAAGCCAATATATTCCATGGCTGCTTCCACCAAGAAACATTCACTGACTCAAAAGTCAACTTGTCCAACTTAGAATATCCTGATGCCACCGAAAATTTACCTTTTAGATTAGGGCCCCAAGAAAGAATATTAGCATCATTCAGAGAATTGTGCAACCTACTTGCCAATATCCTAGCCAAATCCTCCCTATCCCCAATAGAACCACCAGGAGGCCATTCATGCAACTCCTTCCACCTAGCAGCAACACCTTGCCCCAAATTAAAAGAAACCTTAAAATCCTCAACTCTACTCCAACCAACAACCAAGAAATAGTAACAAAGAGATTGCAAGTGGCGAAATTTAGAAAGAATAGGAGGAAATCCATCCCATGAATCCCACTAGAATAGAGCTTCAGCACCTTTATTGCAGGTCCAAAATAGACCTTGCTTAACTAACTGCACTCCCTGCTTAAGAATATTCCAGATCATGGAACCACTTCCACCTGGATTATACCACAGAACATCCTTTCCATCCACGCATCCTAAGTACTTAATATTGAGAATTTATCTCAAGCTTTATCTTGGTTGATGCACCATCTCCAACAAATCTTAGTAGCCAAAGCATGATCATTCATACCTACTTGGCACAACCCAAGACCACCATTCCACATTGGCCTACAAACAAAATCCCATTTGACCAAGCTCCATTTAGAAGAGAGTAAATTACCTATCCACAAGAATTGCCTGGAAAGTGCATCAAATTCCTTTACGAAGCTTGTAGGAGTCGTCTGCACAAAACATCTATAAATGGGAAGAGCCTGAACCACAGCCTTAAGAAGAGTCACTCTACCAATAGATGAAAGTCATCTATTAGTCCAATGACTAACCTTTTGATGAAGCTTATCCAAAATATTCTACCAAACCCCACTAGGCAAGCGGTAATCTGAGAGAGGGACCCCAAGATAGACAACATGAAGATTACCAATCTAAAATCTCAAAATTCTAGCAATCCTAGCTTGAATAGTGGCAGGGGTATTGAAAAAGAAAAAGAAATATTTATCTTTATTAATATTTTGACCTGAAGCTTTCAAATAAATATCTAGAGAATTTCTGAAAAATAGTTGCCTCAATGATTTTGGTAGCACCCACCAAGGCAGTGTCATCCACGAACTGAAGGTGAGAAAAGGGAAGAAGACCATGTCCCCAATTCCAACCCTGAATCAAACCTCTTCTGACATGAGACTTGATAAACCTTCCCAAACCTTCCACCATTAAAATTAAAAGCTATGGGGAGAGGGGATTCCCCTACCAAAGACCTCTAGAAGCACTAAATAATTCAGTGGGCTCACTATTGATAAGCACAATAAAAGAAGAGGAGGTAATACAACTTATCACCTAGTCAATCCACTCAATTCTGAAACCAAAGGTAGTCAATGCTTTATATAAAAAGCTCCATTTGACTCTATCTTAGGATTTGGCCATATCCAATTTTATAAACATGGCCTTCTCTTTTGATATTGCCATAGAATGAATGGCCTCTGAGGCTATAACAATCCCATCCAAAATTTGTCTTCTCACAACAAAACCACCTTGCTCTTCAGAAATCAGCTTATCTAGCCATGTTTTAAGCCTTCTAGCAATCAACTTTGTGATTATTTTATAAATCATATTACACAAGGCAATAGGCCAAAAAAAATTATGAGAATTTGCACCTTCCCTTTTAGGTATGAGAGCAAGAAAAGTGTCATTATGCATATCCATAATTATATACTATTTCTCATAATTTTTATAGAGAAATTATTGTTATATATTATGTTTTATAATATGGACTATTAAAAGGTATAGCAACGAGGAATCAGATGGCCTCATGCACGAGGGAGACTACAGGATGTCGAGCTAGGGCACCAATGCCCTAGATCATGGGCGATCGTTGTTTGTTGGTGCATCGAGGGGAGGGCAGTGGAGGTTTTTGCAGGGAGGGGAGGCGTTACGAGTGCTGGTGGTTGAGCGGTGGTCTGCGGGAGGGGGGTTGTGTTGCACACGGCTGGGATTCGGGGTTCTCTATGGGTCCATGGTTAGCCAGTGGGGCAAGGGGCTGCGGTCAGCTTTGCCTTTCGGTGGTGCTTGAGAGGGGTGGGCTCTTGGTTGCAGTGTTACCTTGCTTGTCCCCTTTGGGATGTGGTTTTTTTCTATTTTGTGAGGTCCAATGTCGAGTATTGGTGGAGAGGCCTCGAAGGCACCTCTTGCCATGGATTTTTCATGTTATGGTGGGTTCAAAATCCCCATCCCAAAGTATTAATATTTTTAATAATAATCATTTTGCCTCAGATTCAAGGTCTGGTAGTGCTAGTGGCTCTCAAACTACGAAGATTAATGGTTGTCAAGAGAGATGTAGTGAGAGGCCAAGGTTGGTTATTCCTCCTGAGATGATAGCTGAAGATGTTGAATACTTTTCAAAACACTCGCTATATTGCAATTTTTTGGGGGATGAGGGTTTCTCTGCAATTTTTGGAAAACTAGGCATAGAGGACTTGGGCACCGAAAGGGAAAATGGAGATTATGCTACTGGCAAACAACTACTTCATGGTTGCTTTCAACTGCATGGAGGATCACAATAGGGTATTTGAAGGAGGCTTGTATTTTTACAACCAGGTGGGGTTGTTCATCAAACCTTGGCATGCGGGGTTCAACCCGTCGGAGGAGCTCCCAAATAGGGTTCCAATGTGGGTTTGTTAACTGCGTTTTCCAGTGGAATGTTGCCGAGAGGATGTGTTGCGGATGCTTACCTCACTACTTGGGAAGCCAGTGGTATCTTCAACGCAAACCTTGGGGAGAAAGGTAATGACTTTTTTTCGTATCTGTGTTGAAATTGATCTTAATAAACCTTTGCCAGATGCTATAGATATGTGTGCGGGCTCTTATTCTAGGGTTCAACAGTTGGATTATGAGACTTTACCTTTTCGGTGTCATTTGTGGCATGAGTATGGTCATTTATAGCACAAGTGCCCTAGGTATAAACCAGTGGTGCACCAACCTCAGCTACCGACCCATAACCTAGATGGGGATGAAAAAGGAAAAGTTGCTATGTTAGACGAGGTAGTGGGTGCTGATGGTTTTGTCTCAGTTAAGACAAAGAACAGGAATCAAGGACAAAAGAGGTCCTTGCAGGAGAGACAGGAGGAGGATACCTTTAACAGATTCGAAGCCTTGGATGACCTTAGCCAATAGGAAGTGAATCTAGGGTTAATCCCTTTGGATCAAGGTGCATTAGGGGTGGTTCTGGAAAGTGTGATCAGGGACTCTACCCAAGATCTGCAAGTGGTTGGAAGCCAGGAAATGGAGATGGATCATCCAGTAGTGGTCGTGTTGGGACCCATTTCTGGTGCAGAAGTGAAATTGGCTGGGAGGGAGGGTTCTCCGATAGCTCAACAATTGGAACCTGCTGGGGTCAAAAGTAACAAGACCTCCGTACACCTGGGTCTTCATCAAAAAGATATTAAGAAAGGTGCTTCAGAGAAGAATTCTAAAGTTGACAGAAAGAAGGATTTGGATAAGATCAAATTGATGGGGGAGAACTTGGTTGAATTAGGGTCAGTAAAGACTCTGGATTCTCACTCTTTCAATCCTCCAAAATGATTTTGCTATCATGGAATGTGAGGGGCTTGAACAGTGGCCCTAGACAAAAATTTGTTCAGGAATTGATTAGGATTCATTCACTTGATGTCCTGTTCTTGCTGGAAACTAAACTTTTTGTGGAAAGTATGATGGGTGTGGTGCGGAATCTTTGGGAGCGAGGTGAGTGTCAGTGTATTGGAGTAGTTGGCTCCTCTGGAGGGGTGGCCTGCCTTTGGAACCCCTTAAGGATTCATCCTATTTGGTGGGTTGCTTCCAGATCTTCTTTGTTTGGGGTTGCCTGTAGTCTTGAGACTCGAAAATATATCTTGTTTACCAACATTTATGCCCCCACTGATCTTTAGGGTAAGTAGCATTTATGGTCTCACATTTCTTTTGTGCATGGGCAATTCCCTTTTCATCCCTGGATTATGGCGGGAGATTTCAATGCCATTTTAGAGTTGTGTGAGAAGAAGGGTGGTGTTATGCATTTGGAACTTTCTTCTTTCCTTCTCTGGGATAGTATATATTCTTTGCATCTTGTTGACATTAAGTCTAGTAATGCTCTGTTCACTTGGAACAACAGGAGGGTTGGGGAGTATTGGATTGCAGAGAGGTTGGACCATTTTTTGGTTTCTAGTTTTTGGGTTGGTGGGGGGTGGTACACATGTTCAGATTCTTGACTTGAAAGGGTCGGACCACTCGCCCATAAAGTTGGTGTCTTCTTCTACTTGGGTCGCTCGCACTCCTTCATTCAAATTCTAGCTTATGTGGTTGTGGGATCCTTCTTTGCAGGATCATGTTGCGAAGTGGTGGAGGAAACGGAGGCCAGCATTTGGCACTACTATGTACACTTTTGCCAAGCAACTGCAATTTGTTAAGGTTCAGCTTAAACGGTGGAACCGCCAATATTTCGGGAATATTTTTCATGCTAAGAAAGTTTCTCAAATAGTGTTGAATGACATTACTAGGGAAATAAGAGAGCATGGTTTGTCTGAAGCCTTGCTTAGGGAGGAAGATGGGGCAGTCAAGGATTTAGAGGAATGAGAGCTTGGGGATGAAATCTATTGGAAATAGAGAGCTCGTATCGATTGGCTTCAAGCAAGGGACAAGAATATTGTGTTCATCTTCAATTTAGTGAAAGCAAGAAGACATGGCAATTCTCTTCCTATTTTGGTCAATGATAGAGGTGAGCAGTGTTTATCCTTGCAGGAGATCTCTAGGGAGGCTTTATAGTATTTTCGGTCCCTCTTTAGCGAGGATACTCAGGGGGAATCAGAAGAGGAGAATCAAGTTCTTGCTTGTATTCCTTCTCTAGTTACTAGGGAGATGAATGAGCAGCTTATGGGTCCTATTTTGCTGGAAGAACTTGAGAGGATTATTTTTTTCTCATGAGGAAAGGAAAATCCCCTGGTCCGGATGGATTCCTGGTTGATTTCTTTCAAGATTTCTGGGATATTATAAAAATGGACTTATTGGAGGTGGTCCAAGAGTCTCATAGGAATGAGTAGATGCTTCATGCTTTGAATGTGAATTTCATTGCACTAATCCCCAAGTGTGATGGGGTTGACTGGTTAGGCCGATTCCGCCCTATCTCTCTCTGTAATGTGATCTATAAGATCATTTCTAAGTTGATAGCGGAGTAGTTGAAGAATTGGCTTGGGGATGTCATCTCAGAGGAGCAGAGTGGGTTTGTGGAAGGTCACCAATCCTTGATGGTGTGGTAATTTCTACTAAGGCCATTCATTCTATGGAAGCTTCCAAGGAAAAAGATATGTTTATTAAGCTGGATATGACTAAGGCTTATGATAGAGTCCGTTGGTCCTTTCTCCAGAAGATCCTTAGGGCCTTTGGCTTTTCTGATGCATGGATTCAATGGGTAATGAGTTGTGTTACATCTACCTCCTTCTTTGTGCTAATCAATGGAGATCATATTGAGTTGTTTGGTGCTTCTAGGGGTCTTCGCCAGGAGGACCCCCTCTCCCCGTACTTATTCATTCTTTTAGTGGAGGGTCTGGGGAGGTTGATTAAGCATAAAGTGGGTATGGGTATTATTCAAGGTTGGAATTAGGGAAATGACCTGCATCCTCAGTCCCATTTGCAATTTGTCGATGACATGACCTTGATGGGACTTTCTCGGATTAGAGAAGCTTCAAATCTGCATAAAGTTTTGGATGTTTATCTTGTCACTTCGGGCCAGTTGATCAATGAGGATAAATATTTCATTCTCTTCTTCAACACACTTGGAAATATTCAAAGGAGGATTGCTCATATCCTGAGATTCCAGGTCGGTTCTCTACCCTTGACTTACCTGGGTATTCCTATCTCTATCAGTAACCCTCCTAGGGATTCATGGCAGGGTATCTTGCACAAATTTTGCATGAAGGTTGAACATTGGACACACAAATGGTTATCTTTTGTTAGGAGGGTTCAACTGATCTAGTCGGTGGTTCAGCCTCTTTCAATTTATCGGTGTATGCTCCAAGTGGCCCCTAAGTGGTTCCTGAAGGGATTGGATTCTTTGGCAAGGCAATTCTTATGGGCAGGCAAGATGTCCTCCTACAAATGGTGTCTTGTCAATTGGGACTTGGTGTGTAACCCGAAGCAGTCAGGTGGGCTTGGCTTAAGGCAGCCTATTTTATTTGGGGAGGCTTTGGCGGCTAAATTGTACTAGAGGTGGTGTGTTGAACAGGATCGAGGCTAGGCTATGATTTTGGCATGCAAATACATACAGAGGATCTCGAAGGAGGAAATCCCAAGATATCTTCTTAAGGGAAAAGGTTCTTCGATTTAGAGTACTCTCAAGAAAGGGGCTTCTCTTATAAAGAAAGGACTTTTTGGATATTTAAGAGGGGGGAAGAGGTGCTTTTCTGGTTCAACTCTTGGGATGGGTACCCCCCCATCCTTGATCAGTTTCCCAACCTTGGGAATCTTTGCTAGAGGTTCCTGTAGGCAGGGTGGTCTAAGGTGAGCAAATTTAAGGTTGTTTATAGGTGTGGGCATTTGGAGTTGGAGTGATAGAAGGCTCCTAATGAATGGCCGATTGCTCTTATGGATGAAGAGAGTGTTGAGTTGTATGGCATTTTGGCAAGTAGACATTGTAGCTCCCTTAAGGGTAGGGATAGACTTGCTTGGTCATCTTGAAGATTGGAGGGGAGGGAGGTTCTTTGGTGGAAACAGGTGTAGAATAATTTTTCTTGGCCAAAGTGTAACTATTTCACTTGGACTTTGGCTTAGAATAGATGTCTAACTTGGGACAACATTTGTAAGCGGGGATTCCTTGGGCCTTCCATCTATGTTTTGTGTGGTAATGGGGAGGAGGATTCCTCACACCTATTCTTCAGATGCCCTTTCTTGATGCTAATTTGGCATTATTGGTGGGGGGTGTGGAAGCATCCTTGTGTTCACGTGGATTATTTGGTGGAGTTTTGGAGCAGTTTGGGTAGGCCTCCTATTTTGTCCTCTTTTCTCCAGACTGTCTGGCATATTGGGCCCATTTTCATACTATGGTAGATCTGGCTAGAGAGGAATAGGAGGATCTTTAGGGAGGTCAGATTGTTAGTTCAGCAAGTGTGGATTAGAATCATTGGTATGATTCAAGAGACGCTGGAAGCTAAATGTGTGGTGAATTTTCCTCTGGATAGAGGAGAGGATGATATTGTGAGTAGGTTGGGTCAACAGGAGATATCACCCACCTCAGCATGTGTCAGGAGAGGTAGATGTGCTATGAAGAAGGTTCAGAGGATGGGAAGGTGGATGCCCCCTCAGGATGAGTCCATCAAGATTAACATTGATGGCTCCTCTAGGGGTAATTTGGGCCCTATTGGGATTGGCGGTGTTGGTAGGGATAGTAGGAGGAGGTGGTTTTCTTCTTCTCGATGCATAAAGGGCAAAAGTCTAACAACTTTATGAAGAGATTAGCAATTTTCTATTCCCTGGAGTGGGCTTTGGAGCTGGGGTGGTGGAAGGTTATCTGCAAATCGAATTCACAAATTATTGTTAACTTGTTGATTGAGCAGAAGGTGAGTGGGGTTCATTGGCAGTTGGCAGGAATCGTTCACCAGATTCTTGATATTAGTTCTATGATGGAGAAGGTGTCTTTCATCCACATTCCTTGTGAATGGAATAGAGAAGTTGATTGTTTGGCTAAGTGGGCCTCAGAACATGATGATGATTGGAAAGTTGAAGGTTGGGAGCAACTCTCCCCGGATTACTGTCAGGACCTGCATAAGATATAATTTGTTGAGGATATGGATAGTTACAAAGCTGGTTGATCCTGGGTTGGGCTTGTGGCTCTCTACTGGGGCCTTGAGATTCTAGCTCTCTCTTGGGTTGGGCTTGTGGTTCCCTCATGGGACTTTGAGACTCTGGTTCTCTTTTGTAATTCTTGATTCTGTTCTTCAATAACGTTTTTACCCCTTTATTAAAAAAAAAATATGGACTATTAAATAAAAATATAATATAATATATAATAAATGTATATAATAATTATTTTACATATAATGTTAACTAAAATATTAAATATTTAATATTTTTTACATTTATTTATATTCATTATTTAAATACATATATATAATTGATTAAATATATATTTAAATTATATTTATTATTAGATATTATTTGGAATTCAATGTGCACTATTAAATAATATAATTTTTAAACGTGTAATATTAATTGAAACATTAAATATATTTTATGTTTAGTATTTATTTATATTCGTTCTTTAAAAATATATACAATTTATTAAAAATATATAGTTAAGTTGTGCCATATTTTTGGTCATGAATTTTCTAGTACATGCACTCTAATTGTTAATTATGCAACACTTATTTAATGAATTCAATGCACACAACAAAATATTAATATTGACTTTTGTTTAAGAAAAAAAATATTAGAATATGGGAATTATTTTTAAGTTTAGTTTTACTTGTATTTTTAAATATAAAAGGTAAACAATTTTAGCTTTAACAATTTTAATATAAATTTTTTTAAATATTTTATTTGTACTACAATTTAAATTTTTAAAATTTAATTTATTTAAATTCATTTAATTGTATTTATGTTTAATATTATAATAATAATTTATGTGTTCTCTTTTCCTCTCTATCTCTATGTCTCCATATTTTTTCTAACATTTATCCTTTATATCTATCTTATTTGTCTCTCCACCTCTCTCTATCACTATATCTCTTTGTCTCTCTACATCTATTTATATATCTTTTTTTAATCAATAAACCACAACTTTATGGGGCTTCACCCTGATATTAATTCAAAAATATTGTTTACATTCATAAAAAAACCATAACTTGAGCCATCTATCTACCCCAAGTCTCTCTGCAGTCACCCTGTAAACACTCACCATGACACCAATTTGATAAAACATATACCCCTATAGTATAGTAAATACACATATAATCTGAAATTCTACATTGGATGTCAACCGTATCAACCTATACCCATACTATGATAAAAAAATCAACCCAAAATATTGGGCTTGTCCCCAATTTTACACTCTTCTCCTACATATTTGCATTATTAAGAAAAAAAACTAGTCAGATACCCAAAAACAAACCCTAACCCTGAAGGACCTAGGTCTGCCCAAATTCCTTCATTGGACAGTTCAGACCACACGTGTTGTGAGCCTCCAACATCTCCATAGAAGGGAAGGTCGCACTAGGAGCACCCCTATCATTGCCCCCATCCACAGTCGAGCCCATCTCCCAAACATTGTTCAACAAACCTTCAGAGACCAAATATTTTTGTAGCGACCCAAGTACACCTTCCTTTGTTAAGTCCACCATTTTCTTGAGAAACATTCTATTTCTTACCACAATTGCTCACCTCTGCGGGGTGAGTTCACAATAATGGTTCTCACTTTCACCCACGAAGGAAAAACATGATGGTGAGCAAAAAAAATTGAAGGGTGTTCATTTGAATTGGGGGTGTTCATACAAACTACCCTTAGGCGTTCGAGCGAACCCCCACTTCGCTCGAACCCCATTCGTTCGAACCCTTGTTCATACGAACTACCTTTTTTTAGATCTCTCCCCAAATTCTTCAGAATTTTGAGAAATTTTGGCCTTCAAACCTCTGGTTCAAGGCTCAAATGAAAGAATCTTGATAACCCAAAAATATATTCACCACATATAAAAAAGAATTATTTTTCCCATTAAAAAAACCAAAACAATCAAGTGCGAAAATAATAAGAGTTATTTTTGCAAAAAATCAAATTTTTTTTCAAATAAAGTGGCATTTTGGAGCGAGTAGGAAGATTATAAAGGGGCGAATATTTCTAATTTTGTAAAGGGGTGAATATTTTGAATTTTTTTCGGAAGGCGTCTACCCTTTCCAAGTATGTTATTTTAAATTATTTTTTCAATCATGCTTAATCTACAATATTAGATTTTTTTTGGAAATTAAATATTTTTTAGATTAACCATATTCTTTAGTCACTGCAATACCACGATAACCATTACTTGGCCATATATCCAACACTATTTAGTATTGAATTATATTATATTTTATTTCCTAATACTTGACTCAAATTCTCTATATATTAGCTAAGTGATTTCAAGCAATTAATGTTATTAAATCACGTTCATATGTACATTGCATATAGTCAAATGTATCTAATTGAAGTATACTTAATTTCTTACTTTTTATCAATGCTCCTAAATTTCTTGAGCCTTATTTTTCCATTTTCTAAATTATAAAAATTGGACTTCAAGTCAAATGATCTAAATGGATGAAATTTACACGTGTTAAGTTTAAGAATGCAAAATTATTTATACATTTCACTAATTACATTTTTTTTGTTAAGAACTGAGGAAAAGTAATTAGATATATAACCTTTTTAGTTCAAAGCACTAAATTTTGAAGATCTGCATATTTGCATGTTTTGTTTTTAGGTTCAAAGCATAAAATTTTGAAGATCTAAATGCAATGGGGAACAAGAGGACTAGATCAAGGTTGTATGATCATAAAAGGGACGATAAGATGAAAGGTCATACAAAACGTAGTCAACAACAATCAGTTGTTGTTCAAGATCAACTTGATGATGTTCAAGATCAACTTGATGATGTTCAAGAAACATCTACTCAGTACGAGATGAATTTTTTTTCTAGTATGGAAAATTTGATGAAAATGGATGAAGGTAGTCTTTTCAATGAAATTGCATCTAAAGATATGATACCTGAAAGCACATTAAAATTGTATTGTAAGAATTTGTGGGATGATTATTTTAAAAATAAGTCTATTATTGGAAGAGCACAATTATTTGCTAAGTTATTTAGGAAAAGAGAAATGAAACCTGTTTTTGAGTTGTTGGGTGTTGGTAATAAGAAAAGTTCTCCTAATACATTAGTAAAAGAAACTATAATTGAAAATTTACAAGAAGCATTGAATTGTATTGAGAACACAAGTCGAGGTGTTGATTTAAGTGTTGCACATAGAGCATTGATGACTATGATTACTAGTAAGGAATTGACTCGTAAAAAACAAGTTAATGTAATTTCTCAATTAATGCATGTATCTAGAAGAACTGTTTAAAGATACATTAGGAAGAGAAATATGTTGGATGAAAACATCAAAAAGAATTGGGTAAATATTTGTAGGGTTCCTAGAAAAGATAGAATTTCTAAAGATGTATAAAGACAAGTCATTGATTATTGGACCAACCAATCTCGTGTTTCTTCCAATAGAATGGATACTATAAAGATGATAGATGAAGATGGTAAAAAGATGACACATCCAAAACATTTCTTAGATACAACACAAAGTGAATTGTTTGAAGCATTCAAGCAAGAATTTTCAGATGTAAAGATTTGCCAAAGGATGTTTGAGAGATTTTGTCCTTGCTTTGTACGCATAAATAAGGTACATGAAACTTGTGGTTATCGAAATGATGTTGAATTTCATCTACACTTGCAATCATATAAGAAGTTCATGGCAACAATTAATCCAAATCTAGTCAGTCCTACAAGTACAACACAATTTGTGAAGTCTATTTTATGTGATAAACTAGAAGATTCAGATGAGTTCAAAATACAATGTATAAAAGGTGAATGCAATGATTATGGATTTTTGAATAAGTTTGTGTTGCAAACTGAGAATATTGATATTCATGCACTAGTTATATGGAAGAGATTTAAATATGAGACATACCAAAGTAAGTCAGGAACTGAAACCAAAAAAATTATGTTGAAAGAGAGTGAATTGCCCTACATTCAGTTTATAGATAGATTTTGTAATATGATATATCCACATATCCAACATTGTCATGGTGCAAGATGGCAAGCTAAACAGTTTCGTGATTCAAATAATTGTTTTACACCAGGTTGTATTCTTTCAATTGTAGATTTCTCTAAGAACTATACATTTAGTCCTCACAGAAATTCAAAGTCAATATTATCATTCTGATCAAGTTGCAATATTTATACAAGTTTTCTATAGACATGCACAATTTCATGTGGATGGTATAGAGAGTACTGAAAATGGACGCATTATCATCAAGGAGGTCCATTTCTATATCAGTGATGATACGTGTCATGATAGGAGATATGTAGCACATTATTTTGGAATGTTTTTTGAAGATATTAAAGATTGTGGGATAGAATGTACACAACATTGGATTTGGTCAGATGGATGTGTTGGTAAGTACATTAGATTTGAAATTGATTATTTAAGTTGTTTTTTTATTATATATATGATTTGATTGTATATAACAGGTCAAAAGTTTAAATCTATATAATATATATGTTATTCATGTCAGGGCAATTTAAGTCTGCAAAAGCTTTTAACTGGTTATCCCTACAACATGCTTGATGTAGCATAAAGTTTTTGTGGAACTTCTTTGAGAGTGGACATGGAAAAGGAGAGCATGATGGAGTAGGAGCATGTGTGAGGCGTGCACTTCGCCAACATGAACTTGCATGTAAATTATCTTCATAGATTAATTGTGTGTGTGTGTGTGTGTGTGTGTGTGTGTGTGTGTGTGTGTGTGTGTGTGTGTGTGTGTGTGTGTGTGTGTGTGTGTGTGTGTGTGTGTGTGAAATGAACTAAAATTGACTAAATAATTTGTGCATTATCAGATATTGATCAATCAAATCCTTATAATTGTCAATCAATTAATGGTATTAGAAGTTTTCATCAAGTCGTGACTATGGGATTTAGCAAGCCTCGTGTTATTCTTGCAAGAGGAAAATCATGCTTTTGTGTTGATTGCATTGCAAACAACAGAGATACTCATTGTCAAAATATTGCTAATGGATATGTTTCACAATGGGAAATGAAAAAATTTTACACAATGTCTCCTTACAAAAATAGTGACATTATTGATATTCATGATCCTCTATATTCAGCTGATTATGAACATGTTTCTGATTTAGTTGTTATAGGTGCATGCATGAATATTTTGTAAATTACATATATGTACATGTACAAATTTTTTAATTCTTCATTAATTTAATATTGTTCAAAATTAATTTAAAAATATGTAATGAACTAATATTGCTTGTAATATATATACATGCACGGTCTATTTTCACAGGTGATATTTTTGTAGTGATTGTTGATTCTGACAATACTCAAAGTGTAGATTATTATCTAGTGATATGCACACAACCAAAATGCAAGTTATTGGAATCAGTCAGTAATGATGATGGGCAACAATATCCCAATGGTTCAGTTGTTGTTGAAGGCACCTATTATCAACAAATAAAGATAGATACAAATGGTGTAACATTCATTGATTATATGCCTGGCCAAAAAGTTCTACACTACAGTCACTTAGTAATAGCATCAAGATTGCAGTTGGAGACATTGCCAAAAAGAGGATGTGGCAACCAAAAGTGGAGTTGCCTATTGAAGATCATGAAAAAAAATTAGAAATTATAAAAGATAGGGAGGATCCAAATTATATGTACCACGAGCTTTAAGTTCACTTGTCATGTTTGAACAAGTAAATTATATTAGATAGGTCTTATTTTGATAAACTCATATAAATATTTACATATTTCTAGACATGTGTAGCAATTTGGATAACTTGTGGAAATTTAGTTTTGTTGATGCATTTATTTTACGTTTTATACGTTGATTTTACATGTTTTATTCTTAAATTAAATATTTTGTGTCTATGCATTGAACATGTATACATATTGAATTTTATTTTTAATTTTATTTTTGTGTATGGATTCATTTCATTACATGTTGTCTTAAGGGGTCATTTAAACACATGTATGGATTCATTTATATTTGTACACATGCATGGATTCATTTTATTCATCTATGTATTCATTTAATTTTGATTTACACATGTATAGTTTCATTTAATTATGTTGTATATATAGTTACGCATGTACATATAGTTTCACTAAAATGAACAACTAATTATGTTGTCTTAAGGTGTTTTAAGTGGTCTTAAGGGGATTTAAGGGGACATTTGTGTCATTGATTCTTTTATATTTTTACAGATGCATGGATTCATTTTATTCATCTATGTACATTCATTTCATTTATATTTACACATATATTATTTCATTTAATTATGTTATTTGTATTCATCTAATTATGTTATCCTAAGGTGTTTTAAGTGGTCTTAAGGGGATTTAAGGGGATATTTGCGTCATTGATTCTTTTATATTTTTACACATGCATGGATTCGTTTTATTTATCTATGTACATTCATTTAATTTATATTTACACATATATTGTTTCATTTAATTATGTTGTTTGGATTCATCTAATTATGTTGTCCTAAGGTGTTTTAAGTGGTCTTAAGGGGATTTAAGGGGATATTTGCGTCATTGATTCTTTTCTATTTTACACATGCATGGATTTGTTTTATTCATCTATGTACATTCATTTCATTTATATTTACACACATATTTTTTCATTTAATTATGTTGTTTGGATTCATATAATTATGTTGTCCTAAGATGTTTTAAATGGTCTTAAGGGGATTTAAGGGGATATTTGCGTCATGGATATAAGTTCATTAAATTTTTTAAGTAAGTTCATTAAACATGTACATAAACACTTAACTAAAATGAACAACTAAATTAAATTTTAACGACTAAATTTGTTTAACAATGAACAACTCAGAGGAGGAGGTCTCAGAAGACTCAGAGGAGGAGAACCCTCGAGGGTTGCTGAAAAAGAAGACAAAATTCCACACCCAGACCAGAAATAAGCACAAACGGAAGGAGGAGAATGTTAAGGAGCTGGAGGTCTATAAGCAAGAAATGACCTTGGAAGCCGAACAGAATCCGAAGAAGGTGACCATAGACGAGGCTCTTAGGGTTGAAGACACAACTACTGTTCGGGACACCCCAAAAAAGGAACAGGATGTCCCTGATAAGGTTGATCCCCCCCCTAACCCTCCTCCAGAGGGTATGCAAGGTTTCATGGATACTATGGAGTGGCTTATAACTGGTTACAAGAAAGTTGTGGACGACAACAAAAAACTCTGCAACATAATTATGATTTTGGAAACCATCAACACTAGGGAAGGGAAGAAGATGGCTAATTACATAGAGGACCTGAAAAATACCATTGCTAAAGTCGAAAACATAAGAGATGCCTTCAACCCCAGGTTTGAGAAAATAGAGAAAGATTTGCTGGAAAGGAAAAATCTTGCTGACGCTAATGACCAAACTATCTCGGATACTGTCAGTAAAGTCGGCAAAATTGAGGAGTGTCTGAAGAGAATTGCTGAACAGAGTTTAAGCATCCTGAAGATTTCTGCTAGCAACACTAACACTCTCATCAGCAAACTGGATGAAGAAAAGGAAATCTTGGATATTGACCCGGACACTGAAGGAACAGGGGAAGCTCAAGCTCCCAGAACCCGTACCAGAGGCAAAAAGAAAGAAAAGAAACCTAACAAGGACCTGGAAGATCTCAAAGTTGTTGGGGCCACCTATGACCAACTGGTGAAAAAGGCAGAGGACCTATTGAAGATTATAGTTGTGTAGCACCTTCCTTGTTTCTTTATTGTTGCTTTTCTTTGTTGTCTTTTTGGTTTGCTAGCTTTTTTGCCAGTCATTTTATATGCGGTTCTTAAGCACTAGACTTTTTGGTGTCTTATTTTAATCTCCTTTGTTAAAGGTTTCAAGTCCTAAAAACCTGTTTTTCTAATTAATCAGAACAATGAACAACTAAAATATACATAAACACTTAACTTTCACATACACGTACAATTAACTAGAACACTTAATTAAATTCAAATGACTTAGAGATTCTATCATTTAAACACTTAACTAAATTCAAATGACTTACAGATTCTATCATTTAAACACTTAACTTTCAAAAACGTAATCTATCTATATATAAATGTGCAAATTAGTATGAAATGTAGATCTATCTAAAACATGCGCATATATGTCTATGACGTGTAGATCTATCTAACACATACACACACACTGAAATATGGAAAATAAATATCTAGTACACATACGCATATGAAATGTCTAGTACACATGTACAAATATATGAAATGTCTATGAAATATGTGCACATGCACATATATATATATATATATAAATAATGGGTCACTCGGGGCCCTTTCCTGAAGCATGTCTCGATCCATGAGCCTGCAATAGAGTATGCACACATAAAATCATACATTAAACATTTAATTTGAATGTACTAGAGTAATTTTTTTTAAGTAACATAGATTATGAGCATTTGTACGTAGATAAACATACCTTTGAAGAGTCTCTAACATCACCACCATGTGCATGCAGGATTCTAGGACGTCTATGTGATGAGGAGCTCAACCTGCGTGATAGTGGTGCATCCTGCAATATTGAAATTTTGTTAGATATACATGTACACATATATTTATAACTTGCAAACTACCCCTTTAAAAATAGAACTTAAATATTTAAGCTTCAATTAATTTAAAGTTATAATGTATGTACCTATGTCTCCTGATGAACAGGGTCGGTGGCAATGTGCAAATCCTCAAACATCGCCCCCTGCGCCTGCAATATAAATTACACATGAACTTGAACATGTACATTATTTAAACATTCATTATTAAGTTATAAATATATATATATATATATATATATATAATTTATTTTAAAGATCAAATCTAATCTACTTGAACATGTACATGTACACATGGTTGTAGATAAACATACCTCAGGGTCTCTAACACCTCCATCGCATGCATGCTGGACTCTAGAACGTTTGCAGGATGAATGGATCATCCTGTGCAATGCTCCCTCATCCTAGACAATGCACACATTTTGTTCGATATATATAATTTTAAATCGCTTGAAATTATTTAATCAACACCTAGATATCCATTTAAATAGAACTTAAAAACAAAAAAATAATAATTTAAACTTTATATATACCTGTGTCTCCTGATGAACAACTGGGTTAGTGGCAGCATCCAAATCTCCACACATCAACCCTAACGTGATACCCTATATAGTTCAAAAAATACAATCCAATATATATATAATTAATTTAATCTAGATGCAGTTCATGTGTACTTGATCAAGTAGCTATATAAAAAATTTAAATTAATAATTGGAAAATTATATATTATATAATTCATACCTCTCCTGCAGCATGTAAGGCTCATTTGATCCTGTTGATGTCAGAATCATGCAAGGATCCCACTGCAACATGATCCCCCTCACTGTCTGGCTCTATAAGAATGGTAGTAAACATCCCCGAAAATCCAGTACTAGGTACTGTGGCTCGATCAACTGATGTATAAACAGGAGGAGGAGGTGTATCCTGACCAACTGATATATGCTGGGGTGGGGCAATAGGATGTGCAGCAGCATTAGGCTGAGAATCTATATGCTCACAACCACGTCTAGATGCACCTGGTCTACCAAGTGCACACCTAACAAATGTTGGGGCATCCTATAGTGGGATCCCATGCTCCATAGCAATGATCTTATATGCATCCAAGAGATCACTGGATAAGCATGCACTCATCTATCGTAAAGGATCTGCCATGCATGCTTCCAACATTCATCAGTGATAATATGTCTACTCAAACATATGGATCATCACTCGCTGATGCATCATGAATGCCAGTATGAGAGTGCAACAAATATCTACCCACTCGATCTGATATCATCTCATCCACCCGTGTGGCTATAGTAGCAATACTGGAAAATATGGATTGTCTAGTGTCATCTGGTACACTATCTGCAGCATGTGCTAGGTCCGCACTCTTGGGAAGAACCATAAGGTTTGGACCAATCAATGTCCGTTTATTAACGAGCGGGGGTGCACCTAGTCGTCTAAACTTATCTAAAAATCTGCCCTTCCCTAGCCCAGCATGCTTCAGAAAATCGGTGTAATCAACATCATCCAACAAATGAAACTCTGCAAACAATTGTTTGTAGAATTAAAGGGGCAACTCATCCTTTTGGGGCCACCTATGATGAGTGGCTAACCATCTAGGATAGATAAATAGTGCTACTAGTACATCCGTGCACCTGGTTGGCATATTGCCTTTCACCCTACCAAAGGCCTGATAATGAGGAAACATGGTTTTCACATCAGCTATGGAAATCCTATCATTCATCATGTCCCATTTCACAGTACCACGTACACTGCATGAAAGGGATCTATAGAATTCCTCTGCGTTGACCTCGTCATATGGATTATAATTGTCGACGAGGTCAATCATATGAACTAGCTCATGTCTAATAGTCTCACCCCTTTATTTATTTGTTTGATCACGCATGTTTCCCAAAGTGATATTTAAATGATCTAAGGCACGTTGGAGTAGCTCTGATGTCTAATTGTAGAGTTGTTGTCTCTCCTATGGAGTTGTTGCAGACCTATGTGACGTCTGCTCACTCCCACGAGGATGAACACTAGGCTCAGAACTACTCATGTTATGTGATCCAGGATCGTCAGACATGATGTGAATGGATAATGTAGATCTAGATATATATATGCACATGTGCATGTATGTAGTACACATTAAATAATAATTAAATATGTAAACATACATTTAAATCATTTTAAACATATTTAAACATGTAAATTAAAAAAAGTAGATATATACATTTAAAAGAAATTTAAATGTCATAAATGCATACTTGAGTTAAAATTTTCTAGATATAAAGACAAATTTAAGATAAATTTCTAGAGATCTATGCACAAAAGAAATTTAAACAACTATACATTTAATTTTAAATTTCAATATATGTCTAATTTACAATTACATATATTTGCATATACAATAATTAATTTGAGTTTTAGTCAAATTAAGTCAAATTAAGACCCCAAGTTAAGTACAATTAATTTACAATTTTGCATATACAAATTAATTAATAGGCCCTAATTTGGTCTTATGTGGGACCCTAATAGGTCTTAAGGGGTGCACATGTGTCGCAAGGGACCTTTAGTGGTCCTAAGGGGTCACGCATGTGTTCTAACACATGTGTGACCCCTTAGGACCACATAAGACTCCTTGCGACACCATTTGGTCTTTTTTAGTCCTAATAGGTCTTAAGGGGTGCACATGTGTCACAAGGGGCTTTTAGTGGTCCTAAGGGGTCACGCATGTGTTCTAACACATGCATGACCCCTTAGGACCACATAAGACCCCTTGCGACACCATTTGGTCTTATGTGGTCTTAATAGGTCCTAAGGGGTGCACATGTGTCGCAAGGGGCCTTTAGTGGTCCTAAGGGGTCACGCATGTGTTCTAAGGCATGTGTGACCCCTTAGGACCACATAAGACCCCTTGTGACACTATTTGGGCTTATGTGGTCCAAATAGGTCCTAAGGGATGTACATGTGTCGCAAGGGGCCTTTAATGGTCCTAAGGGTTCATGCATGTGTTCTAACACATGTGTGACCCCTTAGGACCACATAAGACCCCTTGCGACACCATTTGGTCTTATGTGGTCCTAATAGGTCCTAAGGGGCCTTAAGTGGTCCTAAGGGGTCACGCATGTGTGTTCTAACGCATGCGTGACCCCTTAGGACCACTTAAGGCCCCTTGCAACACATGTGAATTATAATTTATATATGTGCAGAAGTAGAAGATACAATTTGAAGAGTCATGTGCAAGTAAATTTCATAAAAAGAAGCAAGCAGCCATTATCTTGAATGACATGGAAACAAGCTCATCAGCTGCCCAGAAGTGAGCAATTGGAGAAAATCAGAGGAAAGTGTTAAAGGGTGATAAATACATAGAGAGTATGCAATACAAACAAACAATGTATGGAGTGTGTGATGTGATCTCTAATTTATGTCTGGGGGGACTAACTGGTTTTGGAGTTCGGGGGAAACCTATTGGGCCAGGCTTGGAGGAAATCAATGTGTTCATGCAAGGGCCACATTTTTTCTATTATGAGAATGATGCTTTTTCACCGAAGGATATTTGGAAGACAATATCCAAAAATTTATATGGTGTGGAACCAGAGTTGGTGGACTCGAAGTACTTTTCAGCTTCCAGAAGACCAGAGAATGATGCTTGAAATCGCCCTTCTATTGGGAGATAGTGTACATAACCTCTTGGTCTTCTAAGACACTGAAAATTGTACTTAAAGTCCACCAACTCTGGTTCCACACCATATAATTTTTTGGATATTGTCTTCCAAATATCCATCAGTGCAAAAGCATCATTCTCAATATAGAAAAAAGGTGGCTCTTGCATGAACACATTGATTTCTTCCAAGCATGGCCGAATAGGTTTCCTCGGAACTCCAAAACCAGTTAGTCCCTCCGAACATAAATTAGAGACCAAATCACACACTCTAGACATTGTTTGTTTGTATTGCATACTCTCTATGTATTTACCACCCTTTAACACTTTCCTCTGCTTTTCTCCAATTGCTCTCTTCTAGGAAGCAGATGAGCTTGTTTCCATGTCATTCAAGATAATGCCCTCTTGCTTTCTTTTATGAAATTTACTTGCGAACAATTCTTCAGCTTCTGTATAGATATAAATTATAATTCACATGTGTCGCAAGGGGCCTTAAGTGGTCCTAAGGAGTCACGCATGTGTTCTAACACATGCATGACCCCTTAGGACCACATAAGACCCCTTGCGACACCATTCGGTCTTATGTGGTCTTAATATGTCCTAAGGGGTGTACATGTGTTGCAAGGGGCCTTTAGTGGTCCTAAGGGGTCACACATGTGTTCTAATGCATGTGTGACCCCTTAGGACCACATAAGACCCCTTGCAACACCATTTGGGCTTATGTGGTCCTAATAGGTCCTAAGGGGTGCACATGTGTCACAGGGGGGCTTAAGTGGTCCTAAGGGGTCATGCATGTGTTCTAACACATGTGTGACCCCTTAGGACCACATAAGACCCCTTGTGACACCATTTGATCTTATGTGGTCCTAATAGGTCCTAAGGGGTGCACATGTGTTGCAAGGGGGCTTAAGTGGTCCTAAGGGGTCACACATGTGTGTTCTAACACATGCGTGACCCCTTAGGACCACTTAAGGCCCCTTGCGACACATGTGAATTATAATTTATATCTGTGCAGAAGTAGAAGATACAAGTTGAAGAGTCGTGTGCAAGTAAATTTTGTAAAAGAAAGCAAGCAGCCATTATCCTAAATCACATGGAAACAAGCTCATCAACTGCCCAAAAGAGAGCAATTGGAGAAAAGAAGAGGAAAGTGTTAAAGGGTGATAAATACATAGAGAGTATGCAATACAAACAAACAATGTCTGGAGTGTGTGATGTGGTCTCTAATTTATGTCTGGAGGGACTAACTGGTTTTGGAGTTCGGGGGAAACCTATTGGGCCACGCGTGGAGGAAATCAATGTGTTCATGCAAGGGCCACCTTATTTCTATTATGAGAATGATGCTTTTGCACCGAAGGATATTTGGAAGACAATATCCAAAAATTTCTATGGTGTGGAACCAGAGTTGGTGGACTCGAAGTACTTTTCAACTTCCAGAAGACCAAAGAATGATGCTTGAAAGCGCCCTTCTATTGGGAGATTGTGTACATAACCTCTTGGTCTTCTAAGACGCTGAAAAGTGTACTTTGATTCCACCAACTCTGGTTCCACACCATAGAAATTTTCGGATATTGTCTTCCAAATATCCTTCACTCTTAAAAAATATGGTTTGTTGTAAAAAACTACTTTTCGAGGGAGATGGAAAAAATTTTAAAAAAATCTTCAAAAAAAATTTTTAAAAATATATTTAGAATCTATAGACAAAATTCTAGAAATCATTAATTTACATCATCTTCAAATTCTTAACAGTTTAAAAGTTATAGATGTCGGAAGTTGAAGATTATTTTAAAAATGTTCATCTCAGTGTCAAAAGTGGCAAAAAAGTGGGAACCATTATTGTGAGTTCACCCTGCGCCTCCCTTGCCTCGTTCATCGAGACTAGAATTAAGAATTTCATCACTTATTTCCCCCTTTAGCGAACCACATAGTAATCCATAAGCAACATGATCGTACTCCTTTCATCCATGATCTTTAGAACATCATCAAGCTCTCCTAAATAACTCTTTTCACTAGTTTCTTACACAACGCGACCACCATTTTCTTGTCTTCTCTAACATCAATAAGAGAAGTCACAAACATCATAGTGATGTTTGTGTTGACCTTATATTGATGCTCAACCTTTAAAAACTCCTCACCTAACACCCTTTGGACAACATGCACTACAATCCCATGCCCTGCATAAAATACTTGCTTTATCCTATTCTCAGAGACTCACCCAAAAATGACATTTGTCTCTTCCTATGACATAGACACAGAGGTGTATCCATTGGCCAACTTCATTCAATCCTGAACTATCATGTATGCTAATAACCTCTACCACAATTGCTTTCTAGCTTCATCCCACCCTCTTAATCATGCATTTCATCATTCGATGAACACATACAAATTTTTGAGTATCGTCTTTGTGTCTTGTCATGTTTTCCCACAAGCGAGACTTGCAGGGGGCATCCTTTCAACCAAGGTGTCCTTCACATCTCCTCCCAACCTTAGCTGTCGTTTAATCCTCAATATATTTCTCCATCCTCCATGATAAATAATTGATTGGCCAACTCCTGTTTCACACTCAATTGGAGATTGTGCACTTACCAACTTGCGGATTGGAATGGTTACTTGAGAATGTGACATCTTACATCTCATTATTCTATCTATCTTGCTATTGCACACCTCTCACTAGGTCCTACTCTCCACCTCAGCCGCTTTCTTGGCAAGTGCGTCAACTTCTTTATATCCTTCCCTATAAATATGCAACACTTTAAACTCATCGTGTACCTTTTAACAATTTTCTTAATTGGCCTCAACCATCTCTCTAATTTTTAATTAGGGATCATGCTTTACCTGATTGCATTGATCATAATGAGGGAGTCTCCTTCAAGATGAATTTTATTGGCCTTGACTTCAAATCCACACTTCCCAATAGTGCAACCTTGAATTCTACTTCATTATTGGTCATCACTCCTAGATGTTCAGAATTGTCATTCTAAATTTTACCCTCATGATTTATAGCTAAGCATCCTACCCCACTTAACCCTAGATTCCCTTTTGAGGCCCCATTGAAGTTCACCTTTATCCATCTAATCTCTGACTCAGTCGATTTGACATTTTCCCTCAGATTGCTTGGAAGATTAACCTTCCTAACCTCATTAACGAGGGTACCTTTGTATGTATATCACTTTCTATCTCTAGATCTTTATACTTCTCTTTCCCACTCTCACTCTATCTCTCTCTATCTTCCCTCACTATATATTTATCTCTTAAATCTCTTTACGTTCCCCCCCCCTCTCTCTCTCTCTCCTCCTCTCCTCCTCTCCTCCTCTCCCTCTCCTTCTCTATCTCCATCTCCATCTACATATCTCTACTTTCCTCTCTAACTATTGGTATGAATCTTCTCTTATTTTAAATAGATGAATTTTATAAATAGAGAACACGAGAAAGTTTTGAACTAAAACATAGAATAGAAATAGAATCAAACTAAAGTGGAATACATGCTTTTTAAGGCACATGAATTAAGTTAAAAATATATATAATCTAGTTAACATGCATTTAATGGTTAGATCAAATGCTTTGTTAAATTATAGTAAGAGAGATACTTTTTTTTTTAATTTATGCTTAAATACTTTCTATCAAATGTGAAAGGAAATAAAAGAGCAAGGAAAGGAAAATTAATCCAAGAAAGTTTATGATGAAGTAATAGTTACCATGAGAAAAGCAAAGACCTTGGAGCATCACCCAAATGTAAAGAAGGAGGCACAAGAACTTTTGAAAGGGGAAAAGCAAAGAAAAACCCCTTGTGATATTATGAATGAGGCAATGCCTAAAAATGAGAGAGAGAGAGAGAGAGAGAGAGAGAGAGAGAGAGAGAGAGAGAGAGAGAGAGCAAGAAGCTCTTTACAATATTGTCATTAAGAAGAAATGAGAGAGGAGGCATCTCTTAAATAGAGATGAGGAGAGGAGTTACAAAGTAACTCCAAATCTATGAATGCCACCATTCATAAAATGTGTGTGCCATGTGTCCACATCCTCTTATGGAGGAAATCTAATATTCCTTAATAAAGGAAAATAAAAGAAATGACTTGTCCTCACACATGTACTAGAGGACAAATTACATGTAGGAATTCCAAAGGAATATCCTAAATTAAATAAAAATAAACCTAAGCTAAGTAAAGATTAAATATTCTAACACCCCCCCTTAAGCTTTACTTGGGGAGCTTACATCAAACCCTTCAATGGGTTGTAATCCAAGATTTTTACAATGAAATTGGAACTTTTCTTTACAAAGTGGCTTGGTCAAAATATCTGCAACTTGGTCTTCCCCCTTGCAATAGAGGAGTGAAACTTGCTTGTCTTCAATTTGTTCTCTAATAAAGTGGTGTTGGAGAGCAATGTGTTTTGTCCTTGCATGGAAAACTGGATTTTTAGCCAAGGCAATGGCACTTTGGTTGTCACAATACAATGGAGTTGGTTCATGTTGAGGTAGACCCAAATCTTCAAGTAATCTTCTAAGCCACAAGACTTCTTTGGAAGCATTAGTGCATCCTTTGTACTCAGCTTCAGTGGTTCCAAGAGAGGTAGATTGTTGCTTTTTACTATTCCAAGAAATTGCTCCTGAACCAACAAAGAAACAATAACCACAAGTAGATTTCCCATCATTGGGATCTCCACCTAGATCGGAATCAGTAAAACCTTTTAAAGTAAAATCAGAATTTGCATCATAAAACAAACCTACATTAATTGTTCCTTTAATATATCTTAAAATTCTTTTAGCAACTTTAAAATGTGTTTGTTGAGGTTTAGACATGAATCTTGAAACCAAACCAACACTATAAGCAATATCGGGCCTAGTAAGAGTTAAATAATTTAAACTTCCAACTAATTGTCTATACAAAGTAGCATCAACAAGAGGAGTTTGCATATCAAGCATTAACTTAGTGCCTAATTCAATAGGAATTGAAACATGATGAGCATCATTCATTTTAAACTTATCTATGAGATCTTGAGCATATTTACTTTGAGATAGGAAAATTCCTTTAAAGGTTTGCCAAATTTGCATTCCTAAGAAATAATGTAAAAGACCTAAATCAGTCATTTGAAATTTTTGATTAAGTTGAAACTTAATATCAGAAATCAAAGTATTGGAACTTGAAGTAAGAATCAAATCATCTACATACAAGATAATAATTATAATATCATCTTCACTATGTTTAATATACAAGTTAGGATCATTTTTACTTCTAATAAAGCCTTGAGAAAGAAAGAATTCATTAATCTTTGAATACCACTCCCTAGAAGATTGCTTTAATCCATAAATTGATTTCTTTAATTTACAAACTAAGTGTGCATTACCTTCTTTAATAAAACCAGGAGGTTGAGACATATAAATTTCCTCATGTAAATCACCATTAAGAAAAGCACTTTTAACATCCATTTGGTGAATAGGCCAATTCATTCTAGAAGCTAATGCAAGCACAAGTTTAATTGTAGGCATTTTAGCAACAGGAGCAAAAGTTTCATTATAATCTAAGCCTTCAATTTGAGAAAAACCTCTAGCAACTAATCTAGCTTTAAATTTAGTAACTTGATTATTAGCATTCAATTTAGTTTTATAAAGCCACTTGCAAGAAACAATATTTTTACCATGAGGCAAGGGAACTAAATCCCAAGTTTGGTTAGAAGTTAAAGTATCATATTCTTCCTTCATTGCTTTTTGCCAATGTGGTTGATTTTTAGCTTGATCAAATGTTTTGGGATCATTAGAATTCATAATAGTAGTCATTAAAGCATAATTACAATAATTAACTCTCCTAGCTTGAAGTTTATCCATTCTAGCTAAGTATTCATCACTATCTTGAATTAAAGATTTAAACCATTTAGGTATTCTTTTAGAAGTAATGGATTCATCACTAGAAGAAGAGTCATGAGGAGTAGAGTTATTATTATCATCATCACTATCACTAGAAGGAATAGAAAGAGATGCATTAGGAGTAGGGTTAAGAGAAGGAGGTTGGTCCTCCACAAGCACAACTTTGGTTTGACCAAGTTCATCATCCTTCACTTTAGAACAATCATGAATGCCCTTTTCTGCAATACAAACATCTCTTGCAACTTTTACCTTGTTAGTAATAGGATTGTAAACTCTATAACCTTTAGTATTTTCATCATAACCAACAAAAATAAAAGGAGAAGATTTAGCATCTAATTTTTTTCTTTTCTCCTTAGGTTTGTGAACATAAGCTATGGAACCAAAAATTCTTAAATTCTGCAAATTAGGCTTTCTACCAGACCAAGCTTCTTCAGGAGTTTTATCCTTTAAGGCTTTGGTAGGTGTTCTATTAATTAAATATGTTGCACAAACCATAGCTTCAGCCCAAAACTTGTAATCCATATTTTTAGCATGCAATAAACATCTAGCCATTTCAACAATTGTCCTATGCTTCCATTCTGCCACACCATTTTGTTGTGGTGTATAAGGAATGGTAAGCTCATGTTTAATTCCAAAAGATTTTAAATAAGAATTAAATGCATTATTGACATATTCTCTTCCATTGTCAGTACGAAGAATCTTAATTTTAGAACCAGATTGCCTTTCTACAAACATATGAAATTCAGTAAAAACATCAAGCACTTGATCCTTACTATGAAGGAAATATATCCATGTTCTCCTTGAAAAATCATCAACAAAGGTAAGTGCATACCTTGAACCTTGGATGGAGGGATTCTCCATGGGACCCAAGAGATCACTATGAACGAGGTGCAATTTAGTGTATGCCCTCCAAGATTGACCATGAGGAAAGGGTTCCCTATGCATCTTACCACTCATGCAACCATTGCAAACAATTTGAGAAGTAACAATAGTAGGCAATCCATCAACCATATTTGCTTTTTGCATTAGTGAAATATAATCAGAATTGAGATGGCCAAGTCTTTCATGCCATATAGTAAAATCAACAGTAGTAAGCAAAGAATACTTTGGAGGAGCAAATTCATAGAACTTGAATAAGTTATCACTATCCATTTTAGCAGTAGCAATAACATGATTAGTGTTTGGATCAATGATATAACATACGCCCCTATAAAAGTTAATCTTATAATCTTGACAAAGTTTAGGAACTGAAATCAAATTTGATTTTAATTCAGGAACATAAAGAACATCATGTAATTTCCCATTAGGAACATTCACATCACCAATAGCTTCAACTTTACAACTATGATTATTAGCTAATTGAACAGGAATATTAGAAGTATCGGGATGCAAAGATTCAAAACATTCTTTATGAGAAGTAACATGTTGAGATGCACCAGAATCAATAATCCACTCAAGTGGTTGAGAAACATTATAAGTACATGTAAATGCATGACGAGATGAATTACCATTATTATTATTACCCTTCTTATGATGAGGTTTATGTTGATTATTTTGATTATTTTGATTCATGGGCTTTTTACCATTTTGTTTCTTAAAACAATTATTAGTAATATGTCCATCTTTCCCACAATATGTGCAATGGGGTCTTGTTTGAGAATTATTCCTTTGATTATTGTGATTATTATTATGATTATTATTATGAGAATTATTATGATAGGATTTAGAATGAGATTGATAATTAGAAGATTTGTGATTGTTATGATGATTATTATTATGATTATGATTATGTTTATTATTATTGGATCTAAAGTTATTATTATGATTTTGATTTTTAGACATAAAAGCATGTTCGCTACTTTTAAGAGTACCAAATTGAATTAATTTAGCTTCCTCTTGACGCAATAAATTACGAAAAATATCATATGTTAATTGAGTAGCTAAGCTAGGAATAGCAAGTTGAGCATGAATATTCGTAATAAATTGTTGAAATTGACGAGGAAGACATTTTTTAAGAATAAGATGAATTAAACGTAAATCAGCAAGAGTAACTCCTAAACCAGTTAATTGACTATTAACAGAATCAAACTTTAATAAGAATTCATCCATAGTTTTAAAGTCCGTATACCTTAGATCTTCAAGTTGATCTTGAAGTTGAATTTTTCGGGATTCATTTGAGCTATCATAAGTTGTTTTTAAAATTTCCCAAGCTTCATGCGCTTTTGTACAATTTCCAATTAAAACATACAAATCAGGAACCATTGAAATACCAATTAAACCAAGTGCTTCCTCATTTTGAGCCTTCCATCTATCTATGTCGGCTTGAGGAGCAGATGTAGCGGGTTCAAATGTTTTATCAGTCGCAACATCCAAAAGGTGTTTGAAACGAGAAATAAACGAGATATGTGTTTTCCAAGAATGATAATTGGAACTATTTAATTTAATTTCTAGAATTAAGGTAGACATGATAATGATTCGAAATAAAAAATGCCCCTTTTATTAAAAAGAAATAACTACTTGAATTAAAAAAAAAAAAATTAACCTCCTTAATTAAAATAACCAGTTTTGATTTAAAAATATTATAGAGCGAAAAGTATGTTTTTTTGTTTAAAATAACAATTTAAAAAAAAACTATTTAACAAAAATATTATTGTCAAATCCTAAAAAAACTTTATATTAAAACTTTAAATAATAAAACAATTTTATATTTACCAAAGAAAAAATTATTTAAACTGTAATAACAAATTGAAATTGATATTTTTTAAAATTTTATTTAAACAGATTGCAAATCTTAATAACTATTTTATATTAAAAAAACTTTATTAGAAAAACTTTGTGCAAAGACTTTTATTTGAAATTTTAAAAAAAACTTTATAACTAAAATTTTAACGTTATTAACTGTTAAACTTTTTGTTAAAAGGTTAATAAACTATCGAAGATTTTGTATATATTAAAATGGCGTTGTATCAAAACAACTTAAACGGCCCAATACTATGGGAGTAGGGAAGGCTGACAGAGTTGCAGAGACGTTAAAACAAAAAAAACAAAGTTGCAGGGAATCCAGCAACGTTACAAACATGCAGCGCACAGGGAATATGACGTTAGATTTGAAGGAAAGAATATTAGGTTAAAGTTTGTAACTAGATATTGCTAGAAGGCGAAGGGAGCCAGGTGAGAGGCAGGTTGAAGAACAGCACAGGAAGGAGGAGTCGAAGGGAAGCAGAAGGTGAAACGCAGCAATGGCTCCTCCCAAAGGTGCTGCAAAGAAGGCTGATCGTAAACGACAGGCACAAAAGGCTGCTAAAGCTGTGAAAGCTGGAGCAATTACATTGAAGAAGAGAATATTACTAGAAAAATGGAGTGATATTGATTAGGGTGAGTTCGATTGTAAAGATTACTAACTGTGCAAGTACCCGAAATATTTATACAGTTTCTATCAAAATAAATTATACTTAATACTCTAATGGATTTTAAAAAACATTATCTTTCATAAAATACGTAGATCTAAAACAATTTGTCTGCTGAGACGTTTAATAAGGAAGTGAAAATCAATGTGTGCGGGCTTTTTTTTTAATGACAGGATCGAAAACTAAAATGTTGCATTAGTAATTTGATCCGTGTGAATCAATTCTCTAAGAGCGTGCACTTCTCTGCAAGCTATTTAACTCACCAGAAAAAGACTTATATTGTTGTCTTTAAAATTTTAGGTCCTCATGATATGAACAGCCAATGGAACATTTCTTAAGTGTTTTATTGAAAATAGGGGTTTTGCTTAAGCTGATACAGATAAACAGAATTGAAGATAACTTGAGGAAATCTAAAAAGTGGAATTATTCAGCTATTCAAATGCCGCTTTTAACAGTTAAAAAAAAAAAATTGATTTTAGATTTTAAATTTTCAATATGCTTAAATACAGAGAAGGTTTGAAATAAACTGATAAAGAATAAATTATATCTGCCTTAAAGAGAAATTATAATAGCTTACTACAATCAGTTATTTTTACAATATAAACCCTTTTATTTATCAATAACACCTGCCAATAAAGATGTTAGGACTGAATGGCAGATTCAAACAAATTGAATCAGAATAGTTGTAAGCAAGAAAAAGAGTTAAAATATGCAAGTGAATCAGAAATGAAATTTAATAATAAACTAGTTTTGGCGGCAAGCCGACCAAATAAATTAAGAAGACTAAGTTTGGCGGTAAACCTTCCAAACTAAATGAATATGAAATCTAAAATATGCAGGAAAAGAAGTTAGCACCGGAGTTTTAGCAGCAAGCCTTCCAAAACTTTAAAAATAATTAAATTTGAACTAGAAAGAAGGAACTTTGGCGGCAAGCCTTCCAAAGCCCTTTTTAATAAAAAACTAACTAGAATAGGAGATTAAACCTGCAGGCAAACTCGTTAACAAGTTTGAAAAAAAAATTAAAATCTGAAACTAAAACCTGCACAATAGAAAATATTAGAAAAGAACTTCTTCTCCTCTCAAGAATGCCTCCAATAAGGTGAACTCCACTGAATGGTAACCTTCATCAATGTTAACTTAAAACAAGGATTAGAAACCTGCTCTGATACCATGAAAGGAAATAAAAGAGCAAGGAAAGGAAAATTAATCCAAGAAAGTTTATGATGAAGTAATAGTTACCATGAGAAAAGCAAAGACCTTAGAGCATCACCCAAATGTAAAGAAGGAGGCACAAGAACTTTTGAAAGGGGAAAAGCAAAGAAAAACCCCTTGTGATATTATGAATGAGGCAATGCCTAAAAATGAGAGAGAGAGAGAGAGAGAGAGAGAGAGAGAGCAAGAAGCTCTTTACAATATTGTCATTAAGAAGAAATGAGAGAGGAGGCATCTCTTAAATAGAGATGAGGAGAGGAGTTACAAAGTAACTCCAAATCTATGAATGCCACCATTCATAAAATGTGTGTGCCATGTGTCCACATCCTCTTATGGAGGAAATCTAATATTCCTTAATAAAGGAAAATAAAAGAAATGACTTGTCCTCACACATGTACTAGAGGACAAATTACATGTAGGAATTCCAAAGGAATATCCTAAATTAAATAAAAATAAACCTAAGCTAAGTAAAGATTAAATATTCTAACAAAATGCATAAAAGAAGAAGAAGAACTTTTAACATCTACAAGGCTAAATAGTGAAAGCATATGGGACAACCAACCTTGCCATCATTGACTTTTGCATTTCAATTCTTTTTCTCTACAAGGTGATGATGAGCTCCCCAATTTCTCAACATCCCCCTCATATAAAGAAAAAGAACACATCTATCATTAGTTCCATAAAATGGAATCATGAAAATTATATTTAGATTACCAAATTGTTTTAGGGATGAGAAATGATTTTGCATGAGTTTCTTTACTGCAGTTGTAAAGAAATGCACACACAATAGGGAATTGGGTATGGACATGCATCAACAAAGGCACCAATTTGGGATAAGGATAATACATAGAACTTCATTTTAAAAGGAAGAAGTGCGATCGCATTAGGCATCATTATTTTTCTTTACATTATGTCCATGAGCTTCTGTTTGACACGAACAAGAGAGACAGTGGCAAGGAATTTGACCTTATACCAATCGATTACAAAGTGTTAAAAGCCTTTTAACAATTACTTTTGTTTTTAATTAGTGTTGGTAGACATTCTACAATTAGATATATGCACCTCAAACACATGTACATAAAAACACGGTGAACAATCTCATTCAAATTTCTAAATTGCAGTCGTTCCATTATATATATATAAATAAAATTTTAATTAGCTAGCACATGCACCTATAGGAGGTTCATGGGAAACGCTAATAATAAATTAAAGGTAAATTTAAATATATTTTAATGTTATATAATTATTTATATGATAATTTAAAATTACACATTTTTTGATAATAAATTTTTATATACACTGCTTGTTAATAAGAGTTAGAGATGAAAGCTTGAAGTTGGTTTTATTGGCATTATGCATTAGCAAAACATACTTATTATTTGTTTTCTCTATTCGTAATATAAATTGGAATGATTTGAAGCTATCTTGTTTTGTCCTATTATGCCTTCAATAAAACAAAACATGATGGACAAAAGACTTACAAGAGTAGGAGCTACACACTATGACATTATTCAAAATATTTGATGATATTTTCTACTTGTGTTTGTGACAAGCTAGATGTTGGAAAGAGAATAAAACACAATAAAGAAATTATCTAACCGACTCCAAATTCAAAAAAATAAACTCAATAAAACCATGGCAAGTGACTTACCTCAAGTGCAAAAATTGTGTTATGTTATCAATGATGTCAATAAATTTTGATTTGTAAAAATAATCATTGTAACATATAATTAGATATAGATGCTATTCAACAATTTTTCAAATTTTGTTGAATTTTCTCATTCTATTTGAAATAATCAAATTCATTTGAAGAATCTAAATAACCTTATTCCATTGCATGAACAATATGATAGAATTGATTGATAGTATTGTAAATGTTATTGCAATTTCCAATTTAAAGAACAAGTTATATGCAGGATGGTGTATTTTAAAATTTTGATATTATAACTATGACAATAATATTGTAATCTTTCTTTTGCTGCAGGTATGGAGGATGAACATGTATCGATTTCAATGTCGTCTCCTTTCTTTTGAATGATGTATATATAGTAAGGTTGTCACGATAAAGTGGCACCTTGATCGGACATGTCTTTTAGACATGTCCAACCAAGATGTCACTTGATCGTGACTCTTACCAATATCAACCAATCTATTCGATGATAACTAATTGGTGCTAGTGTAAATGATAACAAATCTGTAAACATATTCGATAATGAATCGGTATCATTGCAAATAATAACAGTTCGATAATCACACCCGATAGTGAATCAGTGTCATTGCAAATAATAACAGTTCGATAATCACACCCGATAGTGAATCGGTGTCATTGTAAATGATGACAGATTGGTAAACACACCCGATAGTAAATCGGTGTCAAAGTAAATAAGTCTGATAACTAATAGCATTTAGATCGACGCTTAACTATGTTAAGCAAGTCATCGATCTAATCTATCTTTATCCAATTGTCAATATCATAATTATGATCAATGTTATATAAAGCATGAATCAGATAATCTAATAGCATAGATGAATACGCTAATAACAGAATGAGTTAGGAGAGTCTTATCTTGCAGAAACTACTATTGCATTAACACTCCCTCTTAGCTTTGGAAGATAGATAAAGTAACCTGCATCACATTTCTTTTCCATAATGTTAGTCTCCAAGAATATATATCATCTATACATATGATATGAAGTACCATCAGGACATAAGATAAAAATATAAAACATCACTCTAAGTATGTGACATAGAGTATCACCTAACCATGTGATATAAAAGATTCATCATTTTATTACGACAAGATATCACCTGAACAAGTGATATTAGTATTGCCTAAACATGCAATATTAAGGATAAACATATGAGGATGGTTAAATCCTCATCTTATCCAGGTTGTGATATGTGCACAAACATTTTCTTGAACAATATATTTGAAATCAAAAATCTTCCCAAAGGCGTGAGAACTAAAGGATCATCAGCCAAAATATCATGTCGAGCATCTCAAAAAGAGTTTCACCGAAAGGATAGTTTCATCGAAATAAAGCATAAAGTGCAAAACACTAAGTTAAAATGTCTTCGGCAAAATATCTCTTTCGGTAAATGAAAGAAGTCGCTCATCGATATTGCAGTTTCATCGAAAAGCGAAAGGCCAACAAAAGGTGAAGTCAAGGAAATACAATTGCCAAGGAGACTTAAAAAACATCCATCAAAAAACAAATCTTATCGATAACAGTATATCGATAAAAATAGAGGGGTTTCATCGACAAAAGAAGGACACCGAAGAAAGAAGGATCTCGGAGGGCTCGCATGAAACTTTCATCGAAGAATAGAACTCATCGAAATACGATTTCGATGAAACTCACGAGTAACTCATCGATAAAGATTTCATCGAAGAAAGGATTGCTTCGGGGAGACTAGAAGATGGTTTTTCAATGAGGGCCATTCACCGATAAGATGATATCGAGGAAAGTGAACTTTCGATGAAAGATTAAAGCACTCAACCGAAGACAAGGGTTTCATCGAAAACTCGATACACAGTCGTTTCAGTTGAACAGTACTTCCCGCGAAGGAATTGAAAGCTCAAGTTGAGGTTGTCACATCTGCAATTAAGTTTGAACATTTGAGTAGCCGTTATAAACATAGAAACATTAACTATTGCACAAGTTGCTCACACAATTACAGCTGAATTGATCGAATTTTCATAAGAACCAGATTGTTGCCAAGAGACGGAAAGTTACGAGGAGTTAGCTGAGGTTCGTAGACAACAGCTAGAAGAGCTCGACAATTCTCCAAGTAAGTGTGATTTCTTACATTGATTGAAATTATGGAACCTTCTTCTTCTTCTAAAAAGAGTAGGAAAGGAAAGGAATTGAACCCTGAAGAGAAACCCAAACGACAAAAAAAGGAGGGTAGAGCTTTAGCTCAGGATCTGTTAGACCAGTGCCTGACATCCAGTGTGAGGTCCAAAAAAATTAAGAGTGAAGAGGAAGGGTTGGAAGATAGATTTGAACATCTTGGAGACATATGGACTAAAATCAGAGGACATGAGTTGTTCTTATTTGGTTACAAGAGAAGGGATGCTCCTGAGCCCGTGAGTAACCTGTGGAAGAAGAATTTAGGGAAATCGGTAGTTCCAAATGTATTTGTGGATGTCGAATTAATGAAAGCTCTAGTAGATTGTTATGATCCAAAAACCAAAACCATATGTGACTACCGACGGAATCCTATGGTGGTGGTTAACAAACAGACTATTGATATGGTGTTTGATCTAGACTGGGAAGTAGAAGAGAAAATTGATATACAGAAACTGTCGCGGGAGCTCTTTAATTTAGAGGACATCTATAGGACATGGAGACTACCCATTCACTGGCCAAAAGTGGGAAAGTCCTTAGTTCCATTCAGTAAAGATGACAAAGTGCCATTTGATGTCAACCAATTCCATTTGTATTCCAAGTATACATACTATGCTGCAGCGCAAGTATTAGGCTTGGAAGCTCATCCTCTCATGGATATTGGGGTTATGATTCTAAGTGTTGGTCTACAATCAAAAGACCCCAGGCCGTTTGACTATGCCACTTATGTTGCAGATGCCCTAAATCATGGGTTGGAAAAGTTAAAAGGAGACCTTGTAAATGTTCATTTCTCATTGTATTCCTTATTAATGCACATTATTCTTTATTGTGGACAAGAAATCAATTTCTGGTCAGACGATTTTAGCATCAGAGCTTATGATAAAAATGGTTTGAAGAAACCAGTCCAGTTGTGGGTTTCCACATGGGATCAAAGATTTATAAACAACCAATATTGGCACTTTTAGGAATATTTTGTAAAACCACTTAGCGCAGCCTTCGGACAACATAGAGATTATACTTTGTCTCCTGAAATTAAGAGATTCCTCAGGCCAAAAGACTTTTCTCCAGAGTCTCAGATCGATCACAACTGGGGTGACTGGTATTGCCACCTTAATCATACAGAAATCAGGGTATTCGGGTATGAAGGAAAGCCATACACGCTTCCAATTACAGTGCCAAACAGGGTGGCTAGCCTAGAGATTGTAAGACAATTGTCCGATGTCAGTGCCAAACATCTCACAGATTTTGGTAAACAATCTATTGTGCCAGGTTTATTGGTGTTTTCTGATTTCATTGTTAAAAGTTCTAAAAGTTATCATTTACTTCAAAATAAATTAGATTATCATGGCATGACTCTGGGTGATCCTAGAGAGAACTTTGATCCTGAGGGATATATAAGAGCTACAAGGGCATCACAGAAACTAAAAGCCGGAATACATGTGGCTCAAATGCCAGACAATTTGATCAGGAACCTTGAGAGGAAAGAGGCCAAGGTTTTGAGAGAAAGAATCTAGATGACTTGGGAAGCCTTCAAGTGGAAAAGAGCAAGGGGGATGGTGGATGGAGACCTACTTGGAAACCTCCAAGATCCTTTGGAGATAGCCAAAAAACTACTTCAGCATGAGGTAGAGATTATGAATAGAGTACCCCCACAGTTCCTCCATTTTGTCAACACTGAGAAAGATAGTAAACCATTGGCTCACATGTCACCGAAATCAGCTGCTAGTAGCATCCCTGCTGACTCCCCTAGAGAAGATTATCCCCCTGGTTTTGAAGCAGAGGTAGATGTAGACACTGGTGAATTTAATATTAGAGATATAGTTGATATAAGGATGACGGAACATGAGGACTTTGTTGCAGATGACGGATTCGCTTCTTCAAGAGAATTCCTTTCATTCTTGTACCAGTACAAAGGGGCTCATGTGAAATGAAGTATGGCTGGGAGATCAGAAGAAGAACAGATGAGAAGGCTACAAGATGAGATAGATGCCCTCATGAAAGATATGACCCCTGAGAAGGGGAGGAAAATATTAAAGGAGGCTGGAGTTATCATATTTTCAGGTTGGGATATAAATTCAGTGCTTCTGTTTGATGGATTCTTGAAGAAGCAAGACACAAATCCACAGGTATTGCCTCAAGAGATAGATAAATTGTTCATGGGCTTGGGGTATGATCCTGATCAAAAAGCTCTCCTACAATGAGCACTATATCCGAGAGGAAAAAGACCAATTATTGTGGATGTTGAAGAAACCTTTGGACACCTTATGGTTCATCAGGTAGGAAAGACTGACCCTAGGGTCACTGCAAAGTTAAACTTGGATGTAGCCAAATTAAATCTGGATCAGACAGAGTTTTTGGTCAGGGAAAACATTACCTATAAGGGTTTATATGAAAGAACTAAAGAGGAGAATCAGAGGCTACAAGCAAGGATATTGCAATTTGAGACAGGAACTCCTTTAAATGAATATGTTGCATATCCCAAAGGACGAAGCTTGGATGATATCTCTGATGTTCTGTATTGGAAATATCAAGCAGAAAAGGCTACCAAACAGGTGAATAATATTCAGCAAAAGATGGATAAATTGGTTAATGATGTCATTGAACATAGGTTCAACACCATGCTCATACATGTTGAACATTATTAGAGGGTGTACACTGGAACCATAAAGTCATTATGAGAGCATGAAAGGTTAAAAGCACGATTGCATGAAGTGATAAACAGTGTTGATGTGATGACGCTAGAGGAGAAAACAGAAGGGACTTCGTATATGGAAAATCATGTTAAATTTGAAGATATGCTAAAAGGAGATCTTAAAGAATTGGATGATGGGAACCCTATTGGAATGCCCTCGATTTATAAAGAGGGAGAGTTAATATCTATGGATGAATGGTGGAATGAACTTCTAAGCGTCAAGGATCGAGCTCTGTCAAGATTGGATCGAAGCAAAGACATGGCCCCTACCATCAACCAGATGATATTCGAATACCTTTCACAGGGAGAAGAATTAAAGAAACAGAGCATCAAGATCAAGACTTTTAAAGAAGATGATTATATTCATCATTTAGGGATTCTTAATCTCTTTTTACTTAAGTTTGTTAGGAATGTTCAAATTGACAATTAGTATTTCGAAAAGACACGTCTTTTCATAGATAACATTTTCTCTCATATATATATGAGAGAGGTTTCTTGTAATGTTTTTTTTAAGAGATATCGTAAGAACAAGACAGTAATGTATGACAGTCTGTAAGTTTTCTGTTGTACAAATTTTGATGGAATACATAATATAATCAGTCGTCTTTTCTTTGCATATGTGTTGTGGATTATTTCATTTTGTTATTGGCAGTCGCTTGTGATATTATCTAAGGGAGGTAAGGTTATTCATATTCTTTGAGTGAGATTTATGTTGTATGTCATAAGGTTGAAATACAAGTTCTGCTTGCGAATTGTAATTGTTCTTTGCAGTGCTTACCTGGATGGTCCCTTAAAGGTAGGGTTAAATTCATTCAAGCAACTTATGATATAGGCATTCGATTGATCTCATAAGAAATAGTAACTGACAGATCCATAAAGGGGTGGGTTTAAAACTGTCTCACAAGTTCACACAGTAAGTCCTAAGAAAATATAAAGACTCTGTAGCCCAGATAGCAAAGAAGGCACTGGCCATTTATAAATTACACTTATCACCTTATTCATCACATGTTATTTTAAAGCAATAGGAGTAATTGAGTAGGAAACATAGAGTAAGTTGGCAGTAGTGTATACATAGATCAAATAGCTTCTACAACAACAATCTTGAACTCATCTGCTATATCTCCATCCTAGGAATTTATGCCATTCTGAGATAGGAGGAAGCCAGATCAAGATATTTAATCTGCTATAAAAGGCACTAGTCATTGAAAACAACTAGTGAATAGGTACAACCGCCTAGGTCCTGTAGAGCCTAAAGTGAGAGAGTTAGTAGCCAAATATGTTCGCTCTATAAGTTGGCCAAGTCAATTGGAGGGTTTGATTATAGGAGTTGGCATTTCCTTAGAACCTATCCAATCTGTTGATTTGAGATCCAACAGATTGGCGACTCTGCTGGGGAGGAATTTTTAAGACTCTGCTGTGGGAGAGAACTCAGAAGAAAGAAAAAACTTTCCTCTTAAGAAGAGAGGTGGCGACTCTGAATTAAAAAAAAAGGAGAGGAATATCTATGCACGGAACGAGATCAATCACAAAAGGACAACCTTTATCCCAGTTAGATTTCCCTCAATGAAAGAACAAAAAAAAAGAAGAATCCATGAATGAAATCATGAAAGAAAGGTACAATCAGTATAAGTATGAAAACAACCAACATTCACCTTTAAGAGAACAGGATAAAGCAACTAATTCAAGCCCAGTAAACGAGGATTTGGTTGCAGCATACAAAGCCCAAAAGGGCCGATATCAAATTCCCCCTGGTTTTTAATGTCACGAAGCACAATCCAGACAAAACACATCGCCTCCATCGGGATCAGGTATGGCAGATCCTGCAGATAGATTTAAAAATTTAACTAGACAAATGATGGAGGCAGCTGCTGAAATGAGAGATTCTGGAAGGACTCAGGAATGTTTGGAGCTATGTGCTAAATTAGGCATAAATGTTGGTGAGGACGACTTTAATCAATATGTAAACAATTACAGAAAAAAATGTGCTCGGACAGATCAAGGAGTGAGTAAAATAAAGAGTAATGATTTCAAGGCTTATGAGAACCCCTTGTTTGGTAACAAAAGGGATGATCATGTGCAATTGAGTGCACCACTAGTCCAGCCAAATTTACATAAAAACTTTGCTGCTCATAACTAGTTTCCACCTCTAGGTCAATTTTATAACCAACGTCCACCCCTTGATCAATTTCAATATCAATACCAGAATCAATACCCTTTTCCTTATCAAAATCAAATGCCCTTATATGGTAACATGAACCAAAACTTTAGGAATCCTCATGGGGGACATGGGCTAATGAATATGGAAAAAATGAGGCAGTTTGATTTCTCAGGAATGATGGTATACCCATATCCTATCCCGAATGAAATCAAGACTGCAATACCAAGATTCACTGGAAGTAATGCAATTACAGGGGAAGCTCATTGTAAGGCCTTTGATGCAGTAATAGAGGATTTTGTTTTACCACATGAAGATGTTAAGATCAGGTTATTTATGCAGTCATTAACAGAAGATGCAAGAGATTGGTTTAGGGCATTGCCTGATGCATCCATTAGAAGTCTTGCAGAATTCAAAAGCTTATTCCTTGAACAGTATGGAGACCATAACAGCCCTGAATTTGCTTTGCATGAGATAATTAGCATCAAAAAGGAGCAAAATGAATCAGTGGTAGATTTCAACAAAAGATTTAACAAGGTTCTAAACAAAATTCCCAATAGGATGAAACCTGTACCTAAGGTAAGCATTCTATATTACATCAATGCTTATGATAGTAAAACAAACTATGAGCTAAGAACCAGAAATCCTAGAGACCTCTGGGATGTTATGAAAGATGCCATTGTTATAGAAAATAACAGGAAGGCCGTTGGTAAAGTGGGAAAAAGAGAAGATGCAAGGTTGTACAATCCTAAAGCACCCAAAACTAATAAGGATAAGGATAAGCTTGACAAAGTTTTGAATGCTCTAAAAGATTTATCTGTGAGGGTAAACAAAATAGAAAAGCAACAATACTATCGTCCTGAAAGGCCTAGGTTGCATGACATGCCCTATAACACTACATGGAAGGATGGAAAACCAGTAGACAGGAACCACAGAGATAACCAGCAAATTCCAGATCCCTTGAAAAGAACAGTGAACTACGCTCAAGATGATGACATGTGGTGTTATGCTTGCAATATGCCACATGCTCCTTCTTTATACGTTGTAGCAAAAGGATTGTAGGAGGAAGAGAATGGTTATGACGAGCATATGGGCGACCCAACTGTTAACATGATATCCTTTGCAGAAGAAGGAGGATCAGATTCCATGAACATTGATCAATGCTCTGTGTTACCCGTAACCACCAACATAGGTGAAGGTGTTAAGCTCAGAATCCCCACTAAAGAAGAAAAAAGAAGAATTACAAATTATGTTGTTGCACAAGCAAAAAGGACTTACGATTTGAGGAATAGAATGGTGAATCCAGAGCAAGGTAAACTTGCTAGTCTTTTTATAAAAGAAACTGATGAAACACTCAAGCAAACAAATAAAGCAGTTAAGACTAAGGAAGTTGTACCAAAGAATTATACAAGGGGTCCTGATGTTCAAAAGGAAGAAATAGCAAAATTTCCTTTAGCACAACACTCCATTTCATTTGATATTTCAAATGCATTAACGCAATTAAAAGTTTCTATTCCGTTGATGGAAATAATGAAGTTTCCTGAATACAGAGAAAAGACTCTTGAGATGATTTCAGGTGTCCAAAAGGAAAAGGTGAATGAACAGAAACAAGAGGTTCCAAAAGGTGACAATAATGAACAAATGGCCCCAGTTATATATTTAGGGTCCACCATAACCAAAAACCCAACACAAGTAGACCCATTTTATCTCACTTTGGTGGTAAACAATAAGAAAGTGAAGAATTGTATGATCGACTCAGGAGTAGCCATAAATGTTATGCCTTTTGGAGTGATGAAAGAGCTTGGATTGGAAGTTGATACTACCTTTGGGAAGTGTTATGCCATGGACAACAGGTCGGTCCCAGTGGTTGGTATCATGAAGGATGTAGAATTCAAATTGGCAGCTTGTCCAGAAGCATCGTACAAAACAGATATTACAGTAGTGGATGTCCCTCCAAACTATGGGATGTTGATATCTAGGCAATGGTCGAACATGATTGGTGGGTATGTGCAGTTAGACTTATCATATGCTACGATTCCAATCAATGGACAGGAGGTAAAAATTGATAGGGAACCCCGATCCACATATATCATAGAAGACATGGAAGAATCAACAAATCAAATATGCTTTTTGCAAACTGATATGGACAATTTCCGAGTGCAGTTGACAAAACCTAAGGTTGACGAGTGGATCCCCATTGAATCAAGTCTAGCTGGAAAGGATGATCAAGTGTGGAAAATGTTCTTCGATGGGTCTTGTAGCAAGGAAGGGAGTGGGGCTGGAATCCTATTTATTTCACCCATAGGGGAAACCTATAAATATTCTTTCAAATTGTTATTTGAGTGCACAAATAACATTGCAGAGTATGAAGCCTTACTCATTGGTCTTAATATAGCAGTTAAACATGGAATTAGATTACTCAGCATGTTTGGTGACTCAGAGTTAATAGTCTCACAAGTAAAGGAGAAGTATTCTTCAAAGCACTTAAGATTGAAACAGTATAGAAATGTTGTCTGGGATACTATAGAACTTTTTGATGCTTTTCAAATAAACTGGATAGACAGATCAAAGAACATTATGGCAGACTTTTTGGCTAGTATTGCATTGAAGGATAATGATATAACACTAACTAGGATATCTGAAGTAGAGATGAAAGTAAGACCATCTGTTCCTGACAACCTATATAATTGGCAAGTATTTCAAGATGATGCGGACCTGCTGAAATTCCTACAATGTGTTGATCACTATCAGACTCAGGCGATAAATTTCAATGACTTTGTGGAAGAGACTGAAGGTAAAGAAACTTTATTTGGACATGAAATCATACAACTAAAGTCAAACAAATTACCAAAAGGCCTAGTAGCATTGGAAAGGGCTTTCAATACTCAGGATGTGATTGAGACTAAAGGATCAACTGTTAAAGAAAGTGATGTGGAACAAGTCAATTTAGGAAGTGAAGAAACTCCTAGAAATGTGTTCATTGGGAAAAGGTTAACTCCTGCCATGAGGCAACAACTGATAACATTGCTAAGGAGGTATAAACATGTGTTCGCATGGTCTTATGAAGATCTCAAAGCTTATAGGGAAGATCTTTTTCAGCATGAGATACCACTTAAGCCAGAAGCTAAACCATTCAGACAAAAGCAGAGACCTATTAATCCAACACTGTTACCAAAAATGAGGGAAGAGATCATAAAAATGAAAGACACAGGAATTATTGAACCCTGTAGATATTCCACATGGGTCTCTAACTTGGTGCCAGTTAGAAAGAAGAATGGGGATATTAGATTGTGTGTGGACTTTAGGAACCTAAACATATCATCTTTAAAAGACAATTATCCATTGCCAAATATGGATAACATGCTACAAAAGGTGACAGGGTGTGAGTTATTGTCTATGATGGATGGGTTTTCAGGTTATAATCAGGTGAAAGTTAAAGAAACTGAAAAATATAAGATAGCCTTTACAACTCCATGGGGCACTTATGTCTATGCACGAATGCCATTCGGATTGACTAATGCTGGTGCTACATTTCAGAGGGCAATGGATGTGGCTTTTGCAGAACTGATTGATGTAATCATGGTAGTATACCAAGATGACTTAACTGCATACTCAAAGAAAGTTGATGATCATTGTGAGCACCTTGAAAAGATATTCAAGAAAGCCTTAGAGTATGGGATTTCCTTGAATCCTAAAAAATTCCACTTTGGTGTCGAAGAAGGAAAGTTACTTGGACACATAGTATCCAAGGAAGGGGTAAGAATTGACCCTGAAAGGGTGGCAGCTATCAATGAGGTTCCCATTCCCCTAACTATCAAGGCCATCCAATCATTCTTGGGACAAATAAATTTTGTAAGAAGGTTTATTTTAAATTTTGCAGACATAATAAAACCTATAGTAAGGATGTTAAAGAAAGGGGCCCAAATAGATTGGACTGAGGAAGCAATCAACTCCTTTGTAATGATCAAAAGAGCAATTTCTGAAGCACCAGTACTAATCTCTCCAGATTTTAGCAAGCCTTTTATAATATTCTCATTTGCCTCCTGTCACACAATAGCGGCAGTATTGCTGCAAAAGAATCCAGAAGGGTATGAGCAGCCCATTGCATATTTTAGCAAGTCTTTGAGCCCTTCAGAAATAAAATATGAGTTGAATGAAAAGCAAGCTTATGCCTTGGTCAAATTAGTAAAACAGTTCAAACCATACTTAGTAGGGGCTAAAGTTATAGCATATGTTCCCAATGCAGCAGTGAAAGATATCTTCAGACAAACTGAGGTCATGGGCAGAAGATGTAAATGGATCAACCAAATACAAGAATTCAACATTGAACTCAAAATTTCACAAGTTATCAAAGGACAAGGATTGGCCAAACTCATGGCAGGAACTGAGATTGAGGAGTCTTGTGTAAATCAAGTAGGGTTGGAAGAAGCCAACTTCAGCATTGAGAATACAGCATGGTACACTGATATTATGTATTACTTTAAGCACTTAAAATGTCCGGATGGTATGACTGATAATCAGAGAAGAACTTTAAAATTGAAATCTGCAAAATATGTGATTGTCAATGGGGACTTGTATTGGAAAAACAGAGATGGGATATTATTATTATGTCTAGATAACTACCAAGCAGAGAAAGTTCTTCAGGAGATGCATGATGGGGTTTGTGGCGGTCATTTTTTGGCTAAGACTACTGCACATAAGATATTGAGAGTTGGATACTTTTGGCCATGTGTCTTCAATGACTCTTACAGATATGTCAGAAAGTGTGAAGCTTGTCAAAAAATTTCAGGCAAAATGAAATATCAAGGGTCACTCCCATTAAGACCAATGCTAGCTAAAGAACCATTTCAGCAATGGGGAATAGATTTCATAGGAGAGATATCAGAAAAATCTAGCGGAGGACACAGATGGATATTGGTCGCTACAGACTATTTTACCAAGTGGGTAGAGGCAATACCCACTAGACAAGCTACTAGTAAAGTGGTAATAAAATTCATAATGGAGAACATTATCACTAGATTCGGTGTTCCTGCAAAGATCATCTCAGAAAATGGTATGTCCTTTAGGTCTGAGGAGTTCAACACTTTTTGTGAAGGATATGGCATCAAAATATCTCATTCTTCTCCTTACCACCCTCAAGGAAATGGGCAAGCTGAATCAAGCAACAAGAACATCCTAAAGATCATTGAAAAGATGCTAGGACACAACAAGAAGGCATGGGATTCAAAGTTGAGTTTTGCATTATGGGCAGATAGAATAACAGTGAAGAAGTCTATGGGAAAGTCTCCATTTGAGTTGGTTTATGGCAAAAGAGCCAGATTGCCTTTAGACAATCTCTTGCCTGTACATAGATTCATGACTCAAGAAGGGATAGATGTTGAAGATCCCTCACAAGAGAGGATGATGTAGTTACTAGAGCTTGATGAAGTCAGAGCAGAGGCTCAGAAGCAGAATATCAAAATTCAAAATCAGATGAAGAGGTTGTATGACAAGAGGACAGCAGATAGGAAATTTTGTGTGGGTGATTGGGTTTTAATGTGGAATGCCAGGAGTCAAGACAAAGGCAAGCATGGAAAATTTGAGGCTTTATGGATCGGACCATATGTGACTATGGATAAAAAAGGAGAAGATTCCTACCTTCTCCAAAATACAACAGGGGAGATCCAAGAATTGCCAGTACATGGACAATTTTTGAAAAGCTTCTTTTCTTGATATATTTTGTTATATGTACAGTAGATTAGGATCCACTTCCATTGTAAATACCATAACTTGTCAAAATGTATCCTCACTAACCAAAGATTCTGAATTCTTGAAGACATACACAATATGCCTCCATCCTCAGTCAGAGCCACTGTTGAACAATATATTTGAAATCAAAAATCTTCCCAAAGGCGTGAGAACTAAAGGATCATCGGCCAAAATATCATGTCGAGCATCTCAAAAAGAGTTTCACCAAAAGGATAGTTTCATCGAAATAAAGCATAAAGAGAAAAACACTAAGTTAAAATGTTTTCGGCAGAATATCTCATTCAGTAAATGAAAGAAGTTGCTCATTGATATTCCAGTTTCATCGAAAAGCGAAAGGCCAACAAAAGGTGAAGTCGAGGAAATACAATTGCCAAGGCGACTTAAAAAACATCCATCGAAAAACAAATCTTATCGATAACAGTATATCGATAAAAACAGAGGGGTTTCATCAACAAAAGAAGGGCATCGAAGAAAGAAGGATCTCGAAGGGCTCGCATGAACTTTCACCAAAGAATAGAACTCATCGAAATACGATTTCGATGAAACTCACGAGTAACTCATCGAAGAAAGGATTGCTTCAGGGAGACTAGAAGATGGTTTTTCGACGAGGGCCATTCACCCATAAGGTGATATCGAGGAAAGTGAACTTTTGATGAAAGATTAAAGCACTCAACCGAAGACAAGGGTTTCATCGAAAACTCAATTCACAGTCGTTTTAGTTGAACAGTACTTCCCGCGAAGGAATTGAAAGCTCAAGTTGAGGATGTCACATCTACAATTAAGTTTGAACATTTGAGTAGCCGTTATAAACACAGAAACATTAACTATTGCACAAGTTGCTCACACAATTACAGCTGAATTGATCGAATTTTCATAAGAACCAGATTGTTGCCAAGAGACGGAAAGTTACGAGGAGTTAGCTGAGGTTCGTAGACAACAGCTAGAAGAGCTCGACAATTCTCCAAGTAAGTGTGATTTCTTACATTGATTGAAATTATGGAACCTTCTTCTTCTTCTAAAAAGAGTAGGAAAGGAAAGGAATTGAACCCTGAAGAGAAACCCAAACGACAAAAAAAGGAGGGTAGAGCTTTAGCTTAGGATCTGTTAGACCAGTGCCCGACATCCAGTGTGAGGTCCAAAAAAATCAAGAGTGAAGAGGAAGGGTTGGAAGATAGATTTGAACATCTTGGAGACATATGGACTAAAATCAGAGGACACGAGTTGTTCTTATTTGGTTACAAGAGAAGGGATGCTCCTGAGCCCGTGAGTAACCTGTGGAAGAAGAATTTAGGGAAATTGGTAGTTCCGAATGTATTTGTGGATGTCGAATTAATGAAAGCTCTAGTAGATTGTTATGATCCAAAAACCAAAACCATATGTGACTACCGACGGAATCCTATGGTGGTGGTTAACAAATAGACTATTGATATGGTGTTTGATCTAGACTGGGAAGTAGAAGAGAAAATTGATATACAGAAACTGTCATGGGAGCTCTTTAATTTAGAGGACATCTATAGGACATGGAGACTACCCATTCACCGGCCAAAACTGGGAAAGTCCTTAGTTCCATTCAGTAAAGATGACAAAGTGCCATTTGATGTCAACCAATTCCATCTATATTTCAAGTATACATACTATGTTGCAGCCTAAGTATTAGGCTTGGAAGCTCATCCTCTCATGGATATTGGGGTTATGGTTCTATGTGCCGGTCTACAATCAAAAGACCCCAGGCCGTTTGACTATGTCACTTATGTTGCAGATGCCCTAAATCATGGGTTGGAAAAGTTAAAAGGAGACCTTGTAAATGTTCATTTCTCATTGTATTCCTTATTAATGCACATTATTCTTTATTGTGGACAAGAAATCAAATTCTGGTCAGACGATTTTAGCATCAGAGCTTATGATAAAAATGGTTTGAAGAAAACAGTCCAGTTGTGGGTTTCCGCATTGGATCAAAGATTTATAAACAAACAATATTGGCACTTTTAGGAATATTTTGTAAAACCACTTAGCGCAGCCTTCGAACAACATAGAGATTATACTTTGTCTCCTGAAATTAAGAGATTCCTCAGGCCAAAAGACTTTTCTCTAGAGTCTCAGATTGATCACAACTGGGGTGACTGGTATTGCCACCTTAATCATACAGAAATCAGGGTATTCGGGTATGAAGGAAAGCCATACATGCTTCCAATTATAGTGCCAAACAGGGTGGCTAGCCTAGAGATTGTAAGACAATTGTCCGCTGTCAGTGCCAAACATCTCACAGATTTTGGTAAACAATCTATTATGCCAAGGTTATTGGTGTTTTCTGATTTCATTGTTAAAAGTTCTAAAAGTTATCATTTACTTCAAAATAAATTAGATTATTATGGCATGACTCTGGGTGATCCTAGAGAGAACTTTGATCCTGAGGGATATATAAGAGCTGCAAGGGCATCACAGAAACTAAAAGCCGGAATACATGTGGCTCAAATGCCAAGCGATTTGATCAGGAACCTTGAGAGGAAAGAGGCCAAGGTTTTGAGAGAAAGAATCTAGATGACTTGGGAAGCCTTCAAGTGGAAAAGAGCAAGGGGGATGGTGGATGGAGACCTACTTGGAAACCTCGAAGATCCTTTGGAGATAGCCAAAAAACTACTTCAGCATGAGGTAGAGATTATGCATAGAGTACCCCCACAGTTCCTCCATTTTGTCAACACTGAGAAAGATAGTAAACCATTGGCTCACATGTCACCGAAATCAGCTGCTAGTAGCATCCCTGCTGACTCTCCTAGAGAAGATTATCCCCTTGGTTTTGAAGCAGAGGTAGATGTAGACACTGGTGAATTTAATATTAGAGATATAGTTGATATAAGGATGACGGAACATGAGGACTTTGTTGCAGATGACGGATTCGCTTCTTCAAGAGAATTCCTTTCATTCTTGTACCAGTACAAAGGGGCTCATGTGAAACGAAGTATGGCTGGGAGATCAGAAGAAGAATAGATGAGAAGGCTACAAGATGAGATAGATGCCCTCATGAAAGATATGACCCCTGAGAAGGGGAGGAAAATATTAAAGGAGGCTGGAGTTATCATATTTTCAGGTTGGGATATAAATTCAGCGCTTCTGTTTGATGGATTCTTGAAGAAGCAAGACACAAATCCACAGGTATTGCCTCAAGAGATAGATAAATTGTTCATGGGCTCGGGGTATGATCCTAATCAAAAAGCTCTCCTACAATGGGCACTATATCCAAGAGGAAAAAGACCAATTATTGTGGATGTCGAAGAAACCTTTGGACACCTTATGGTTCATCAGGTAGGAAAGACTGACCCTAGGGTCACTGCAAAGTTAAACTTGGATGTAGCCATATTAAATCTGGATCAGACAGAGTTTTTGGTCAAGGAAAACATTACCTATAAGGGTTTATATGAAAGAACTAAAGAGGAGAATCAGAGGCTACAAGCAAGGATATTGCAATTTGAGACAGGAACTCCTTTAAATGAATATGTTGCATATCCCAAAGGACGAAGCTTGGATGATATCTCTGATGTTCTGTATTGGAAATATCAAGCAGAAAAGGCTACCAAACAGGTGAATAATATTCAGCAAAAGATGGATAAATTGGTTAATGATGTCATTGAACACAGGTTCAACACCATGCTCATACATGTTGAACATTATTGGAGGGTGTACACTGGAACCATAAAGGCATTAAGAGAGCATGAAAGGTTAAAAGCACGATTGCATGAAGTGATAAATAGTGTTGATGTGATGACGCTAGAGGAGAAAATAGAAGGGACTTCGTATATGGAAAATCATGTTAAATTCGAAGATATGCTAAAAGGAGATCTTAAAGAATTGGATGATGGGAACCCTATTGGAATGCCCTCGATTTATAAAGAGGGAGAGTTAATATCTATGGATGAATGGTGGAATGAACTTCTAAGCGTCAAGGATCGAGCTCTGTCAAGATTGGATCGAAGCAAAGACATGGCCCCTACCGTCAACCAGATGATATTCGAATACCTTTCACAGGGAGAAGAATTAAAGAAATAGAGCATCAAGATCAAGACTTTTAAAGAAGATGATTATATTCATCATTTAGGGATTCTTAATCTCTTTTTACTTAAGTTTGTTAGGAATGTTCAAATTGACAATTAGTATTTCGAAAAGACACATCTTTTCATAGATAACATTTGCTCTCATATATATATGAGAGAGGTTTCTTGTAATGTTTTTTTTAAGAGATATCGTAAGAACAAGACAGTAATGTATGACAGTCTGTAAGTTTTCTGTTGTACAAGTTTTGATGGAATACATAATATAATCAGTCGTCTTTTCTTTGCATATGTGTTGTGGATTATTTCATTTTGTTATTGGCAGTCACTTGTGATATTATCTAAGGGAGATAAGGTTATTCATATTCTTTGAGTGAGATTTATGTTGTATGTCATAAGGTTGAAATACAAGTTCTGCTTGCGAATTGTAATTGTTCTTTGCAGTGCTTACCTGGATGGTCCCGTAAAGGTAGGGTTAAATTCATTCAAGCAACTTATGATATAGGCATTCGATTGATCTCATAAGAAATAGTAACTGACAAATCCATAAAGGGGTGGGTTTAAAACTGTCTCACAAGTTCACACAGTAAGTCCTAAGAAAATATAAAGACTCTGTAGCCCAGACAGCAAAGAAGGCACTGGCCATTTATAAATTACACTTATCACCTTATTCATCACATGTTATTTTAAAGCAATAGGAGTAATTGAGTAGGAAACATAGAGTAAGTTGGCAGTAGTGTATACATAGATCAAATAGCTTCTACAACAACAATCTTGAACTCATCTGCTATATCTCCATCCTAGGAATTTATGCCATTCTGAGATAGGAGGAAGCCAGATCAAGATATTTAATCTGCTATAAAAGGCACTAGTCATTGAAAACAAATAGTGAATAGGTACACCCACCTAGGTCCTGCAGAGCCTAAAGTGAGAGAGTTAGTAGCCAAATAGGTTCGCTCTATAAGTTGGCCAAGTCAATTGGAGGGTTTGATTATAGGAGTTGGCATTTCCTTAGAACCTATCCAATCTATTGATTTGAGACCCAACACATTTTATTCAAATGTTTTATCACAACACCATCATGGCACATACATGACATACCAGAGATCCAACATGATAACTGGTTTGAGAATCATAAGATCATCACCTTATGATGTCTGCATACAAGTGTTCATAATCTGAGAGATCGTCACCTCTTAGATATGAACACAGGGGGTAAAACCCAGAATGTCTCAACATGACAAAAAGAAGTTTACACATTAAACATCTTATTTACAAAGCAGATTACCTTTCTATCATACCTAAACCCTTTCTGAAGTGATCAACCCTCACTCTGGAAAGTGGTTTGGTCAGAATATCTGCAGTCTACTCTCCAGTACTAACATATTCCAATTTGATCACATTTTTGTCTACCATGTTTCGTACATAATGGTATGGGATCTCAATATGTTTGGATCTATCATGGAACATTGGATTCACTGAAAGTTTTATGCAGCTTTGATTGTCGCAATGGATGATAGTAGGTTTCATAGGTTCACCAAACAATCCCACAAGTAACTTTCTAAGCCACACTGCTTCTCGGGCAGCCATGGAGGCTGCAATGTATTCGGCCTCGGTGGAACTTTGCGCTACAGAAGACTTCTTTCTACTAATCCAGGATATCATGGCTGATCCCAAACTGAAGCAGCACCCAGAGGTGCTTTTCTGGTCAGTCACACTTCCAGCCCAATATGAATCTATGAATCTGTGTAGATTAAGATCAACTTTCTCATACTTGAGACCAAGATTTAAGGTGCCTTGTAAATATCTCATAATGTGTTTTACTGCAACCAGGTGTATCTCCTTTGGCTCACACATAAACTGACTCAAAGAATTTACTGCATAGCAGATATCTGGCCTTGTATTTACCAGATACATAAGAGACTCAATCATTTGCCTGTATAGAGTGGGGTCAGTAGAAGGTGATTCTGGTGCTGCTTCTTTAAGTTTATGAAGATTGGTTTCCATTGGAGTGGTCATGGGTCCGCAATTTAGTATTCCAAATCTCTTCAAGATGTCCAAGGTATACTTGCCTTGGTTTACAACAATGTTATTAGAATTCTGCCATACTTCCAACCCTAGGAAATAGTGAAGGAATCTCAAGTCCTTCATATCAAATTCTTTGGATAGCTCTTTCTTGCATTGATCTATAAGGTGATCTTCTCCTGTGATTAATAAGTCATCAACATATAAAATCAATATTAGCATATCACCTTTATTATGTTTGTAGTAGAGATTAGGATCTGCATCATTTTTAGAGAAGCCTAGTTTTGATAGATATGTGTCAATTCTTTCATACCAGGCCCCGGGAGCCTGTTTAAGCCCATATAGAGCTTTCTTGAGTCTACACACATGAGACTCTGCATGATGAATCTCAAACCCTTTAGGTTTCTCTAGGTATATTTCTTCAGATATCTCTCCATTGAGAAAAGTTGTCTTTACATCCATTTGATGTACCTTCCATCCCTTTGCTGCTACAATGGCTAGCACAGTCCTTACTAAGGTGTATCTGGCTACAGGAGCAAATGTTTCTTCATAGTCTATTCCTTCCTTTTGAGAGAACCCTCTAGCTACAAATCTTGCCTTATGTTTTTCAATACTGCCATCCGCTGCATGTTTGATCTTAAAAAGCCATTTAGAAGAAACAACAGATTTCTTAGTTTCCTGGGAACAATCTCCCATACATCATTTTTTATTATGGATTGATACTCTTCAAACATAGCATCCTTCCATACTTGATGTTTAAGGGCATCTGTTACATTGTCAGGTTCATTTTTAGATAGATCATTCATAAGAGCGACATAGCTAGTAAATTTATTAGGCCTTTTGCTTTCTCTAAAGGTTCCTGAAGGAGCAGCGAACCCCTGAGCTTCTTCTATTGTTTTGGTGGCCCATAGTGGTCTTTTATTGAGATTTCTAGGTGAGTGTTCATTTTCATTTTCAGTTTCATCTAGGTTCTCCCTCTGAAACTCAAGAGCAGGATCTTCATCTAAGTTAGAGGTAGGGATTTCAGGTTCTATGAAGCTCTGAGCTCTTTTGAAGGCTAGGTCCTCCTCAAAGATTACATCCCTACTTAGTTCAATATTTCTTTAGCCAGGTACATAGATTTTGTAGGCTTTGGAGGTTTCACTATATCCTACAAGTAATCCTCTTTTTCCAGAAGGCTCTAGTTTTAGTCTTTTTTCTTTAGGTACATGGATATAGACAGGACATCCAAATATCCTAAGGTGGTTGATATCTGGCTTAATTTTAGTGAATAATTCCTTAGGAGTTTTGTCTTCAAGATGGGAGTGAGGGCATATGTTTTGTATATATACTGTGATGCTGGATGCTTCTGCCCAGAGATTTGTGTTAAGGTTTTGATCTAGAATCATGGCCTTGGCAGCTTCGATTATAGTCCTATTTTTCCTTTCAGCTACCCCATTTTGTTGGGGGTTATAAGGTATAGTGAGCTCCCTCTTAATCCCGTTATCTCTATAAAATTCTTTAAACGAATCTTATGTGTATTCTCCCCCATTGTCAGTTCTTAGGGTTTTAACTTTGTTTCCTGAGTGGTTTTCAGTTAGTGATTTAAATTCTTTAAACCTAAAGAGGATCTCTTCTGATTCTTTATTTTTCAGAAAGTATATCCAAGTCTTCCTAGAGTAGTCATCAATAAATATTACATAATACAAGAATCCCCCTAGAGAGGATACAGACATAGGTCCGCATACATCAGAATGAACTAACTCTAGAATTTTACTAGTTTTCCTAGTACTATTTTGGAATGTACCTTTGGTATTTTTACCTAGGGCACATCCTTTGCATGCCCCTGAATGATCTTGCTTTAACTTGGGTAGACCTGTGACAAGGTTTCCCATTGAAGATAAAGCCCTAAAATTCAGATGGCCTAATCTTCTATGCCAAACTTCATTTGCATTAGTGGCTTCATGGATTAGGGCTAGGTTGGGTTCCGTCCACAGCTCATACAAATAGCCCCGTCTCTGTCCAATGGTCTTTGCCTTCTTGATTGAAGAGTTCTTTGGCCAAGCCAATACTCTGTTGTCCATGAATGTCACTCTCTATCTGTTATCTTCCAGTGCCGATATGGAGACTAGATTCCTTTTGATGTCGGGGACATATAGTACTCCTTCGAGCCGCAAGGATTTGCCTGTCTTCAATTTGATGGTGTAGGTTCCTATTCCTCTGACTGGATGTGTGGAGTCATCTCTGATGGTTACATCCTCATCACTAGGTAAGTGCACAAAGATGGTGAGAAAAGTGGACACACCAAAAAAAAAACTTGAAAAACACCAAAACGTGCACGGGGTATTTCAAATTTAAAGAACCTTGTACGCGTTTAGGCTTGTTTTGCCGAGCCTAACCAAAGCTAAACCGCGTGCGCGGTTTAAAACATACTAACCGCGTACGCGATTCTGTCTGTGAATAAAATGCAATTCACTTAGCATTCCATTAGGGTTTTCAGTAGGATATATACATAAAATATAACATTTAAGTATAAGTTACTTTAAGTTATATTTTATGTATATATTGTCAGGATGTTTGAGAGTGGTTCCAGATCTCTAAGAGTTATAATGCAAATTCTAGTTTTTTGAGTATTCTTATAAATTTCAGACTTAGTCAAATTTCAGTAATCAGCATGCTCATATCAGCATTATGTCTCCCATCTCTTCCCTACATTCCCCCTCTCTCTTCCTTAACCCCTACCTTTTTGTGTCTTAGGCATCTCCCTCTCTACTTTCTTCCCTCTCTCGGGTATCTCTCCGTCTCTTTCTCATCTCCCTCACCCTCTTTCTCTCTTTCATATATGCCTCTCTTTCTCTCCCTCTCTCAAATCTCTCTCTCTCTCTCTCTCTCTCTCTCTCTCTCTCTCTCTCTCTCTAACTCTCTTTCTCTCTCCCCCTCTCGCTCCATTTCTCTTTCTCTCAAGTCTCTCTCTTTCTCTCTATCACATCTCTGGCTATCAACCTTAATCTCTCTCTCTCTCTCTCTCTCTCTCTCTCTCTCTCTCTAACTCTCTTTCTCTCTCCCCCTCTCGCTCCATTTCTCTTTCTCTCAAGTCTCTCTCTTTCTCTCTATCACATCTCTGGCTATCAACCTTAATCTCTCTCTCTCTCTCTCTCTCTCTCTCTCTCTCTCTCTCTCTCTCTCTCTCTCTCTCTCTCTCATGTCTCTCTCCCTATCTGCCTCTACCTCTTTATCTCACACTCCTCCTCTAACAAGTGTATCTCTTTCCCACTCTCTCCCTACCTCCCCACCTCCCTTTCTATTTTTCACTTAACTCTCTCTCTCTCTCTCTCTCTCTCTCTCTCTCTCTCTCTCTCTCTCTCTCTCTCTCTCTCTCTCTCTCTCTCTCACACACACACATCCTCATTCTCTCTATCTCACTCTCTCCTTCTCTCAGGTGTCTCTCTCTCATTCTCTCCCTCTCCCCTCTCCCTCCCTCTCTCCCTTTCTCATTACCTCTCTTTCTCACTCTCTCCCTCTCTTCACACCTCTCTCTCTAGTCTCTTGTAATATCATTCCACCCCTTCCTCCCTCTCACTCAGAATCTCTCTATCTCTCACCCTCTCTTTCTCTCTCTCTCACCTTTCCTCCCTTCACCTCTTAGGTCTCTCTTTCTCTCCCAATCCATCTATCCACCTCTCTCTCTCTCTCTCTCTCTCTCTCTCTCTCTCTCTCTCTCTCTCTCTCTCTCTCTCTCTCTCTCTCTCTCTCTCTGAGTCCCCTTCTATGTGTTGCTCTCTATCTCTATCTCTCCCTCTATTTCTCTCTCTCTCTCTCTCTCTCTCTCTCTCTCTCTCTCTCTCTCTCTCTCTCTCTCTCTCTCTCTCTCATTTATCTCTTGTCTCTCCCTCTCAATCTCTATCTCTCTCTAACTCACTCTCCTCCTCTCTTAGGTGTATCTCTCTCCCATTGCCTCCCTCTCCTCCCCCTCTCTCCCTCTCTAGGGTCAAAAGGTATTCTCAGGGGTCATATGGTATCCTAGGGATCCATGCATGTGTCCTAATGGGTCATAGGACACCATATGACTCCTTAGGACACCATATGACCCATAACAACACATAAGAGGTCATATGGAGTCCTAAGACACCATATGACCCCTTAGCACACCATACGACCCATAATGACACCAAATGGTATCCTAAGGGGTTATAAAATAGTATATGACCTCCTAGGACACCATACGACTGATAACAACACCATATGGAGTCCTAAGCGGTCAAATAGTGTCCTAAGGGGTTGTAGGAGACCATATGATCCCTAATGAAACCATATGGTGTCCTAAGTGGTCATAAGGTATCCTAGGAGTCATACAACACCATAAGACACACAACGATACCATATGGTGTCCAATGGGTCATTGGACACCATATGACCCTTAGAATGCAATACGACCCCTAACAACATCTAAGGGGTCATAAGACACTATATGATCCCTTAGAATACCATAGGACCTATAATGATGCCAAATAGTGTCCTAAGGGGTCATAGAACACCATATGGCCCTTTTGGGCACCATATGGTGGTGTTATGGGTCATATGGTATCCTAAGGGGTTATATGGCATCCTATGATTCCTTAGGACACCATATGATGTCGTTATGGGTCGTATGGTGTCTTAATGGGTCATATGGTGTCCTAAGGGGTCATAGGAAACCATATGACCTCTTAGGAAATAATATGACCTCTAATGACACCTAAGGGATCATATGGTGTCGTAGGAGGTCGTAGAATACCATATGAACCTTTAGGACACCATACAACCCATAATGACACCATATGGAGTCTTAAGGGATCATATGATGTCCTAAGGGATCATAGAACACCATATAACTTGTTAGAACACCATATGACCCATAATGACATGTAAGAGGTCATATGGAGTCCTAAGGGATCATAAGACACTATATGACCCCTTAGCACACCATACGACCCATAATGACACCAAATGGTATCCTAAGGGGTCATAAAACACTATATGCCCTCTTAGGACACCATACAACCCATAATGACACCATATGGAGTCCTAATGGGTCAAATAGTGTCCTAAGGGGTCGTAGGAGACCATATGACCCCTTAGGACACCATATGACCCCTAATGACACCATATGGTGTCCTAAGTGGTCATAAGGTGCCCTAGGGGTCATACGACAACATAAGACACATAACGATACCATATGGTGTCCTAATGGCTCATAGGACACCATATGGCCCTTAGAACATAATACGACCCTTAACAACATCTAAGGGGTCATATGGTATCCTAAGGGGTCATATGACACTATATGATCCATTAGAACACCATAGGACCTATAATGATGCCAAATAGTATCCTAAGGGGTCATAGAACACCGTATGACCCTTTAGGGCACCATATGGTGTTCTTATGGGTTGTATGGTATCTTGAGGGGTCATATGGCATCCTATGACCCCTTAGGACACCATATGATATCGTTATAGGTAGTATGGTGTCTTAAGGGGTCATATGGTGTCCTAAGGGGTCATAGGACACCATATGATCTCTTAGGAAACAATATGACCTCTAATGACACCTAAGGGATCATTTGGTGTCCTAAGAGGTCATAGAATACCATATGACCCTTTAAGACACCATACGACTCATAACAACACCATATGGAGTCCTAAGGGATCATATGGTGTCCTAAGGGATCATAGAACACCATAACGACACGTAAGAGGTCATATGGAGTCCTAAGGGGTCATAAGACACTATATGACCCCTTAGCACACCATACAACCCATAATGACACCAAATGGTGTCTTAAGGGGTCATAAAACACTATATGACCTCTTAGGACACCATACAACCCATAATGACACCATATGGAGTCCTAAGGGGTCAAATAGTGTCCTAAGGGGTCGTAGGAGACCATATGAGCCCTAATGACACCATATGGTGTCCTAAGTGGTCATAAGGTGTCCTAGGGATCATACGACAACATAAGACACATAAAGATACCATATGGTGTCCTAATGGGTCATAGGACACCATATGACCCTTAGAACACAATATGACCCCTAACAACATCTAAGGGGTCATATGGTATCCTAAGGGGTCATAGGACTCTATATGATCCCTTAGCACACCATAGGACCTATAATGATGCTAAATAGTGTCCTAAGGCATCATAAAACACCAAATGACCCTTTAGGACACCATATGGTATTGTTATGGGTTGTATGGTGTCCTGAGGGGTTATATGGCATCCTATGACCCCTTAGGAGACCATATGGTGTCGTTATGGGTCGTATGGTGTGTTAAGGGGTCATATGGTGTCCTAAGGGGTCGGTTGGATAATATTTAAAGGTCGTATGGTGTACTAAGGGGTCATATGGTGTTCTATGATCCCTTAGGACACCATATGACCCCTTAGGACTCCATATGGTGTCGTTATGGGTCATATGGTGTCCTAAAGGGTCATAGAACACCATATGATCCCTTAGGATAACATATGATCCCTTACATGTCATTAGAGGTCATATTGTTTCTTAAGAGGTCATATGGTGTCCTAAGGGGTCATAGGACACCATATGACCTCTTAAGAAACAATATGACCTCTAATGACATGTAAGGGATCATATGTTATCCTAGGGGATCATATGGTGTTCTATGACCCTTTAGGACACCATATGACCCATAACGACACCATATGGAGTCCTAAGGGGTCATATGGTGTCCTAAGGGATCATAGAACACCATATGACCCCTTAGTACACCATACGACCTTTAAATATTATCCAACCAATACATCCACACGATCTAAAGACACCAATACATTCATTTTCTTCAAACGTTCTACTTTATATCCCATTTTCTTAAAAAAAAAAAAAAAAAAAACCGACCACCTTGTCAATCTTCTTATCACCTTATATATATGCAAACAAAAAGAAGATATATTGGAGAGAGAGAGAGAGAGAGAGAGAGAGGGGGGGGAGGGAGATAGGGGGGGAGGGAGATAGAGGAAGAGGAAGAGAGAGAGAGAGAGAGAGAGAGAGAGAGAGGCACCTTGTACACGGTTGAGAGGGGAGAGAGGGAGACAATACACATATGTGTGTATATAAATATATTATATATTATTATATACACATATATATAAATATTATATATTATTATATACATATATATATATATTATATATTTTTTATTTTTTATATTATATATAAATTATATATTATATGTATATACACATATTATATATAAATTATATATTATATGTATATACACATATTATATATATACTATATAGCATATTATACACACTCCCAAAATTTAAACAAACTTAGCCCATGCACGCTATTTATAGTACAAATAGCGCGTACGTGCTTTTTATAGTACAAATAGCACGTATGCGCTTTTTATAGTAAAAATAGCGCGTACGTGCTTTTTGTAGTTAAGATATAACGTACGCACTTCTTACACCATAAGTACCTCGTACGTGCTTTTTATACCATAGGTACCCCATACGCACTTTTGTCTGTTTAGACTTGGAAATAGGCCTGGATGACAAAGCTACGGTTTGGAAGTTTGATTTCCCTCCATTTCCCTCCTTTTGGCATGTTTTATTTTATCAACTTGGTTTCTCGACTTTGTCATCATCGGGTTTACACATCATCGAGTGGGTATTTCTAAAATTTTCACCATATTTTCAACCATCTTCTGAGCTTTCTAACCATATAATTTTTTTTAAATTTGAACAACAATAACATATTATTATTGAATTTCTTTTACCAATGTCTCCATAGTTCTCACAGACATACGTGCACCATTTTTTTAATAACTTTTGATATAATTATCCAAATTTAAAAAAGTTTATCTATTATTGTAGTGAACTTGATTCTTTACAAAAAAAAATTTAAAAATTGCATTTTCGATTTTTTTAGTGCAACTTATGCTTCGCGCACGAATAGGTACCTAATTTTCAGGATGTGCTCGATTGGAAAAATCATAAAACAAAAAATACTCAACAAAAAATTACAAAGAGTTAAAACAAAAAATACTTTGCAACATAGTGTCCGAACTGATCACATCTGTAACATTGAATGTGAGATAAGTCTTTCTTTGAAGTATTCTTGCCTTGACGACCTTTTCTCTTTCTAAACTATCTTTTCTTGTTTTGCTTGGTGGAGTTAGTGTTTAGGACTTGTAGGTCTTCGTCTATATTCTTATGTTTCATTCCCATCTTGTTCAATCTTGATTCTTCTTGGAGACAATCATCCCTTAATCTTTCAAACTTAGGATACTTGGACCTTGCGCTGATGCCTTGGACGAATGTGCTTCATCCACTAGGCAACCCATCTAGAGCAATGAGTGTTAACTCTTTGCTTTGGATTTCGTAATCCAGAGTTGCTAATTCATCTCTTAGAATTGATATCCGCATAAAGTAGGTGTTGATTGTCCCCCCCTTGTTCATGGTGATATGATTTATTTCTTGTTTTAATGCTAGAGTTCGACTTGCATTTGATATCTCAAATGTGCTTTCAAGTGCTTTGAACATTTTATAGGTTGTCTGATGTTTTCTTATGATGGGCATTATGTTGTTTCTCACCCCATCAACTATTATTTTTATTGCCTTTTCATTTCCCTCAATCCATGTTGTTTTGTCAGGTTCAGTTTTAGGTTGGTCATTTTTAGTTTGAACAAATGAATCCACTTTGTTCTCCTTTAAGATCATCTGAATTCTGAATTTCCAGGTTGAAAAGTCATCGCCACCTCCGAGTCTATCTTCGAATCTGATAGCGCTAGCCATTGGAGAAATGTGATGTAGTATATAATCTTGTTCTTAAATTTGTTTCACGAAATTGAATAGCCTCAAGTTCGATCAACTTGGCTCTGATACCATGTAAATGTTATTGCAATTTCCAATTTAAAGAACAAGTTATATGCAGGATGGTGTATTTTAAAATTTTGATATTATAACTATGACAATAATATTGTTATCTTTCTTTTGTTGCAGGTATGGAGGATGAACATGTATCGATTTCAATGTCATCTCCTTTCTTTTGAATGATGTATATATAGTAAGGTTGTCACGATAAAGTGGCACCTTGATCGGACATGTCTTTTAGACATGTCCGACCAAGATGTCACTTGGTCGTGACTCTTACCAATATCAACTGATCCATTCGATGATAACTAATCGGTGCTAGTGTAAATGATAACAAATCTGTAAACATACCCGATAATGAATCGGTATCATTGCAAATAATAACAGTTTGATAATCACACCCGATAGTGAATCAGTGTCATTGCAAATAATAACAGTTCGATAATCACACCCGATAGTGAATCGGTGTCATTGTAAATGATGACAGATTGGTAAACACACCCGATAGTAAATCGGTGTCAAAGTAAATAAGTCTGATAACTAATAGCATTTAGATCAACGATTAACTATGTTAAGCAAGTCGTCGATCTAATCTATCTTTATCCAATTGTCAATATCATAATTATGATCAATGTTATATACAGTATGAATCAGATAATCTAATAGCATAGATGAATAAGCTAATAACAGAATGAGTTAGAAGAGTCTTATCTTGCAAAAGCTACTATTGCATTAACAAGTACATGCCATGGATAGTGGTATTTGTCTACACTTGTCTTGTGTTATTGTTTGTATTGGTATAAGTAACGATGAGAGCTCATTGCATGGTGTGAGGGGGAGTTGGCCTTTGAATTTGATATGAATGATATCAACTTATTGCATTTTTTTCCTGGTCTTGAGGTATGATAGAGGTTACATTTGGATATTTTTTGGTCAAGGGAAGTGCACAACAAAGATTTTAAATATATCATACTCGGGTTTACTATATTAATTGAAGTTCAAGTATGGTAGCTTAATTTTTTGATTGAGGGCTAGAAATGTTTATGAGGATATCATTGTTGAAGGCCATTTTGTGACAAGGCGTACAACAAATTTGTCTAATGGAGGTATGCTTGTTATTACCTTTCGGATGTAACTTGTTGTACTAAAAAGAGGTGGAAGCATAAAATTTAATGGATTGATTTTATATTGATTTATTTGATTAGAGTAGATTCATGGTTAAATGTGGGGCTTTACTTAAACGATAGATGGAGACTTGAGCCTTTCTATGAAAGATGTTTATTCATAAATGGAAAAAATGATTTGAGTATTAATTATTTGTAAGTGAAATAATTAATCTTACTTTATTCATAGTTTCTATAGTGTGAAATATTTAAGAGCATATCATAAAAGTAGTGAGTTTTTAGACCATTATGATCCATCACTCTCTTCACTTATGATTATTAGTAATGTGCGTTTTACTGCTTATACCTTTTCTTCCTGCGTTCCAGGGAGGACTTAGATGAATTGGTTATAATGTTGCAGACTAAGGCTACGATTATTCATGTATTTTACGATGACCTCTACTAAATTCCGTTACGCTTTGATGAATGTCCATGCCATGTTCCAACGCTCTCATTTTGGCACAGACAGGGAGGACGCTGGCAAAGGTTGTGGAATTTGGCTTTAAACTTGCCAATTGCATTTGCTTGAATGTTTCTAAAGCCTTTTCAACAAATCCAATTGGTGCATGTCCTGCGATCATCATAGTCCATCACACCACCTTTCTTTGAGGCATTTTGTCAAACAGTTCACGTACCTTGTCTATGCTTCGACATTTTGCATACATGTGTACTAGGGCGTTGCAACTGCAACAATTGATGAAATTCCTCTATCTTCAATGCTTTGACGGATGTCCATACCCTGTTCCAAATCTCCCATACTGGCACAGGCTGGGAGTACGCTGGCAAATGCGAATTGATCGGTTTGGAGACCTGTTCGTTGCATATGGTGAAAGAATATGACTACTTCATGAGGATGCCCTTTTTTTATGTAACCCCCATTAATCATATTCCACGAGACGTTGTAATGTTGTGAGACTGAGATGTGTGATAGATGGCAATGGTCTTTTATGATTATGGAAAATATGCAGTGTTATTCAGTTTACGTCTATCAGATTGACCGCGAACAACAGTTTCACTCCAGGGATTGCTAATAAATTTGTCGTAGCAGTAGTTAAAGAGCTGGAAATGGCATCCGATTGGACTCTATGATCTTGTAGAAGATATTGAATTGAAAGTTCGAGTATGAGGACAGAGAAGACACAGTTGAGATGGTAACATATTCGGTACAAGGGATGAGGGAAATGGTTACCGACAGAAATATTTTACGCTAAATTTCCACCTCAAGGCAGTCTCAACTCTTTACGATGATCTGAAAATGGTTAGGCGATGGGTTCAACCTGTTTTCAGGTGTGAGGCAGGAGGTTTACCGGACAAATGTGAACAGCCAAGTCCACTTAAAACAAAGCCTATCGGCTAATTAAAAGATGGAACTCTTAAAATTCATAAATGGATGCACGAAAATCTTTAATCTCCCATGAATCTTTAAACGCAAATGTTAAATATATGACATGTTTTTTAATCGAAATTAGATTTTTACTGATTTTTCGTTGTGAAGGTAAAACACATCTTATACTTATAGCATAGTTTTAATTTTTTTATTAATATAATATAAATAATATTAAAAATTTAATAATAATGTGCAGCCTGAGTTGGCCTAGTGATGGAGAACTTGTGTTTTTGAAAGAGAGGTCACAAGTTCAAATCTCAAAGAGGGTAGGGTATGTACACCTTATCGGCTTCAGCCCATTATCAATCAAAAATAATAATAATAATAACAATAATATATAATAATAATTTAATAATAAAATATATTTCAAAAACATATTGAAGTGGATTTATTTTTTTGGTTATTTAAAATATTATATATGTAATATATATATATATATATATATATATATATCATTAAGCTCATTCTCTCTATATATAATTAGTCATAATTAAAATTGAAATTAAATTATCATTAAGGATAATATTGATAATAATATAATAACATTAATAAAAATATAAAAATAAATAATAATGTTATTATAAAAAAATAATAATACAAGAATAATATAATAATAAAGTTAATATGTCCAAGGAGTTGAGCTTAACTGGTTAAAACACTGGGTTCTCATTGTGGAGACCCAAGTTTAATTCCCAATAGGGACATCTAAAGTGGAATTATAAGCTGTGACTTGCAGCTACGGCCTATTACCTATATAAAAGAAATAAAAATAAAAATAAATTAAATTGATATAATAATAGAATATAAATGTAATAGTGATTTGAATATAATAATATACTTTTTATTATTATACAGTAATAATAATATAAACTACACATAATACGAGGATGTCCCCGTAGTGCAACGGCAGTTGCAAAGCCCTATGCAATTGTGGCTCCCAAACTTCAACTCGATTCCTTTGGAGCCATACGATTCCCCTATATGGATTAGACTTTAAAATTTACCAATTGAATATTGGGTAGAAAATTGCTTGGAAAACATTTGTAGGTCTTTGGAAACCCTAATTGGAATAGATGAGGAACTAATAGAAAATGACTCTTATCTATACACCAGAATCCAGATAGCGATGGTAAGAAGGATACCAAAAGAAATTAGGCTATGCGTGAATCACAAACATTGGATTCAACAATTAGAAATTGAAAGAGGAGAAAAAATATTGTGGGAAATGCGGAAGAAGAAATCATCTGGAAATGGACTGCAAAACCTAAGGTGACGAAGAGATGGATTCCAAAAGAGCGACCAAAAAAGGAGGACTCAAATATGGTTGGACAACAAGGGATGGATGGGTGATGGTCTTTAAAATCAGAGAACTAGACCATTGAAAAAGTACAAGAAGAGTTAAGGGAAGGAAAGTGAGTTAATACAATTGTAGATACAACGACTCCTAGGGAGAACATCAAGAGCATAAACATAGACGACAATGATACAGGCCTCCACAACATGGAGGAAGAAATTAACAATGATACCTTCAATAATGATACAAATTTAGAGGAGGAACTCACTAGTACATTCGGCTCAAAATTTCGACGGTAAATCGTCGAGATTCTGACATAATTTTGTCGCACTACCGACAAAAAAATCCGTCGAAAACTTTGTGTCAGAAGTTCCGACTATCCTTGTGGTCGTCACAATTCCGACATCACCTCCAACCTTTCTGACAACCGCCATGGATGCTCATACCCTGAAAGAATACCATCGCGATTTCGGCCTATCGTCGGAATTCCGACTCCAAAGGGTAAAATTCCGACAGAGGAGTGTCATCGAATGCACAGCATCCTCGTCGGAACTCTCCTGGAGGTCGTCAGGGACTCCAAAGGGTAAAATTCTGACAAAGGAGTGACGTCAGATGCACAGCATCCTTGTTGGAACTCTCCTGAAGGCCATCCTCTCCTGATGGCCTCCAGGAGAGTTCTGACGAGGATGTTGTGCATCCGACAGCACTCCTCTGTCAGAATTTTACCCTTTGGAGTCAGAATTCCGACGATAGGCCGATTTTTCGAAAAAAAAAAATTTATAGAAAAAGATTGACATTGGTATCTCTCTTCTTTATCCCTCTCTACTATCTCTCTTCTCTCTCCCCTCTCTAGGTCTCTTTCTCCATCCCTCTCTTCTTCTCTCCCTCTCTACTTCTCTTTCTCTACCCTCTCCAGGTCATTATCTCTTCCTCTCACCCTCTCTCTCTCTCTCACCTCTATAGGTCTCACCTTCCATTCCTCCATCATTACCCATGTTGTCAAGCTGCAAGATATTTCCCAAAGTACTTGGTTGCTAGGGTTGATTTGCTTAAGTGTTGGAGTCAGAGTTAAATGAGACCTGCATGATTAAGCTATATTAAGTGATCAAGTCACCAAGATCTCAATTGTAAACATGACTAGGTTCTAGGGTTTTAGGGTAGCATAGGTCAAGATTGAGGTATGGTGATCAAGAATTACCTTCCAATGACAAAAGACATCCAAATGATGAAGAATGAAGGCGATGAACTCATAGAAGTTTGGAGGAGATAATTTGACTAAGTTAAAATTTTGTTTAAGTCATGGTCATGATACTAGCTTGCTCGTCAAGAGCAATTTGTGCGAATGAACCCTAGAAATGTGCCCATGCTAGAGAAGCAAGAATTCTAATAAAACCTAAGGCAATGCTAGTAAGGGGTCAAAATTAAAGAATTAGGGTACAAAAAACAAAATTTGGCTAAGTCGAGATGTTGCTTAAGGATGACCTAAATCATGGAGTGTAAATCAATCATGAAACATGAGAATGGATAGGTCTTCACCCAAGCAACGTAAGTCCCCCTTGTGATTCCAGTAGATATCACATCACAATCATTGAGTCTATCTGCAATATAAAGTCAAGACCTGACTATTGGAATCTTGGAGTCATCCCATTTGATCACGTAGTTTAGCACTTGGGAGGATTTTGTTCAAGAGAGGATAGAATACTTAGTATTTTATTTTGTGTTGCATAGTGCATAAAAAACACATCAACAGAAACCATTGAAAGGTTTGGTTAAAGCCTTCAAATCACAATCTCTACGAGAAGCTATCAAGAGTGCCCAGAATTTGGAAACTTTAGTATCCAAGAACATAATTCATAAGGCACCACTTTTAGAGCAACCAAAGAAGCCTATCAATGTAATATTTTATTTACCTTGGATATGTTTTATCCTAAGTGTGATATTCCACTAGTAAAATAAGATAATGAGTTGCACATTCTCCTTCTTTGATTGAGATTCTACTTTTTCCTTGTCACAAATTTGGAAACTTGGATAAGCAATTTCTTTTTTTGGTTTTCTACCTCTTCATGATCCTCATGGATTTGGAATCTTGGAAGCTATATATTGTAGGTTTTTCCTCGATTAACATATCAAATGAAACTATTGTGAGCTTTCATATCTTAACATACCAAGGGCTTAAGTTTGGGGACGATAGGGGGATGATGAAGGGGGTGGGGTGGGATGTAAATATATATACAACTTTAAAAATTAATTATAAAAGGATGTGTATAGAATAAGTATAACAACTGTAAATAAAACTTTTCCACACTATGTAAATTTTACAATAAACATTAAAAATATGTCAATGATTGCATTGAAATTTGAACATTAACAATGGTGGTAGAGTTTTGGAACTTTGGGAACAAACTCAGAATAAGTATAAGAATTGCATATGAAACTTTGGCATGCTAAGTGTTTAAACTAGTCAACATAAAAAAAATGGAAACGATTGCATTAACAATAAGAATGGTGGGTAGAGGTTTGGGGTCAATGGGTAGTGCCCCTTGTAGGGGGTTTGGGGCAGAGCCCCCATCAAGGTTAGGGGGCATTGCCAAACCTTTAATACGGATGACATTTTCACAATAATTTCACCATTTTTGTTTAGAATTGGAGTTTCTAATTGGGGGCCATGGGAGACTCATAGGAATCCTCAAGATGGTCAAGAGACTCCTTGGAGTCCCTAGGACGTCCCTAAGTGGTGCGGCAAGGAGATGTTTCCCCTAAGTATTGCATCCTGAAAAAATAGGGATTTTGGAGGGGGGGAAGGGGTCCCCATGTTTCAATGGTTTCAAAGATTCTAAGTTGTTTTTTTATCTTGTCATAACAAAATATACTCCTCTTGCATCCTTGGATGATTTGAAAATTGAAAACAATTTGACAAGAAAAAACTGACTTCTAAAGTTTAGACTTAGTTTTTTTTTTTTATCCAAGTCACTACAACATTTCAATGATCAAAGTACCTTTTTTTGGTGGTTTCGAAGCATCCAAAAGGCTTGAGAAATTCAATATTATCTTTCATTCCACCAAAATTGGAGATCAAGAAGCATGCTCACAAACAAGGATTTGTTTGTAACTTAAGGCAATCGACTAGTTTTTGGGGCATTTTTAGGTCTAAAGAACCTACCATTGTGTCAAAAAGGCCCATAAGACCCCATTTTCATCTAAAACTTGTCTCTTTTGGTCATAGAAGCATTTAAGGAAAAAAAAATCACACAACCAATGATATGCCTATACCATACATATTTGAGTTAAGATAAAAATAAAAAATTGACAAGGTTTGGAGACCATTGAACAATTTGGGAGATTGCTAATACATACACTCAATTTATAAAGTCTCAATTTGATGTACTTAATCTTCGAGAGGCCTATACAAAAGCATTTTGTAATTGCGAACTAAGATAAATTTCCATTTTTGGCAGTTTTCATCATGGATTACGGTATTAAATTCTGGCATTCTATTGTCAAGATAAATTCAGAGAACCATTTGTACTCGAAACAAGGGATAGTGAAAAGTTACATTATGTAGGATCTCCTACCCTATCTCATTGAATTCATTCCTACACCAAGTGACTATGAACAAAAGCGTAGGTATTTAACAACAATGACATGGTCCATGGACTAGTGATCCTCGTCTTGATACTCCATCTACAAATGAGAACATCTCTTATACACGTTGCTACTTTAGAATTAAAAGTTGCTTCTTCTAGAACTTTCCATGATTCTTTGCAATAGGATTATATGTCTTCTAGATTCACCCCACTAGGACACATTCATATCAAGCATCTTTACTTTTTTGAAAAGTAGACCACATTTCAGATCTAGATGACACCATAATGACTTTGATTTCCTCTTGCAATATATTCCTCCATCATGTATTGCTTCATCGAAGTTCAAATTTGCTTCTTCAAGGGCTCTCAATGATTCTCTATATAGGATTCTTCGTGTCTATGAGATCCACTTCATTGGGAGGCCTACTTAAACATTTCACATCTGTTTGTGGACTCTCACCTTTCAAATATTGATGAAACAATTGAGAATATTTGTCTTCTCATTGATGACAATGCCCATCGAGTTACATCGTCTCCCATTGTAAATTCACTTGTTCTATCCCCACCATATCATGCAACATGACACATTCTATTTCACATTAATTAAGGTCTCAAACTTCAATGATTGTAGTCCTTGAATCTTCTATGGAACAATCACAGCTTAACATCAACATCAAGACACATGAGTCACTTCAAAAACCACACATCTGAATTCCTTTCTACATTCCACTTGAATGGGAATTCAACAATTTGACAACTTAAGATTTCCATATTGTGAAAGGAAGGTGCATCATTTGTTGCAAATGAACCTACTACAACATTCACCATTCAACATTTTGCATTGCTTTTCTCTCTTCTTTGTGGAGGCACCAACTTTAGGGGATGGGGTGGGTCTATATTATCCTTCACATATGTCACTTGGGATGGAGTTTTGTCCTATGGATTTTCTAGTCTCTACTTCGAGAGGGTACACTCTCTTTATAATTTGGGGTTATTTCATATTTTACATGGATACCTAACCTTGTGACCCATTTCTTCTTACCTCAATTGCACTTAAGGGGGTGTGCCAATGTACCATTTTATTCACCAAGTGGATATGTTTTATCGTAAGTATGATATTGCATTTGTTTGTTTAGTTTACTTAAGTAATTTCTTTTAACTTGAGATAATGACTTGCACATTCTCCTTCTTTCATAGGATTATGTTTTTTTCCTTATCCTCAAAAATTTGGAAACTTGGATAAACAATTCCTTGTCTTTTGGTTTTCTATCTCATCCTCATCTTCATCCTCATGGATTAAAAATCTTGGATATCGAGTGAAGATATTGTGAACTTTTTCATTTTCTCTCTTATGAAATCAACTATGTTATGCTATTTTGATTTTATTATCATTTATATTTAACAATTTTAAAAATGTTATCACTTACATTAATTTCTAGGTTAATATTTATTTTGTAGATTCTAATAGAATTGAATACCATACCCAAACAATATCTAGTATGAACTAGTTAGTTACAGGCTAGGTTCCAAGCGTACTTGGTAACACAATTTTTGAGCTTGTGTTTGTTTATGATTTAACGATTGATGCATCTAGCTTTGCTATGCATCTACTTTGAATACAATGAGAGGATGATTTTGTCTAAGCCAAGAGACCCTGCTATCTAATATCACCCAAGAAAGATACTAATATTTTACCCTGGAAATATAAGCCTTTTGTAAGTATAATTCAATGAATTGTGATAATAACTTAAAATGAAGTGAATTAAAATTTGATTGAGTTCCCCATTGTATTTTAATAAATCACCTAGGAAGTTGTTCATTCCTAACAATTTCCAATTCTCTTTCCAAAAGGATGAAAAAGAAGAGAAAGGAACTAATTAATGTTGGGACAAAATTTAGAAGACCTATGTTTTGTGTCTGAAAACTACTAGCCTAGAGAGCATGGAAACAATCTGAAGTCATGGGAGAGAGTTTCAGTTCTATCTCCAGAAATTATGTCTAGTACTCTTGTATTGAATTTTTAAATCCTTCTAAGTTTAAATGTTCACGAGGAAACTCTAAAATTTTAATAAAATACATAAATGAAAACCAATTTTGTTTTCGTTGGAATACTTTTGAAAATCACATCACCTCAGTAATTGAACTGTAACAATAAGATTGCATACAAAGTGCAGGTTTGCTATGAAACATGTTAAAAGGGTTAAACTATTTCAATTAATACAAACACTGGAACTATTAAACAACAATAGCTTGTTGGTAATCAAGATTTTGGACTATACCCACATTTTACACCTTTTCATACAGTTACAAAGAACATAGAAAACATGTACGTGGAACTACAGATTCCAACATATGTAAAAATACAACAATCTAAATAAGAATGGGAAGCATGTGGAGAATGGTTAAGACATGCATAAATAAAAGGAAAACAAAAATCTCTCAATGTGTATCACAAACAAATCAAGGAAAAAAGCTTTTAGGCAGGGGACCGATATGATCATAAAAATTTCAAAACTTCCAAAGTATAGAGCATTTGAGATTTTACAGAGAATGCACTCATTCAGCTTTATTCATGATGAGGCATATTCACAACTTTTGCAGTCGCACCATGGTGTTGTTTGTGTTGGCTCTATTGGACCCTACAATTAAGATTCAATATACGTACATTATTCAATAAGATTAACTGTGCAACATAATGAAATATTGAAAAGTGTGTTATCTTATTGAGCTTCTCTTTGTTTCGAGAATAGTTTAATATTCTCTACTTAACAAGGCTAGCCACATGAAGGTGGAAGCTCATTTGGCCCCTTCTCCCCCCCCTAACATCACTCTAAATTCCCCATTAACATATAACATTCATTCATTCTTTCATCCATTATTAAAATATAACATTCATTCATTATCACATAACGTTCATTAACACATAAAATTCATTAACACGCAACATTCATCAATAATCATCAACACATATCATTCATGAACATTCATTAGCACATAATTACGTTCATTAACACATAAAAATCAGTCATTATCAAATAAGGTAGATTACAATCATTTCTTCTTCTTTTTTTTTTTGAAGCTATGTAAAGTCTAAGTGGAGCATCATCTTCTTCATCATTTCCCCCATCTTCGGATGTTCTACCCTCTTCTCGTGCTCTTGATGTATGCCTAGTCCTATGCAAAGGACGAGGATGCTGAACCAAAGGGGGGTCCTCTACAATAACAAAGAATTGGGTTAAATTCAAAATATTTTCTTATTATTGTTACAAGTATTTCATTAATTTAAAGAACACAACCATTACACTCTTTACCTGATGGGGTCACATCATCTTCCACATCATTTTGTCTAGCCTCAACCTCGACATGTTGAACACCCTCTAGATCCTCTGGAGTTGAAATACGAAACGTTACATTAATCAATACACCAATTGCAATTAAATTTGTTTAAAGGAATAATAGTGGTCCTCTTTACCTAATTGGGGAACATCACGTTCTTGGTGTTGTCTACCCGGATCATGCTGCACTTGGTCACCACCGACTACATGCTCTAAAATATTAACAATAAAGGTTACATTAATTACTACACTAATTTTCAATTTAAGATGTTTAATTGTATTAAAAATTACATTAAAAAAATTGAATAGCAAATGAATACCTCCACTACTAGGATGCACATCTGGACCTTCATGTACAGGTTCTGTTCCACAATTATCATGTTGCATTCCAATGTCACGCGAAGTGTTATCATTGCTTGCTTATTTAAAAAAAATATAGTCACTTTATGTTGAAACTTAACATCAAATAGATTATTGGTTAAGTATTCAATTTGAAATAATTTTCATTTAGCTTATTTACCATTGTGACAGATGCATCAGAATCTCGTATTTGCCCACTCAATTCTCGTAGCCGTTCAACCATGGCTATATAGCCTTACTGGTAGCCAATTCTCTTGTCATCTTCTGTGGGCGCTCTATTGAATTCAGAGCCCTACATTTTTTCTTAGTCTTGTGAATTTTGCTTGTATTGTTTGATCAAAAAAAATTGTTTACAATTTATAAATATTTTGATGTGATACTTAATTTACTGATCTTACAATTCATGCGGCAAGTTTCATATAAACACCAGAGTCGAGTTTGTGTTGCCCATGCTTTTCTTGTCTTGCCTTGGTTGCCTTTGACGTGTCACTCAATCTATGAAAAGTTTGAAATATGTTAGATTATATAAATATAATGAATAATTAGTACATATTCACATTCTTAATAGTATCACATACCTTCTTCTGGCGTTTGGTGGTGTATTTCCTTTTTTCCTTTCAATTCTCTCCTTTGCATCCAAAATCAGGTCCTTCCACTCTCTCTCTGGAATCACGGGGGGACGCTCATACTTTACGTTCTTCTCTAAATGTGTCCTGTATTGGTCCCTCACATACTTTAGATATGTGCCAGCTTTTTCCAGGAGCTTAGTCTTGTCGAATGTGTCATTTCCAAACAACCCTACCATACGATTTGTGAGTTCATCTTTTAACTTTTTTTCTTGGTCATTCCACCTTTAAAGCAAAAACAAACCTGTTAGATTTAGAAAGAAACTGAAGCTACCTTTGATATAGTTCAAGAAATGGATAAAAGGAAAACTATTCTAGCAATGATATGAAATCAAAATAGTGGATAAGGGTTAGTTCACGTATGATGTTCCACCTTTTACGTATGGTGGGCCCAAATATCTACAATGTAATGTCATTAATATTTTTATAAAAAATATCATTTCTTGCAAAAAAAACATGGGATCATTAGTCCAAAATGAGTGATCAGTAAGTAAATTACAATTAGACTATATATAATAATAATTTTAAAGTACTTGGAACCTTCTGTATCTTCAAGGGAATCAATTCTTCGTCGCTCACCACCAATGTGGCCTGCAACGTTCCCGTACTAGCAATACGAGAAGATCCAGGAAATGATGGTATGTTATCACCAGTAGTCGCCTCTGGCGCATCCTCATGTGCATCTCCTGCCACAGTAAATGAATCCACTATGAAATGCCTCCAAGAAAGAACACTTCAAGGGTAATAAACACATAACGAAAGAGAGAGAAAAAGAGGGATCTACCACCAGTGGGCGGGTCAACACGAGCCGGTGCAACAGACGATGTCTGCATGCTATGTGTTGCGGACATTGCAGTCGGTAATATAGTTGGGGTCGACCTTGGACCCATGTCAACACCTGAAGAGTAATACATTAAATATATAAAACATTAAAAAAGCAAGTTCACAAGTCCAAAGGAGTGGTTTTAATATATAGAACATGGTCATCACCTGAACTACCCGCAATACCCTGATCATCGCCACCAGGATGATGAGCCCTTATAAATTTCTGTAAAAACAACACATACATATTTTAGTTAATGACATAAAAGAGAAAAAAATATAAACCATTATTGAACTTTTGTTATGAATAAAGCTTTCATTACTGCTTACTTGAAAGTTTTCCACTGTCCACAACAATAGTTACACCCTCTCAGTTATCTCATCAGTCTGAGGGCTTATGTGATAGGGAGGCAAGCATCCAGGTGTTTGTTAGGTGTTTAGTGTGTTTACTTGGCAAAAGTTCCTTACTGTTTTCAAGGTGTAAACACCTTGATCAGAGTGCAAATAGATTAAAGGCAGTCTAACAACTCACCTTGCTTCACCTCCCTATGTCAAACTCATCTTGGCTGCTCAAGGACTTCAAATCCATTGTCTTTGTCTTCCTCTCTAGTGCTACAAAACCAACTTATGGAGTCTACCTCACCAAAAATGTTAGATGTATGCAAGGACAACTTGTCTCAACTAGACTTGATGGTTTTTAGGCTTTACATTCCCCATTTGTGTACCCGTTTTGTCAAAAACTCAATTTTAGGCCTAAATCGTCCTCCATTTGGGGTTTTGTGCTCACCTTGCTCCAGTGATGGACTTCCAAACCAAACAAAGTTGATATTCGGACACCCTTTTGGGAGTTCTTGAATATTTTCCAAGTTTAGGGGTCCCTAAGGCCTTCTCCATGACTATCCCAAAAATGGGCATAAAAAGAGGGTTTTGGTAGGGCTTGTTGGCAAAAACCAAATTTCAAACTTGAGATCCTCCAAATGACACAAGAACACTTAGTTCTACCTTGTTGCTGACTAAATAGGCCAAAAACAAGAAGATTTAAACCTCACAGGGTGGAGAACAAGATTTTCACAAAATGCACATAAGGAAAGTGCAACATTTGACAACTTTTCTTTTATTTTTGCCTTCTACAAACACAAATTTGCATGAATTCCAATTACAAATTGAAGCATGTGAACATGTCCATCATTAGAGACAAGAAGGAATCAAATTAGCCCTGCACAAAAGGCATTAGGCAATTACAATTAACAAGTAGTTCACTATCAAATTAAATATGATTGCATTTTGCCCTCTCACTACCTTTTCACATTAGACCTGCACTTCACACTGTTAGAACTCCTTTTCAAGGTCTACTTTTGTGCTTTCTTAACAATACTCTGCCTTTTTATGCTTAGTGTCCTTCATACCTGCGAATTTAAAGAGGGAGATTACATATACAATCTTCAAAACAAGTGTAAAAATCAGTTCTAGATGAATGTGACAGCCTGTTGGGCGTTTATCATTTTGCCTAAAGAGATCATTGTTTGATCTTGGCATTTACAATACCCATGGGCAGGGTTTACACCACTCCTTGTTCTTGTTTTCAAACAAACAAATATTAACAAGGTTACACACACCAATAAATGGTGGAGAGCAAACAAAGGAAGGAAAAACTACTACCAAACAGTGACTCACTGTTTTGGTTTACAATTCACAAAACTGAAACTTGTAACCCTCCTTGTCCTGGCTTAGAAAGTCTCTTGGCTTGCACATATCACTTGGACATCAAACAGGTCTGTCCACCAAATGGATGCAATTGCTATGGAAGAGCAAAGCATCAAACTTATACAAGACCCTAGCCAAATGGCACACTTGCCTAGGGCTCCATGGCCACAAAACTCCTTGCACCTGCACTTTTGAAACCAAAACATATATTTACATAATTTACAAATTGACCAACTAGTTCTTGAGAAGTCATGAACATTTTAGGACTTCAAGAAGCCAAGTTGGTCAAGCATCCTTGCCAAATTCCTAGACAAGGCAGTGAAACTGTCAAATCAAACTAATTTTGCTACAAACTCAAAACTTAATGAAATCGAATGCCACCAAAGGGATAAGTTTAAGAAAACATAGTAGAAACTGAAAATGCAAGAATAGTATGGCCAAGTACAGCAGGTGTACGGACTGTTGTTCACATGAAGTTAGAAACTAGGGAAAAACAAGGTAAAATGAGTGCAAACTTTCAAAATGATTGATAACTCCGATTGAACAACCCTTACAATAGTTCCAACAGGAGAATAAATACCACTCCAGGTTGGTTAGCCTCCTGTATAGACAGGTACATGTCCAAGAACACTAAATTTGACATTTTTGATGCCTAAATGACAACTTTTGATGCCTAGAAGGTGTAGGGTTGATCTCAAAACTGACAAAACACCTAAGAACACTTCTCACACCTACAAACCAAACACAAAACATGCCTAGACCTTTTCAAAACAAAAACACATTAAAAACTCACTTTTTACAACATTTTGCCAGGCAACTCCAAAACTGGCAATTTTGAGCAAAAGATGAAAACAGAAAATCAAAACCAGACAAAGAGTTCAAAACTCATCCAAACAACTTAAAGCAACACAAAAATAACTTAATCAACCTTTCCCACTCAAAGCTAATAAAAATCAAACTTACTCTCAAACCTGTGTTGAAAATGAGGCCTAGGTGCTCCTGCACCATACTCCCCCGGTGACAAAGAAGTCATGTGACTCCTTTGGGCAGAAAAGAGAGAGGAATACCAGCCTTGTGGAAGTCACTTTCAGGTATCCAAGTGGCTTTAGAGGCTAGTTGATCTTTCCACTTGACCAAATGTTCAAAGTAGTCATGCTTTCTAGTCTTCTTGATGATTTTGGAATCGAGTACCTATTCAGGAATGGGAGAAGAAGAAGAGGGGAGAGGTAGATCATAAAGGAATTTTGAAATGTAAGAAACTCTTTGTGTCTCTGTTGGAGGCTGCCCCTTGAAAGGTACCAAATTTGCAGCATTAAAGATAGGAGATAAAGAAACATCAGCAGGTAATCAATTTTATAAGCATTTGGACCATACTTAGCCAAAATTCTGCAAGGTCCAATTCTTCTCATTTGTAACTTGGTAGGAACTCCCTTTTGCAATCTAGACTTGTTGAGATGTACCATCACAAAATCGCCAACTGTGAATTGGACATCCCTCTTTGAAGCATCCACCCTTGCCTTGACTCTTGTTGTGGTATCCTACAAAGACTACTTAACATGTTCATGTATCTCTTTGAGAGATTGTGCCATGTCTTCTGCTGTCCCACTAACATGGTGCAAGTTAGTCACATCATGTAACTCAAAAACACCTCTTGGATGCATACCATAAACAACCTGAAATGGACTCTTACCAATGGATCTGTTTACATTGTCATTGTAGGCAAACTCTGCCTGTGGGATGAGCTGATCCCAGCTTTGTCCATACTCCTTGGTGAGACATCTGAGGAGATTACCCAATGTTCTATTCACCACCTCTATTTGGCCATCTGTCTGTGGATGGTAAGCTAAGCCAAAAGATAAGTTAGTACCCAATTTCTTCCACAAAGTCTTCCAAAAATGACCCAAAAACTTAACATCTCTATCTGATACAATGCTAGATGGCAAACCATGTATTCTAACAACTTCTTTAAAGAAAAGAAAAGCAATATGACTAGCATCATCAGTAGTTTTGCAAGGTATAAAGTGAGCCATTTTACCAAATCTGTCAACAACCACAAAGATACTGTCATGTCCTGTTTTTGTCCTTGGTAAACCTACAACAAAATCCATACTGATGCACTCTCATGGCCTAGAAGGAATGGGAAGTGGCTGATATAAACCAGCATTAGTGCTATGACCTTTGGCCTTTTGACATACCATGCACTGTTCAACATACCTTTGGACATCTCTCGGCATCTTAGGCCAGTAATAAAAGCGTTGAACCAACTCTAAGGTCTTGTTGAGACCAAAATGGCCACTCAAACACCCATTGTGTTTCTCTTGAATGAGATTTTCTCTCATGGAACCTTTAGGAACACATAGTTGTCCTCCCCTGAATAACAAACCATTCTGCAATGTATAGTCAGCATACTCACTATGAAAATGATTCTCAAAAGCAAGACAAACTTTATAAGTAGCAGCAAAATCATCATCATTAGGATATAAATCTTGAAAGCAATCAATCCCAATACTCTTTACTTGGATCTCCCGAATAGTTAACAATCTCCTACTTAAAGCATCAGCTACTTTGTTACATTGGTCTTTCTTGTGCTTAAGAGTAAATGTATATGCTTGTAGGTACTCTACCCATTTCACATGTCTATGGTTGAGTTTATCCTGAGAATTCAAGAAACTGACTGCTTGGTTGTTTGTATACACAACAAATTCCTTAGGAAGCAAGTAATGCCTCCACTTCCTGAGTGCCTGCACCAATGCATATAACTCTAAATCATAAGATGAATACTTTTTCTTTGCATCATTCAATTTTTCACTAAAGAAAGCAACTAGTCTATTATCTTGACTCAAGACTGCACCTACTGCAAGATGACTGCCATCACATTCTATTGTAAAGAGTTTATCAAAGATAGGAAGGATTAGCACTGGCTGTGTAGCAACTCTAGTTTTGAGTAACTCAAACCCCTTATTGGCTGCTTCGGTCCATTGAAACTTGACTTTATGACCACCTTTTATTGTATCTAACATGGGTGCACAAATCTCACTGAAACCTCTGATAAACTTCCTGTAAAACTGGGCTAGACCATGAAAACTCCTAACTTCACTGGCTGATTATAGGGTTAGCCAACTTGTTATGGCTGCAACTTTAGATTGATCCATCTTAAGATCTCCACTGGACACAACAAAACCAAGATAGACTAGCTCTTGCTGCATAAAATCACATTTTCAAGATTTATGGTTAACTGCTCATCAGATAATCTTTGAAAAACAATAGCTAAGTGTTTCAAATGCTCCTCTTTAGTCTTACTAAAAATGAGTATATCATCTAAGTAGACTACCACAAACTTACTGAGAAAATCCTCCAATACTTCATTCATTAACCCCATAAAGGTACTGGGAGCATTAGAGAGTCCAAAAGGCATAACCAACCATTCATAAAGACCCTCATTTGTTTTAAAAGCAGTTTCCACTCATCACCCTCTTTTATTCTTATCTGATGGTAACCACTTTTTAAGTCTATTTTGGAGAAATACCTCGCACCCCCTAAACAATCCATCAAATCTTCTATCTTGGGAATAGGGAATCTGTATCTTATTATGATCTTGTTGATAGCTCTAGAGTCTGTACACAGTCTCCATGTGCCCCCTTTCTTAGGTGCTAACACAGTGGGTACTGCACAAGGACTTATACTCTTTCTTACTAATCCTTGATCCAATAACTTTTGAATCTGTCTAGCTACCTCTTTGTTCTGCTCAGGAGTCATCTTGTATGCTACTTTGTTTGGCAAAGAAGCTCCTGGTATAAAATCAATTTGATGACTAATGGCTCTAGGAGGAGGTAATGTTGTTGGTTGTCCATCACTGATGATGCCCTTAAAGTTATCAAGAAGTTGATGCACTTCTTGTGGGATCTCAACTTGTTTTTCTTTCTTATCCTCCTTAGGTTTCACTACAAGTGCATAACCAATCCCATCTCCCTCTTTCATGGTTTGGATGAACTCTTTGTCATTGACTAATAACACTTTAGGTGCCTGTGGTTTACTGTTCTCTGTCTCTTCACTAAGGGACTCAATTTTGTAGACAATGCCATTCTTTTGAAAGGAATATGTGTTTTTTTCACCATCATGGTGTGCCCTTCTGTCAAATTGCCAAGGTCTACCCAATAGTAGATGGCAAGAATCCATGGGAAGGATGTCACATAGTATCCTATCCTTGTATTCACCTATATTGAAGTCTACCCATGCTTGTTCATTCACTAGGACATGTTGCCCCTTGTTTAACCAGGTTACCTTGTAGGGTTCACTGTGATTCATTCTAGGTAGGTTCAATTTGCTAACTGCCTCCTCTGAGATAAAATTATCTATGGAGCCTGAATCAATAACCACCTTACATACCTTGCCCAAGATTTTGCACTTGATCCTGAACAATGCTCTTCTCTGAGACACTTCACACTTATGAGGTTCTTGCATCATTACTCTCCTCATCATTAGACTTTCACCATCTTCGGGTGCTAGGTGCATTGCTGGAGTTCTTATACTACTCCCTTCCTCCTGAACATAGTTCACTTTTCTTTCACCTCCATGGGAAGAACTAGGCTTTTCAGGACACCTATAAGCAAGATGACCCAATTTCTGATAGTTGTAGCATTTCATTGTGGAGAAATAAGACCCTCCACCTAGGCCACTAGACCTACCCCTTCCCGGGTTGCTTGATCCCCTTCCCCTATAATTGGGTTTGCTCTGAGAATCCCCGCTTTGCTCTATAAGCTTAGATTCCCCCTGGGACCTTTGGTCTATGTGTCTTCCCCCAAAACTGCCTCGATGGCCTCGACCATCTCTGCCTCTTCCTCTACCTTTGTTATGCTACTCTTGCTTCTTCCTACTCCTTTCCTCTACCTTGAGTGCAAGTTGATAGCACTTCTGGACTGTTGTAGGGCACAACAAACTTAACTCTTCCTGTATGTTCCATCTCAAACCATTGAGATACCTAGCAACCTTGACATTCTCATCTTCTTGGATCTTTGACCTAAGGCATAGCTTTTGAAACTCCTCAGTGTAGGTGCTGACATCTAACTCTTTTTGCCTAAGGTTTTGCCTTCTCCTATGGAGCTGTATTTCATAGTCCTCTGGAATGTAAGCCTCTCTGATCTTGGACAACATTCCCTTCCAAGTTGCTATGGGCCTTTTGCCCTCTTTCTCATGTTCATCCTGAATGAACTTCCACCATGTTAAGGCAGCTCCTCTCAACCTGGACTTAGCCACCTTCACTTTCTGGGCCTCTATCACACCATCACACTCAAAATGGTTCTCAAGCCCCTTAATCCACTCCATGACCACTTTTGGGTCCATTTTACCACTAAATAGTGGGACTCCTTCTAGTGTTCTCCCACTCATAGCCTTCAAGGCTTTCAAAAAGGGTTGATTCTCTATCATAGGGTCTGGTATAGGGGTCTCATCCTCTATAGCTAATAGCTTACCCTTACCTTCTATTCCCTCTATCTTATTGTTGGCTTCATCTGCCTTCACTTCTACTTCACCCAACTTTTGTTCTAAGAGGTCTAACTTCACTCTAAGTAACCTATTTTCTTCTTCCTGGTCTTCCACTTTCTTTGCTAGTTTTGCATTTGTCACCATGGTTGCCAAATTACTACTTCTTCCCAAGTGTAACTGTGCTCTGATACCACTATGATAGGGAGGCAAGCATCCAAGTGTTTGTTAGGTGTTTAGTGTGTTTACTAGGCAAAATTTCCTTACTGTTTTCAAGGTGTAAACACCTTGATCAGAGCGCAAATAGATCAAAGGCAGTCTAACAACTCACCTTGCTTCACCTCCCTATGTCAAACTCATCTTGGTTGCTCAAGGACTTCAAATCCATTGTCTTTGTCTTCCTCTCTAGTGCTACAAAACCAACTTATGGAGTCTACCTCACCAAATATGTTATATGTATGCAAGGACAACTTTTCTTAACTGGACTTGATGGTTTTTAGGCTTTACATTCCCCATTTGTGTACCCATTTTGTCAAAAACCCAATTTTAGGCCTAAATCGGGCTACTAGGAATTAGCCCTCCTTTTGGGGTTTTGTGCTCACCCTGCTCCAACGATGGACTTCCAAACCAAACAAAGTTGATATTTGGACACCCTTTTGAGAGTTCTTGAAGATTTTCCAAGTTTAGGGGTCCCTAAGGCCTTCTCCGTGAATGTCCCAAAAATGGGCATAAAAAGAGGGTTTGGGTAGGGCTTGTTGGCAAAAACCAAATTTCAAACCTGAGATCCTCCAAATGACACAAGAACACTTAATTCTACCTTGCTACTGACTAACTAGGCCAAAAACAAGAATATTTAAACCTCACAGGGTGGAGAACAAGATTTTCACAAAATGCGCATAAGGAAAGTGCAACATTTGACAACTTTTCATTTTTTTTTGCCTTCTACAAACACAACTTTGCATGAATTCCAATTACAAATTGAAGCATGTGAACATGGCTATCATTAGAGACAAGAAGGAATCAAATTAGCCCTGCACAAAAGGCATTAGACAATTACAATTAACAAGCAGTTCACTGTCAAGTTAAATATGACTGCATTTTGCCCTCTCACTGCCTTTTCACATTAAACCTGCACTTCACACTGTTAGAACTCCTTTTCAAGGTCTGATTTTGTGCTTTCTTAACAATACTCTACCTTTTTATGCTTAGTGTCCTTCATATCTGCCAATTTAAAGAGGGAGATTACACATACAATCTTCAAAACAAGTGTAAAAATCAGTTCTAGATGACTGTGACAGCCTGTTGGGCATTTATCATTTTGCCTAAAGAGATCATTGTTTGATCTTGGCATTTACAATACCCATGGGCAGGGTTTACACCACTCCTTGTTCTTGTTTTCAAACAAACAAATATTAACAAGGTTACACACACCAATAAATGGTGGAGAGCAAACAAAGGAAGGAAAAACTACTACCAAACAGTGACTCACTGTTTTGGTTTACAATTCACAAAACTGAAACTTGTAACCCTCCTTGTCCTGGTTTAGAAAGCCTCTTGGCTTGCACATATCACTTGGACATCAAATAGATATGTCCACCAAATGAATGCAATTGCTATGGAAGAGCAAAGCATCAAACTTATACAAGACCCTAGCCAAATGGCACACTTGCCTAGGGCTCCATGGCCACAAAACTCCTTGCACCTACACTTTTGAAACCAAAACATATATTTACATAATTTACAAATTGACCAACTGGTTCTTGAGAAGCCATGAACATTTTAGGACTTCAAGAAGCCAAGTTGGTCAAGCATCCTTGCCAAATTCCTAGACAAGGCAGTGAAACTGTCAAATCAAACTAATTTTGCTACAAACTCAAAACTTAATGAAATTGAATGCCACCAAAGGGATAAGTTTAAGAAGAACAGTACGGCCAAGTACAGCAGGTGTACGGACTATTGTTCACATGAAGTTATAAACTAGGGAAAAACAAGGTAAAATGAGTGCAAAATTTCAAAATGATTGATAACTCTGATTGAACAACCCTTACAATAGTTCCAACAGGAGAATAAATACCACTCCAGGTTGGTTAGCCTCCTGTACAGATAGGTACATGTCCAAGAACACTAAATTTGACATTTTGATGCCTAAATGACAACTTTTGATGCCTAGAAGGTGTAGGGTTGATCTCAAAACCCACAAAACACCTAAGAACACTTCTCACACCTACAAACCAAACACAAAACATGCCTAGACCTTTTCAAAACAAAAACACATTAAAAACTCACTTTTTACAACATTTTGCCAGGCAACTCCAAAACTGGCAATTTTGAGCAAAAGATGAAAACAGGAAATCAAAACCACAAAATGAGTTCAAAACTTATCCAAAGAACTGAAAGCAACACAAAAATAACTTATTCAACCTTTCCCACTCAAAGCTAATAAAAATCAAACTTACTCTCATACCTATGTTGAAAATGAGGCCTAGGTGCTCCTGCACCATTATGGTTGCCAAATCAACAATCTCTGGGCTAATTTTTCTAATATTCGTTTGTACCAATTGTACAGGGTTTGCACTAAGTGCGATGTCATTAGCGCATAACACTGTCGAGCGCCCCACATCCCTATGGAGGTGCTGAGGTACTGCAGGTTCCTTTCCCTTATCCTGAACATCTGTCTGTGACAAGAATATAATTAACACTATCAAAATTACTTCAAAACACTCAAGAAAAGATCATAATGTAATAGTTTGCTTCTATCTAATTTGTACAATTACAATGAGGTTTACCTGCTCCGTAGAAGTGTCGGGACCTACACCCCTATCTGTGCTATGTGGTGGATCCATGTGGCCCTGTGACAAAGAAAAAATATAAAAACGTTAGCGAAATGAAACCAATAGACTTAGCAAAAAAACTTAATAATACAATGGTTTATTGGATTCATTAATTGGAAGTTGGCTTAAATGGTATATATATAGTACGTACCACCCCCCATGATAGTAACTTTGTTTGTATCTATACGATTCAAATTGTAATCGATTAGCAGCTCTTCCCCTGCACTTATTAATTTTATCGGACATACAAACACACAATTTCCCTCACGTCCCTCAAATATGCAATTGGGTTGCTTATTAGTTGACCTAGGTCGTGTACTATCTATAAAACCTGCAATATTCCATGTTTCTTTTGGCCTTTCATCAATGTATATAGCCACTCATTTACTTTGATCATTATCTTTTTGTTGTATATAATTGGTTGATAGTGCATACCTACGCATACTTTTTTTATATCGAACAATCTGCATCCAATCATTATAATTGTAACAAGGTCCAACAAACTCCATCAATTCAACAACTTTGTTATAACAGACCTTTATGTTGTCCATGGAAAATAGGCCCAAACCATGTAACGACGAAGGTGCTATGCGATATATCCTCTCATTAACACAAAAATCAATGTTTATTGGAGGAAGTTCCTTGGGTACACATTGTTTCAGTAGATGTTTGTACCTCAAGGGCACCTCAATGTTGCCTTTGGTCTCATCATCATAATAACATGACCCCCCTTGAGCAAGAAAAAATTCATGCATTTATTGAATTTTCTTCTAATCTTTTGACCTCTAGTTGATCTCCCTATTTGAGATCTACTACATGTCTCACTTTCCTCTTCTATTCCTGCATTTCCCTCACTCGAGGAAGACACATCTGACAAATACCTATTTGGTGATACCTGTGCACCATCAAATGAGAGAGTTAGTTGGTAATGAGAGAGATATTTTTCAAATGAGGGTAATATTGATGAAGAAGTCGGCCATAAAGTTGATGTTGAGATTAAAATTTGAGTAAGTCCAACTGGGGCCTCAAGTGTTGATAATTGTATTAGATTTGCTGCTAATGTTGAGGTTTGAAAAACTGAGGAAGTTTGTTTTTCTTGTAATTTTTTAAAAATATATTATTTCTATAAGGTGTATTGACTTATACCTATCGATCCATGAGATTGTGTAAGATCCTTGTCAAATGGGTTCAAGTTCCTGCACCAACAATTGAGCATCATAAGCATTACATTTGTAATTTGATAAACAATAAATACTGCAGTATCATAAGCATCACATATGTATCATCATATATGTAATTGAGCATCATAAGAATCACATATGTATCATCATAAACATGTAATCCATCACATACGTATCATAAATCACCATCCATCACATAGCTAATAAGTAGTCCACATTCCATAAATAAACACAAAGTTCAAAAAATGTCACATGTATCATCATAAGCATGTAATCCATCACATATGTATTTTAAATCACCATCTATCACATAGCTAGAGGTGCATCATGAATTAATTAAGTAATGGCATTAGAATTCAAAACATATGAATTATTTATATAACCATATAAGTCAAATCAATTTCTATCAAGATATCAATATTAAATAGATAATATAATAATCGCATCTCATACATTTCATTCATGTCATTGATCTTCTTCTTCATCCAACTCATCATCATCATCATCATCATCATCATCATCATCATCATCATCATCATCATCATCATCATCATCATCATCATCATCATTGTCGTCGTCGTCGTCGTCATTGTGTTTGTCATCGTCATCGTCATCACCATCATCGTCACCATCACCATCACCATCACCATCATCATCAGCAGCTTCTTCTTCATGTACATTTCCGTCAGGAACATCATCAACTAACTGTCGATCGTGATCATCATCTATATCATCTTCTACTTCTTTGGTATCTTCTTCTTCCATCACATTATACATTATCGCCCTTCCTCTTGGATCATGTCTAACAACAAATGACCAACCCGGTTTATGTGGAACCTCCGAGTAAAATACCTTCTCACATTGACTTGGAAGAACATAGGGCTCATCCCCAACTCGTTCAAACGACCTTGTATTAACCATTGTAAATCCATTATCATGTTCGATAACAGTTCTATCAGGATCATTTTTATTCAGTCGTAGCCTATACCATTTGACGACGAACATAACTAATTTGAAGGAATTAAAGTCACACTCAAGTATATCATACAAAATGCCATAGTATCGATTTTGAGACTCTTGAGGATGTATGTCATTTCTAGATGAAATATTGGTCACCTCAAAGACTGCAGTTATCCCAAAATCACAAGTTTTCTTCGTGTCATCCAATTGTTTGATGCGAAATTTATGACCATTGCAGCACATAGCCTTGTGGTGTTTGACCTGCAATATGTCTAACATATTAAAATTATTGCATCATGAGTTGATAAACATACGGGTGATTAATAAAATTATACGTACCTGTTGATCTCTTAAACCATATGCTAAATCAATTTCCCTTTGTGTAACATTGGAATCTCCATTACGATGAGCTTCTTTAACCAATGAAGCGACACCATCCCATGTTAATGTGCGACCAGAATGTTGACATCGTTCAATCCACACCATCATCCAATCAAGATTGTTTGCAATATACAAATGTAGCGCATCCCACTACCGACCAACTGTATAAATAATTAATAGACCACTTACAACTGATTTATTTAGAAGATGAAGAATTAATTTACTACAATAATATCTTATAATTACCTCTCACTTTCTTCAATCTACCTTTCCCCATCAAGTGCTCCCCTTCAAATTTATTAATGGGGTCGGGATCCCAAATGCGATCTACGTGGATTTTTGCTGCAAACTTAGGAAGATATTCAATAATGTACACCATAGTTTGGTACACCATATATCCCTCCACCATAGAACCCTTGGGATGTGCTCTTTGTCAAACCAAAGCCTTCAAAAATTTCAAGTGCCTCTCAACCATCCACATTGACCTAGTGTGTACAGGTCCACACAATTCGATCTCCTCAACTTGGTGTATGAGGTAGTGTTCTTGTGCATTGAAAAAAGTTGAAGGTAGACACTTTTGCATTTCACACATTAGATGAGGGATTTTTCTCTTCCAATATTTTATATCTTCCTTGTGGATTTCTTTAGATGACAACCACCTAAAAGAGACTGAAGACGCAAAAATATATAAACGAGACTTTACAAAATAATATACAATATATAGTATAACAAGTAAAACAAATGGCAAATATAATATCTATACAACAAATTGAACAAACATCACTACTTACCTCATGTATTTTCCAAGATCATATATGACTTTCTTGATATTATTGTCGAAGTGGTCTGGGAGAGATAGAGGTAGAACGTACTGCAACAATTATAAAATGATATTTTCATTGTTTTCTAACATAATACAATGAAAAGTACATGCGTAGTATACAAATATATAGTAAATACACAAGAATGCAAATTACCTTAATGAAGGTATGTCAATCATGCATTTTCATCCCTGGCCCAAATTCACTCTTCTTTGATATGAGATTGTTTATGTTCGTAGCAAATCCTGTGGGAAATCGAATTTTTCGTATGACTTCTTTTATAGAATTGCTTTGCTGCTCTGTTAATAACCAAGGAAGGGCACTTATATTAATATGATCTCCATTTCTATTTGATTGAATGACATTTTTCATTGCATGATTGGATTCCACAATGTCACTACAAATTTTGACAATTTTTTCTTTGTCACGCCTTCCATCCAATATTTTTCCATAATGTCTCTGTTATATTCTTTCCAATATGCATTGTATCAAACAAATGCACAATTTGTAGCTGCTCGTAGTAAGGCAACCTACTGAATTGTCTGGGATAACTTTTTAGTCCCTTTCAAAGGTGGTCATCCATGCCTTGACGACCTTCAGTATCATCAATTACATCATCAGTAAACAAAACACGATAGAAAAATTCAAATTCCAAACATAAACCATTAGAAGGAATGACATTACCTTGACGATTAATTCTATTATATTCCAACTTCAATAAGTGAGGAGTCATTCTTCGTGGCTTTGATGTAGTCTCTTCTTTCCCATTGAAAAGATGTTTTTCAGTATTTCGGTACTTATGATTTTTGTGAAGGAAGTGCCTATACTCATCAAACACCTGCTTTCCTAAACTTTTTGAATGACGAGATTTCATCTTTGGACCACAAACTGGACATGCAAATTTTCCCTTTGTTTGAAGACCTACAAGATAATGTATAATTCTATTAAATCTGATAATTTTTATAATTATAATTATCATGCGCAACTTGAACACTATAACGTACCACAAAAATGTGTTAGCCCTGGGGCATCATGTATTGTCCATACAAGCATTGCATGGAATTGAAATTGTCTTTGTCCTATTGGTCTAGAGATGTCATACATGGTCACACCATTCCATAACTCCAGCAACTCGTCGATAAGAGGCTCAATATATACATTCATATCTTTAACTTGGTACTTGCCTAGTAGAATGAACAAAAACATTACATAATTATTATGACCATTTTACTGCAATATTTATAATTAAATGTAGATGACTATTAAATGATAAAATACCTGGAACAATCATTGCCAACATTATGTGCTCCCTCTTTATTGACATCCATGGAGGAATATTATTGTTGATAACAAAAATAGGCCACACCGAGTAAACAAATCTCAACTCTCCAAATGGATTGACACCGTCTACTGCCAATGAAAGCTTGAGATTACGAGGTTCTTCTTTAAAGTGTGGCCACTTTTCCTCTATGTCCATAAATGTTGAACCATTTGCATGCATTAGAATAATGTCATCTCGACTTCTATTGCATGCATGGTAATCCATAAATTGTGCCAAGCTAGTGCACCTGAATAATCGTTGCATACGTGGAATAATGGGAATATAACGAAGAACCTTGTGAGGCACCTTTTTTGTTATTTGATCTGTTTGATATCTACTTATATGACATTCAGGGCATTCTATTCCAAATTCATGTTGTTTATGATATATAATATGATCATTGGGACAAGCATCTATTGTTTGATACTCCATTCCAATATCTTTTATAATGGCAGATAATTCTCGGTATGAGCGAGGTAGAATAATTGATGGTGGTAAGAAAAACTCACCTATCAATCTACAACAAAAAAAAAAAGTTTGAGGTGTTAATAAAAATAATATTAATGGTACATGATTCACCATTTATTAACTATAATTACATGTATGACACACCTTAACATACATGAGATTGTTATGTTGGATAAACCATTCATAACCTTCAAGTTCACCAACAACAATATAGTAGAGAGAAGAGTTGTTTGGGAGCCTTTGTAAAGGGGCTCATATGCCTTCTCAAGAAGAGGTAAATCATGAACATCAAGGTCATCCTGATCATCATGATTAGCTGTGCTAGTACTAAATGTGTCATGGATCAATGTATTTGTACCATCATCTTCAATTGTGTTTTCTGGTGCATGATCGTCATCTTCCATGGGATCATTATCTTCAGCTTCGATATTCACACCTCCATGTTCCTCCACTTCAAAAACCATATTCTTTGGGTTGTGTTGGTCCATATCATGTGCCCTGGGGTGCTCGACCTATATAAAAATGATCAACATAAATAAACCATGATCATGATCTCATTATCAAGTGATTTCTTATGTATATAAATTGTTAAAACGATATAATGAACAACTTACGAGTGGATGATAATCATGTCCCCCTTCAATGTGACCATGCTGCCTACAATGTTTCTTAGTTGTTTTGATTAGAAGTCTTCTATTCTTTAAGCCCTTACAAATTTTGCAGGGACAATAACATTTCCCATCACCTTTTCTTTTCAAGTTAGACCATAATCTAGCAATTGTCTCCTTATTTTGTTCTTCGCTGATATTATCTGACATGGTCTTTCTTCACAGGCAAAAAAATCAGGCTATGGAAACTTCAGTGCAAAAGCTTCACAAAAATTGCAAATCGAACCAAAACCATTTAACTCTTCTTTTTCATCTTAAAACATTGAACTTAATAGAGAATGTATTTAATGTACCTGATTGTGTGAATTTCTAAGCATTGTGTCTGCAAATTCTTACTAAAATTTTGCCTGTTGCAGGCTTTCTGAGAGACATTTTTTAGTACTATAAGCCTTGGTTCTTGTATTTTCATTAGTGATAAGTTGGAAACTTTATGGTAGACCTGTAGCCAATCGATCTAATTTTGACAAGTTATACACCAAGCAAACAGGCATCTAGAACTAGCATTGTTTGTAGGTCACCCCTACCCTATGCCATGGGTATATGACTACCCAAAACTCCAGTTTAAGCATCAATCCTGGAAATGATTGGTATATGACTACCCAGAACTCCAGTTTAAGCATTAAGTTACATCATTATTGACCTTACTTTAGGATGCTATGTATGAGATTGGAACCTTTTGTAAGGTGTGATCAATGTGCTATCATAAATGCAAAGCCAAAACCATTTTGATGAGATCATGATCCCACTAATACTATTTTGCCTTGTTAATTTTGCACCCACAAAAATGATAGAACCAGATATAATATGCCATCAATGCCCATATACCGACAATGCTCAAGATGAGCCACTTAGAGGTAGAGTTTAACCACTTTCCATATAGGTAGATTATCTCTAACCTCATTTTCCCTATAGGTAACTGATTAGGTTCATTTTAGAGTCTTATTTCCAAATATGTACCTCTATGTTAGCTTTTTGCTTTATTATTTGCCCGTTTATGCTTAATCTTGTCAATTTTGCATAATTTTACTTAGTTCTTGCATCTTCAATGAAATTATATCTAATCATATCCAATCACATCAAAATGGAACAATTAATCATATTGCTGGTCTCTCCTAGAGGAATTAAATTGAACCAAATTGACTATTCCCCAATAAAATGTTTTGAAATGGTGAATGTATAAGTTTGTAGTTTACTTTCCTAGACTAGGACCCCATTTCGTCAACATTTCACTATGAAAGCATAAATATTTTTTCTTGAAGAGATCATCTTACAAATTATGCTTCAATGTATAACACATTTTCATAATCAATCATTTGACTTTACATGGATAAAAGAATTCACATATTCTAAATCATGATCTGATGATGTGAACAACTCATATGCAACTATATGGCATGCAAAGCATTTATTTTAACATACACTTATTCATCCACATTGCAAGGATAACAATACAAGGCTCACATATTGGTCTAAGAGGATGCCATGGTCTCACAAAGTAACCAAGAACCATATGAAATGATGGTCTTGAATCCACACACAACTAGGGGGGATCCATACGATTATGTATGACTTCCCCCTTGTTTGTTTAATGGGATTAGCTTCCAAGACATAGCCGTCAATAATCACTAAGAATGTACAAGTGGATCGTAGCTACCCATACAACAAACACTTACCCCTATCCTCAAATTTTTCCAATGTTTGATTCCTTATATACACTCATCCAAGGTTATCTACACTGATCTTGGTGAGGAATCATATCACAACAAAGAAGGCAACATTTAAAAATAGCAAGAGTTTCACTAAACTACCAAAGATCATAAATATTGAAAGAAAGAAAAAATAGTACCAATAATATGTCAAATAAATGTGTTCAATTCCAATAGCAAATCAAACATAGCCACAATAACTACACAATAGAGAAAACTCACAATAGTGGTTAAAGTAATTCAAACAAGATAAAATAAAATTGCTGGCCCATGCAACAAAGATGAGAGATCATCAATAATTGAAGGAAACTTCACAATCCTTAAAAGTGCACATTACATAACTATACGACTAGAAATTGTGGCTAAATAGAGTGAAGATTCATCATGACTCCAATAATAGTCCCTCATGTGTGCATTTGTGGCATGAACACAAAAACTCCCACATGGCATGGCCATGTACCTAATGGAGAAGACATGCCTAGGCTACATGCCCAAAAAACATGACTATAATAATAGTCCCTCATGCATGCAATTGTGGCCTGTACACTACAAATCCTAACATATCATGGCAATACACCTCATAGAGAAGACACACCTAGGGCCACATTGCACATAGCAATGTGCCTCACAAAGAAGACATGCATAGGGCACATGCCACATAGCAATTTGTCTTATGGAAAAATGTGCATGCATGTCACACACCAAAGCTATATGTATACATCATGAGGCACATTCATATGTTATCAAACACAACCTATTGTATCTAACATGAGTTCCTCTCTACATGTGTGCAAATCTTCCAACACTAATCGCCACTAAGAAGGAATAATATAAAATGCATCTTCAAATATTTGTGTGTGTGTGTGGAATTGTGTCTTTGAACCCAAATCGCTACCATCAACAACATGTAACCATCACCTACACTATATCAAAACATAAGTATGGTGTGACATCATATCTATTTGCATAATTTCAAAACACATGCAAACATGAAAATCATCATAGCATGACAAAAATCAATCTCCACGTGTTGGAACAAACATATAAATAAGATAATAGGGTAAGGGGAAACCCGTACCAAGAACCACATACCAACTATCGGCAATGCCATCAAGATAAATGTAGGATAGGATACCACTATGAGCCATCCAATGGTCCATTCTATGAGGAGAACTAGGGGATAATATCTTTGAAAGGTGTGGTCAATAGAGATAATCCCTACTAATGCCACAATATGTCACCATAGCTTCTTGAGTTTTCCATTCTTCTACTTAACGCCACATTTATTGAGTTCCTCAACAGCGAGGTTGGTTCTCAATAGGATGCACAAACATGTAAACACACAAGCATGGTTTCATCATACTTGTACAACAATACAAATTCATTTTTCTAGTTAATTACTAGTGTAAAAATAACTCCATTACATAACATAGGGCAATAATCACCATAAGTTTTCAAATAAACTGCCCAAACATCAATTGGAGTTACCCTTTCTAAGGTACAAACATAATTTATTTATAACTTCAAAATTAAAATAATCACAATACATCCAAATAAGTTCAATAGTGCATGGAAATAGACAACATGATCCATAATTAAACCCATAAATTACCCTAATTGGATATGCTAATAAAATGGTGTCTCAAATAATAGAGATTATGTTGGACCTATAATAGAGATCTGGACTTTGTTTCATCATACACAAGCATGGTTTCATCATACTTGTATCCAAATACACCATCCATAGATAGGTACTTAGTACCACAATCTCATGGGTACCCTTTTAGCTAAATTTACCCTATATTTAGGTGAATCTACCCTTGTATCATTCCTTGATCTAGTATGTCATTCCACCAATCAATAATTTTTCCATATTATTGGGAGAATACACTATCCCTTAGGTGAATATGCCACATCCTTAAATGAATCCTCCTTGTCATCATCCTAAGTCCTCTATTCATTAAGTCTTATCCCTTCATCTTTAGGAAAATCCACCTATCCTTATGTGAATCTACTTTCTCTTAGGTGAATCTATTTCACATAAATCATTTATCTTATCCATCTTTCTTACACAAATGGTGAATTTTTCCTATCCTTAGATGACTACACTCCCATTTAGGTGAATCTATCTAGTTTTAGTATCCTTCCATTATTTTGTCCAAATTTGTATCCTCTAGTTTACATGAATCTACTTGTTCTTAGGAAAATCAACCCTATCATTCTAAGGAAAATTCACCTTGTCATCATCCTTAATCATCTACCTTTCAAGTGTATAGTCCATCCATCCTTGGGAGAATCTAACATATTATTGGGAAAATCCACTCCCTCTGAGGTGAATCCACCTTTTCCACCTTCTCATTAATCTATTATTTGTTCTAAGAAGGACACAAAAGTGGATAGAAAACAATAGAGGAGGTAGTACTCAAACAAGTACTAAGGAATTGCATTAGTGACATGTCACAAACGTGAGTTATATATGTTCCAAATTGATTGATTCTCATGAAGGAACTAAGTTATCTACAATAAATAGCCACCCAAGAAACCCATTTGCTTTAGGCAAACTATCTTCTTAGTAGTAGCTTAATTCTTGAGACACTTGATTTAGATATGATCTTGTAAATGGTGTTAAAAAGAGTAATTAGTCACCAACCACCACACTCTTCATTTGTATATTTAAGAATTAGTTTGGTCAAACCTTGATTGTAACAAGCATAACCAAATCCTCTATGATAAAGTTAACAACAAATATATTATTGCATAACCAAATCTTTGTGGTGGGTGTGTTCAACAAATATATTATTGTGTGAATTGCTTTTGTCCAAAATGTAGGAACTTGATCTACATATCCATGAAGGCATGATTAGGTCTCTATACAACACTATTTTGTTGATGCATATATGTAGTGGTTAGTTATTTTCTTTTAGTTGTGGATAAACCATTTTGAGTGAATTTCTCATTTACTTGAGCATTTTGCATTTAGAGAACAACGGGATGACCATTCAACAAGGGGTTTAAACTCTTTGAACTTCACAAATGCTTGAGCTTTTCTTGTCAAGCAATGTACCCACATCTTAAAGACATCAAATTATGAAAGATGATAGTCCCAAATCTGCAAATGACTGTCACAACATAGTGAATAAGGGAAATCCATAGATACATTAATGAGTAGCCCTAGATCAATACAAAGAGAGCGCATGCATGCTAAGGGAGCATTGAACAAGCCTTTTTCAAGATAATATAATGGTAGTAAAAGAAATCAATAAAGAGCATAGGTTCATCAAGAACAATTCTTAGCCACAAAGATCTAAGGTAATCATAGAGGAGCTGATAATAAGTGAGTTCAAGAAGACACACTCAAGCCTTCATCACATTCCATAAAAAGAAAATCATTATTCCATATAATTGGAAGGAAATGATATATTGCAAAGATTACTATGAAGGTCTAAAATAGTAAAAGAGATGAGACTAATCTTTTATTTCTACTTACAACAGTGAATTGGTTGAGATATACTCATAGACAAAGTGAATGACATGTATGAGAACAACCTCAATAAAGGTAAAAAGGACAATAAATAGTAGTGATAGATGACAATGCATTGAATGTGCCAAGAAAAAGACAGTGGAAGCCATGGAGAAATCACTATCAAAACAAAGCCATTAAATAAAACTATGTTGGTGCAGCTTGAGAAGCACAGTAGAACAATGAAAAAAGAACACTACTTGGTCCTTGAAAAGCATGTAGTCACAATGATTGAAAACCACAATGACAACATAGAGGGCATGAATGTTTGGAGTATTTCCATTCTTAAGAATCTCATGATAGTCCATTATTAGGGCAGGTGAAGTGCACTATGAAAGTGTCTTAAAAAGCTAATATAGCCATAAGTGATAGTGCCAATGCTTTGAGTTCAAATTCTCATGAAATACAATCATGTTTATCTCAATGCCACGTTTTCCAGCATCCTCCCTACGTGTGCCAAAATAGGAGCTTTGGAACAAGGTATGGACATCCATCAAAGCATAATCGAAGGGGGTTTTTCGTCAGAAATTAGTTGCAAATGCTCCAATAATAAAAATCGCAAAATGGAGTAGCATACACACGGCATGTGAACTGTATGACGGAATACCTCAAAGAGATGTCATTTCATGGAATTTTAAGATCGCAGGATATGCACAAAATGGATTAATTCGCAAAAAAAAACCAGTTGCCCTTGATTGCAAAAAAAAATTAGTTGCCCTTCATTGAAAAACAAAGAGTTCCTTTGATTGCAAAAAAAACCTTACCTTGCTTGTGCAGAGATCGCTCTGGCAGGGGGGGGGGGGGGGCAGGGAGGCAAGACGGTCGCCGCTTGCTTCGGTTTGCTCTCAAAATGAAAATGCGTTGTGTTTTTTTTTTTAATGAAATGCCCAAGGTCGTCGGAATTCTGACGAACAAGAGCATTTTTAAAAAAAAAATCAAATTTTCACACAATGCTCCTTGTCCATCGGAAACCTCCATCGGAATTTGACCCCAAATGTATTAGTGACTAGATATATAGGAGGAATTTTATATCTTAGAGACAAGGTGCTTGAGTTAGTCGGCAAATAAATAGTTGTATAAAGTAAAGAAGGGCAAAGGCAAGAAAACTAATAAACAAATAAGGGAAGATAGAGCATCAAAGAAAGGTATATAATGAGTGTGGTTGAATTCATGAAAAAATCCAAGGGAGCAATGTCCTCCCTTGGACGATAATGAAGGTCCTTACATGGAATGTCAGGGGCTTGACGACTCCTGACAAAAGGCACTTATTCAAGCACACACTGAAAACAACACCTGATGAGGTCATACTTCTTCAAGAGACAAAACTCAACGAAGAAAGAGCAGTTAGTTTATCGAAATACTACAATAGATGGGATGGGTTGTTCTAAGAAGCTAATGGCATGACTAGAGGATTGGGTATTATGTGGAAACCACTAGTAGTGGACATTAGAAAGATAGAAGCAAAGGCACATTAGATTATGTGTAGCATAAGAAACAAAAGAACAAATTTTGAATTCCCTTTGATTAATGAGTACAGACCAATAAAGACTGAGAAAAAGACCAAATTGTGGGAAAAGTTGATAGAACGGATAGATAAGTTTGGAAGGAACAAAATTATGGTCGCATGGGACTTTAATGCAATTTTGTATCTAAGAGAGAAGAATGGAGGGATTCCAATGATTAATAGAGTTATGGAGGACTTTATAAGCTTTTTATCAAATAATAATCTCATTGACATTGAACCAAAGAATGGATTATTCACATGGACAAATCAGAGAATTGATTTTACAAGAATTGTTGAAAGGTTAGATCATTTCCTTGTGGGACATGGCTGGATGGAGACTAACGAAACTATCTCATCGATCATTCTTCCAACTTCGATCTCAAATCACTTTCTAGTGCAGGTGGAGATAGAAGACAAATAAAGACTGAACAAAACCTACTTCAAGTTTTAGATCATGTGGTGGACAGATGAGACCTTTATTCCCAAAATTGAGCAATGGCGAGAAGAAGGTAAGGTAATACAAGGTACGCCTAGTTTTAGATTTATCAAAACATTACAACTTGTTAAAAATAGAATCAAAATTTGGAATGTAGACAACTTCAAAAATAATTTTCTCTGAGAAGTTGAATACTGAGGATCAATTGAGAGAGCTCAATGAGAAAGTAATTTAGAATGGTATGTATAATGAGGACTACTTAAGAGAGAAGGAATTGAAATCTAGATTAGCATAATTATTGGAAAGGGAGGAGTTATTTTGGAGGGACAAATCAAGGGAATTGTGGATAAAGTCTGGAGATTCAAATACCAAATTCTTCCATTCCTTTGTTAAATCTAGAAGATCAATAAATATAATTGATATGGTTAGAGGAGAAGATGGGAGTTGGCATATGGATTCTAAAGGTATTGAAAGAGCCGCGATACAATACTTCCAAAAATTTATAGGCAGTGGTGAACAAGGAGATTGCAGTCTACGAGAGCCAATTTTGGAGGTGATTGAGAAAGAAGTAACGCTAGAGGACAATCTATTTCTAATGCAGCCCTTTACCTTGGAGGAAGTTAAACAAACAATTTTCATATTGCAACCTAATAAAGCGTCCGAGCCAAATAGTCTTACTGTAGAGTTTTTCCAAAAATGTTGGCATTTCATGGGAGAGGATATATTGGCTATGGTAGAAGAATTTGGAAGGAGGAAAAAATTTATGAAAGAAATCAATAATGATGTTATCACGCTAATTCCCAAAAAACCCAATTGTGAAACAATGGCATACTATAGGTCGATATCCCTGTGCAACCAAGTGTACAAAATAACAACGAAAGCTATGGCTAATAGGCTTAAGGTAATTATTAGCAAGTTTATTTTGGAGGAGCAAAATGGTTTCACACCTAGCAAGGAGATCACAAATAGCATAATCCTTGCCACAAAAACTATTCATTCGATGAAAACAAGGAATAAGAAGGGCATGATCATCAAGTTGGATGTCAGTAAAGCCTATGATTGTGTGAATCAAAAGTTTCTAATACAAACACTAAGAAAATTTGGCTTCAAACAAGGGTGGCTCGATTGCATACATTCATGTGTTTCTACTCCAAAGATGTATGTGGTGATTAATGGCTCTTTGAACGGATCCAAAACCACAAACGGATTAAGACAGGGTGATCTGCTTTCACCATTCTTGTTTGTTTTGATGGTGGAGGCCCCTAGCATGAATATCAAGTAGAAAGTCGGGTTGGGTTTATGGAAGGGGATATTGGTACATGATGAGTTAGAACTAATTACCCACTCACAATTCACATACGACACTCTGTTGGACAGTGAGGCATCAACAAAAGAGGCAGGCATTATATACTCCACATTGGAAGAGTATGAAAAGGTGATTGGGCAACATATGAACAAAGACAAGTCAAAGATATTTTTTATCAACACCAATAAAACATGTCAAAAGAGGATCACTATAATTTTGGGATTCAAACTCTCTACATTGCCAACAAAATATTTAGGCACCCCTCTATTTACAGGAAGCAATAAGACAACATATTGGGAGGAAATTATTAACAATTTCCAAGCTAAAACTTGGGCCTAGTAGAATAAGTGGCCAACACAAGTAGGAAGGATTCAAATGATAAAGTTGGTTCTCTTAGCGGTTTCAATCTATGTTATGTCCTGTTTTGGGTTATTGGCTAGAACAATCATTGCTTTGGATGGTTTCAGGTTATTGGCTAGAACAATCACATCACTTAGAAGGTGGGAAATGACAGACTACCAAAGTTTTGGCAAGACTCGTGGGATGGAGGAGAAATTATTGTAGAAGAATTTGAAGAAAGAGAATGGATTGATGAAATTGAGTTAGCTATTGGAGTCTATGTATTAGACTATATGTTGAATCTCGATGACAAACATACTATTATTAAATGGAAACAATTGAATGAAGGTATTATTGAAGTGGATAAAATAAGGCTTTTAAAAATTCTGGAACATAGAAGAATGGTAATTACTGGATAGGAGGACGAGGTCATATGGTGTGTTGCCAAGAGTGGGGAGTACAATGTGAGCCTAGGATATGTTTTGTAGTGAAAGAGGAACATAGAAACTAAATTTCTAACAAGACTATGTTGGGACAAGGATATCCTCCCCAAGGTAGGTGCATTCCTATGGGTTTCTCTTCATGGGAGAATTCTCACTGGGGACAAGCTCAAACCAATAGGGATAGAGGGTCCCAACATATGCACATTGTGCAGGCAGGATGGGGAGACAATTAGTCATCTCTTGTTGTGGTATTCCTATACAAAGGTGTGTTGGGACTGGTTATTGGAAACATTGGATTGGAATACGGTTAGGGGGCCTCAATTATATGAATTTCTATGTTCTTGGCCTATTGATAAATGGAAATCAAAATGGACAGATTTATGGATCCTAGGTCCCTCAATGATTACATGACACATATGGAAAGAAAGGAATTGAAGGGTTTTCCAAGAGGATGCATCACCAATTGAAGTTGTTATTTACAAAATAAGAGAAGCTATAGTGGAAGTTGCAAATAGGATAATTTTAAATAAAAGTCATTAAATATACAAATTGGGATAGGAGAATGGAGGACAAATAGGCAGGGCTAAAGGCAGGGCCAATCACTATTAACTGCAGGAAGATGGATAGAAAGATGGGGAGATGGAAGATGCCATGTTCTGGTTGGTACAAAATGAACTTTGATGGGGCTGCCAAAGGAAATACTAGGGATGTCGGTTATGGGGCTATCATAAGGTATTGGCAAGGTTAATTGGTTGTTGCAATCAATAGCTTCATTGGATCAACCACAAATAATGAAGCCATAATGATGAATCTGAGAAGAGGGTTGAACTTATGTAGGGATGAGGGCATAAATAAAGTTGAAATAGAAAGAGATTCCCAGTTCATTATAAATTCTATATCCAAGGGACAAATTGGAAATTGGAAATTAAAACAATGTCTTCCCAACTTATTCAAGATTTACTGGTACAACTCACAGATTTCTCAATTTCACACATTTACCGAGAAGGGAATAAGGCTACAGACTGGTTGGTAAATGAAGGAGTTCATGGAAGAGTGGATGATGTGGTGTGGACACTCTCGGAATACCTCATGACTTAAATTCAATCTTAGAGGAGGACATGGAAAGGGAGAAGGTTGCTCTTCGAAGAGACACTAGATGGTTGTATATTTGCACATAGTGTGATTGAGGAGTATTCACTTCTCAAAAGATCAGTGGTGGCATGAAATATTTTAATGATGTCCACGAGACTAAACAGTCTATAGGACCTAGGAATCCAACTTTAATTTCTCTTGAAACTTTGTTCCATGTCAGATCTCCTGCTATTAATCTTAACTAGTAGGTTGGCTGTCTGATTAATCCAATCTTCTTAAAAAAGTTGATGCATGTTGTCAACCTTAAAACTATCTTTGTATTGATTGTGAATATCCTCATAAGCCATGCATTCCATGATGAAATGTCATTCCGTTTTCACTGCTCCCTTATTGCAAAAAATGCAGACTCTTTCTTCCCAATTTTCTTTGGGCATCTTCCACCTACCAGTTTCACATCTAAGATGATGTGATCCCATCCTCAATTGTGCAACAAACATCCTCGCTTTCCCTTTAATAGCTACCCCTAGATATGTTTTTCACCATGATCTTTTGCTAGGTTAAACTCTTCAAGATATAGTATGTTTTTTTCGCCCAATTTGATTTGTCCACATGACAGTCCTAAATTTATCAATCACATAACTTTTTATTTCGTCATTAGTGTTAGGACATTCTTGCAAATTGACGCCCCACTTGTTCAACCATTTGTTGTTTTGCTTCATCCACGTTTTTTTCCTACGAAGAATATGGAAAATTGGAAAATGTGTTCGACCTTTGCTATTTATGGATGCCAAACCTCTTTATCTCAACATTAGAAAGAAGGAGATCACTTGGGGTTGCAAAAAATATATACTTCTGGGGGGTTTTTGGTTGAAGGTAGCATGATGTTCGAAACAATTGGGTGTGCCTGCAATGTGGAATCGCGTGAGGCCCAATTCTGAAGACTTTTTCTCATAGGTGAGGATCAGACCATGAAGGCAATATTGGATAATAGCTCAAGAAGAGGCCATATCCATGATGGAGATATTTTCAGAACTTTCTTTGTGCCCATTGTGCAGACATTGGGATCACATGATCTGGGTTATCAAATAGGCAATGATTTTGTTGCATAAGCATATTGGCCTATGGTGGCTAATCAAATCTTTGAGATTGGTCTTGGTAGCTTGGAACAACCCCTTTCATGGTTTTTTGGCAAGGAACTTATGGACCTTGGTGAATCTGAGGACAGTCCATTGGAAATTCCTAAAAATGGTAGCATTTCATCGCAAGTTGTATGGAAAGAATACAAAAATGGAGCCAGAAAGAATGAGTTTGGGTAGCTACACCAAATGATGTTTTCGAACAAATATCCAATATCCAATAGAACTGCTTGTAAACTTCTAAATCTGAGTAAGGGTACAGGTTACTTTTGTAGGAATTTTCAATAAGGATTGTTAAACTCCTCCATGGATGTAATCTTTTTTCTCTTTATCATTAAAAGTAATAATAATAGTATAATTTTCGTCCAAGGGGTTGAGCTTAACTGGTTAAAACATTGGGTTCTCACTGTGGAGACCCAAGTTCAATTCCCAATAGGGACATCTGAAGTGGAATTCTAAGTTGTGACTCTTGGCCTTCCATAGGATGGGGAAGGTCTTGGGGTCAATCTAATCAAACATAATAATAATAATAATAATAATAATAATAATAATAATAATAATAATAATAATAATAATAATAATAATAATAATAATAATAATAATAATAATAATAATAATAATTCAAAGATATGTAATGGGGATGGGGGCCCCTACTGTGTCACCACTGGTTCATAGCTCCAGTCAAAAGCTATTCAGGCTTCGGCCAATTACCGATCAAAAAAAAATTAAATTAAAAAAAATTAAAAAAAAATAATAAAAATAATAATAGTATAATTGTCTATTATATTGAACTTTTTTATTAGTTTAATACAAAGGGTAGGGCTTCCTAAAGCAAATAATTTTAATTTTTTAGTATTTTATGAGTAGAGTTAGGGTTTTAACTATTGATTACAATATTATTAAATTAGAATTATATTATAATATACAAATATAAGAATAATAAACATATAATATTAATATTATTATAATAATAATATTTAACATAATTTTATATATAACATTTATTAATTATAAATTTATGATTATGTTCATAATATATGATATTAAAATAATATAACATATAAATTTTTATATAATAATAAAATATAAAATATAAATATATCTATTATTTTTAATATTAGAGTTAGATCTATAATATTATTTTTAATAGATATAAATATATCTATTAATTTTAATATTAGAGTTAGATCTATAATATTAAAAATAATTTAACTCTTATAATAGACTAAATATAATTAAACCATATCACTAGTTCCTTATAATGTTATATCTAATATTAATAATTTGATCTCTCGGGCTAACCATACACCTTAAACCACACTAAATTAATCTATATTAGTATGTTTCACAAATAAATCTAAATATATATATATATATATATATCACAAATTATTAGTTAATAGAAATATAATTCTAACTTCAACCCTACCTATAATACTAATCCTAATATTATTTATGACCCCGACATTAAGACTAACTAACATCAACCTTAACCTTAATGTTAACAATAGTTCCAAGCACACCATAATATAATATAATAATATAATTTTCTTGAAACAAATTTTCCATGTAATTATTAATTTATTTTTAAATTATGTTATTTTTATATAAAAAATGAAAAATTAATAATTATATAAAAAAAACTATAGAAAATAAATAAAATATTAAATGATAAATAACAAATTAAAAATTGCAATATATTTTTTGTTATTTTATTTATATAATTATTAATTTTATTTTTATTTTTTATTATATATACTAAATAATAAACAAATTTAAATTAATTTTATATAAATAAAATTAACTTACAATTTTGTACACATAGAAAAAAAAAAACAAAAAAACTTGCAACATCTGTTTTTAAAAGATATCTATGAACATTCCTTTTATTAGTCGACAGGCTCTTTTACGTGGACATAATAGCCCACCGAAAGTGTCTCGGCTATGGATAAACTAGCTCCAAAAAGTCACGATTTCTACATAACACAAAGGTTAGTCGAATATTAAAGATCTTGGTCGTGCTTGGCAGAACTAGTTGTGTCTGTCATTTTTCAGAAATTGTTTGATGTTGAGCCATGTCATTTAACGTCCCAACACCATACATGGTAATACCACTGCCGAGGTTGAATTGTGCTTATATTATTGAACTTAGGGAAGACTAAAAATTTCCTTTATTAGTACTAGTCGTTAGGCAATACTGTTGCAATGAATTTTTTTTTGGTTGTTAACTAGGTATTAAAAATATCCATTTCAACCAATTGTAAAGAAATATTTTCTTCTTTAATAAATTTATTTACTTATTGTAAAGGTTAGTTGAATATTTTTTAATATTTATAATTAACAAAAAATATTTTTTTTGCTGAGACATTGGATAAAACCTTTTTGCATGTTATAGATCCCTTTTTTCGGAAGCAAAACATAAACCTGTGAGATGCTATTCCACGAGAACCCAGTATTCCACAATTCAACGACCATGAACTCTTTAGCGGCTACTACTTCCAAATGAAATGCCTTGCCATAGCTTAGGGTTAGGGATACGTGTATCGAATGAGGAGGTGGATAGGAATAATAAAACAATCAAAATAACCCTTTAACCTAAAATCCTCCTCTTCATTCAGTTCTCTTCTTTTTCACCGTGAGTAAAAGAAAAGTAAACCCCTTAGTGCATGCCACGTATGTGAACACTAGGAGGGGATACTAGGTGTAAGTTTAAATTTAAAACAATCCCTAACTCCTGTGGTGTACGGTGATACAAGCTAGCATTCTAAGTTGTAAAGGTGATTGTAATCCTATTTGGCTTACAGAAGAGGTAAAACATCAATGGGAAAGAGTGTCGGAAGACACTAAAGGATGCAATCAGTTTGGGGAAGAGTTGCTCACTCTTTGTGGCACTTTTGACTTAATCTTTTGTAATAGTCTAATTAGATGGCCAAAATCAGGAAGTTTCACTTGCAACACTTACAATGGGACAAGCGTGGTTGACTACGCAATTTGCTCGCACAGCTTATGTGAAAAAATTGAGTAATTGATGATTAGTGAGCATTTATGGGATCTCAAATCAGATCACGGGCTGATTTACATAAGTCTTGTATGGGTAGAAAAGAAGCAATATGAGGAGAAAAATCAACCACCTCAGCAACAAGATTCAAAGGGCAAAATTATTTTGACACAAGAAAATGTTAGAATCTTCAAGGCTACTTTGGAGAGACTTTTTAAAGTGGAGAAACCTACATTTCATGGTCTCAATAGTCATATGTTAACAAATCTGATCCATGTGGCTCTATCAAAGTGCAAAAGAACAAAAAACAAAAAATCTGAGACAAATTGTTTCTTGGTGAATCCATGGTTTGATGAGGAATGTAAAATGGATAGAAGAAGTTTAAGAGAGTCAAATAAAAAAGAGACAAAAATCAAAGTTTACAAGCATATTTTAAAGAAAAAGAAAGTCGATTTTATGATCACAAGGAGAGAAGAACTAATTTTTCTTGGCAAAAATAATCCCCAACTTTTTTGGAAAGAGCTCCAACCAAGAAAGAAATAGAATGGAAATAATATCACGGCTACACAATGGTTTGATTATGCAAGGCAAATTTATGAGAATGATTTGGAGGTGGCCTCCTCACCCTTGGTCAACATTTCCACAAATATTTTCACCGTGCAGGAGATCAAATTGGGTATTAAGAAGTTGGGTGCTGGTAAAGCTAAAGATTTAGATGAGCTAAAAGCAAAATATTTCAATTGGGGCATGAATGTCGTTGATCCTCATATTACAAAAATATCCAATAACATCATCCTCATGGGTTTGCTAAAGATTGGACAACAAGTCTTGTGGTTCCTCTTTTCAAAAGCAGCGATGTTAATCACCCCTCCAGTTATAGGACTGTAATGATCAATCCTTTGTTTGCTAAACTTTTTGGAAGCATGATAGAAAATAGAATCAGAAAATGGGTAGAAGAAAATCATAAACGTGCAAAGGGTCAAGCGGGTTTCAAACCTAAACATTCCACAGTTGACCATGGTATTACTTTGAGACACATCATTGAAAAATCTTGGGAGAAAAAAGAAAGAAATCTTTTGTCTCTTTGTTGATTTCAAGAAGGCTTTTGACACGGTTCCTAGAGATAAGCTTTGGCATAGAATGGAAGAATTCGGTATTCCGGTTCATCTTAAAGCTGGTGTTCATAGGCTTTATGAGGAGGTTAAAGTGAAAATCAGAACTTCAGATGGCATTTCAAATAGTTCTAGAAGTGATACTAGGGTCAAACAAGGGTATCCTCTATCTTCTACTTTGTTTGGCTTATACATTGACAAGCTTGAAGAATGGTTAAACATGCAGAATGGCGAAGGTACTCGACTGGGTGAATTTGTGATAAGGTTGTTCCTTTATGCAGATGACCTCATTTTGATTGCTAAATCTATCCTTGGTTTGCAAGAGCATTTATTTGCCCTTGAGCATTTTTGCAATATGGTAGGAATGCAAATTAACATCAACAAGACGACATTCATGGTTTTTTCAAATAGAAGGAAACAAAAGCAACATAAATTTTACTTTGAAGGAAGCATTCTTGAAGAGGTTACAGATTACAAATACCTTGGGATTGATCTTAACAAAAATCTTAGTTGGGAAGGCTGCAAGAAGAAAAGAACTTTAGGAGGTTGGAAGGCATTTTATGCTCTTCAAAATAAGTGCAGGGAGGTAGAGCTTTGGGACTGGGGTACCATCCAAATTCTTTTTGGGCTTTGGGTGGTGCCAGTTGTTTTTTATGGATGTGAAATTTGGGCCAACAGTACCTCTGTCTCTCAATGGAGGCAAATGGAGAGAATTCAAAAACGTTTAATCACAAGCAAGTTCAAAATTAAAAGTACAGTTCCATATGATATCATGTTAAGTGAAGTGGGAGCTGCCCCTATTGAAGCAATTGCTATGGTGCGTCTCATTAGTTATTTAAAAAGAAACAAGCAATTAGGCCTAAAATTGTTGTCAATGACTTACTGTGCAAAAGGAAAAAGACGTGGATGCAACAAAACATCAAATGGTTGAAAAAATGGAACATTTATTTGAGTGTGTGCCCCAAAAACAACAAGGAGATAAAGGTCTTCGTTATGGATAAGTTCTAAAAAAAAAATCTAGGGTATTGGGTTAGGAAGAAAGAAACAATACTATATCAATGAGTTCAACCCCAATTATGATCATCTTCAAAAAGTCTATATAGGGGCTAATATATCACAGAGAGCTAAAATTATCATTGCTTGGCTTAGAACCAACTCTCACCAACTTTGATGTGAGACTGAACAATGGAAAAGGCCAAAAGAGAATTGGGAAAAAAGAGTTTGCTCGTTTTGCAACACCGGGAGGGTGGAAACTAAAAAACATTTTTTTTTTGGAGGATGAAGCACTTAAAGACAACAGGGACAAGTTTGTCAATATCTTAGCTGATAGCACATGGTATAATTTATTTAGCAAGGACCATATCGAGATGTTGGGCACACTCATCATCAACTTGCATAGGCAAAGATCTAATCTTCATAAGCTAGTTCAGATTGGGCAGGTTGTCCCATAGGCTATTCTTGGCCTCGTGGACATTAAAATTCTTTCTTTCTTTCTTTCTTTCTTTCTTTCTTTCTTTTGTAACTACTCCACTCATATTTCGTAGCTTGAATTAATTTCCCCACTTAGTAGATGTATAATGAAAAATTAAAGAGAAACATAATATTAAATTTATGAAAGAAAATTTCATCTAGATTATTACTACTTGTCTTATTGCAATGAATTTTTTTTGGGTTGTTAACTAGTTATTAAAAATATCTATTTCAACCAATTGTAAAGAAATGTTTTCTTCTTTATGTCCTCTACTGACTATTTATTACAACCCTCTAAAATTTTCACATTAGAAGAGGATAATCTTTAGATGTTTTGCAAATGTTTAGAATTTATTTAGTTTTTTAATATTTTTAATACAAATTTTAGAAACTTTTGTTGATTCCAATATTTTTAAAGATTTATGGTAATTCCATGACCAATATATTTCGTGTTTTAATTTTAGTTTAGGCTTCTAAATGTTACCAATTATTTTTGAAGAATAGATTTAATGTGTTGGTAAACAAATTTGTCACTATGAATTCTCCTTCAAACTTGACCCTGTTCGCCCGAAGAGCAATGACAACCGTCCCAACAGTTGGAGAGATTGTGGTGAGGCCACAATCTTCCTCTGCATTTGAGAGGGGCATCTCCCTCATATGATGGGGGTATTTTTGGGATTTTTGTGTACTTTTAACCTGAAAGTACATAAAGGAAGGAAAACACAAAACTAATGAAAGTAGATAACAAAAACCTCAATGGCGGACATATGAATACACACTGAGATTCCACAATTGATAACTATTACAAGGGGGTTTGAGCACAAAATATGTTTGATATGTAAAGAAAAAAGAAGGATAACAAATCTCAACCTACAAGGAAACAAGTCATCTTATCACATTCAAACCAAGATACCAAGGTATGACTGTGTTTCATCAAATACATATATAATTTGAACTATAGATCAATTGATTGCACAAGTACATAAATGAATTATCAATTTAACATACGAGAAATTGATAACAATAATTGAGAAGTGTTGTGCTCTGTGAAGTGTACCTGTACCTGCAACCACAATGCACTCAATAAATCATTACAAGCAATGGTTAGTAAATTGAAACAATGAAAGACAAAACCATAGCTAATCGACTTATTGCTTCCTAGTAAATGCGAGTATGAAAATGCTCTCAGATCTGATTATGCAAATTCCAGTGACTTGACTACACTTAGATGGAGGATTTGAATGATGAAAATGCATGATCTTAGCAAGAATAGCATGATTAAGCTATATGATTTCATGATTATTCTAGAAAATGAGCTAAGATTAAGATACAATTAAGCTAAAATTGAGCATGATAACATTGATAAGAATGATAAACTAAAAGCTAGATGCCTATAGTAACAATGCTTGAATGCAAATGAGATGAATTAATCGATATGCAAAAATGATATGAAATTGGGACCCTTTGTGCTCCAAAATGAGGTCTATTTATAGGATTTCCAAGGCTAGGGGTGAGGTGGCAAGAATCAACGGTCAAGATTGATCTGAAGATATCAATGGTTAAATTGGAGGAGGATGGCAAAGGGGTTGGATTAAAGGGAACATTTGTCATCTCTATGGTGACAAGTGTCAAGAGGCTTCTAGAAGAAATTAGATGAAAGGGAACACTTAATGACAAGTGTCGCAAAGGTTCTAGAAGATATTGGATGAAAGGGGACATGGTGGTAGGTAGAATGGGTTAGGTTTATGAATGGTTAGGTTTAGGAGTGGTAGAAGCTAGGAGAATTTAAATTTAAAAATTCAAATAATAGGAAAAGGCTAAGTAATTTCAACAACTCATAAATTTGATTTCTTTTAATTAATTAGGGAATTAGAAGAAATGATTTGATGGGGGGAAATAATTAATTTGAATTAATTAATTAAAGGGGATTATTGAAATGAACCTATTAAATAAATCCTTAGATTTATTAATAAGTAGATGAAAAGGGGAATTTAATCAAATTGCTTAGTGAATTTAATTAAATTGGGGAGGAGGATTAATTAAATAATTGCTTATTCAATTAATTATCTTTAGACCATTTTTAGGTGTATACATTTTGCCCCTCTTTGAAGCGAGGTGTGATGACGCGTTGATTCAAAGAATAATCTCATTTTGATGATGGTATTGATTTGATAGGATGCCCCAGCTCTTGATTGCTAAATTCTAGTACGATGATGCCCCCTCGGGAGATCAATTGATATAATTGATCTTTGGAGTTTTGCGAAATTGATATCCCAATAGATTTGATTTGATTTCTACAACTGTGTTTGATGAAAATGTGAGTTCTTCGATTAGCTTGATTGCTTAGATTGATAAGATTGAAAAATCTTGATTGATTAGATTGATAAGATCGAGATTCAGTCTAGTTTCAGGAAGGATACATCCTGTATAAGACAATGATGATCAAAGCATCTTGTTTCGGGAAGGATTCATCCTATATAAGACATGATCGGAACGTCTGGTTTCAGGAAGGATACATCCTGTATAAGACATGAATCAGAATTAGATCGTCTGGTTTCAGGAAGGATACATCTTGTATAAGACATGATAGAATTGATTAGGTTTGATTGATTGATTTGATTTGATAAGTTTGATAGATAAAGAACTAACATTTTGTTGATAGCAAGTTGCTGAAATATTTGGATATGTTGATTGTTAATTTTGTTGAGGGAGATAGCATAAGATTTTCACTGGGTCAATAATATCATGAGAGAGATGAGTCATTAGTTTGATTGTGTATACACTTGTGATGATACTTTGATGATTCCTGCGATAGATTTAACCTTGGATAAAAGGAGCGTGCAGGATCCCATGCAAGAATGAAATGCAAGCTAAAATGCAATGGAATGCAAAGTATGACCGGACTAGTCACTGGATTATTTTGCGTTTTTGTCATCATTGAGCTTTTGAATTGTGGAAAGTGAGTGCAAACATCGCTGGTATAATTAAACCATGATGACTTGAGCACTCCTTTCCTGGATTTTGATATAGCAAGTTAGCACAAGCATCGAGGTATAATTGAACCGCAATGACTTGAGTGTTGCTTGCATAAAACAAGCAGTGTTAATCATTTCAATATACAAATCAGAAATGTCTTCCATGATATTCTGATGATCATGTCCTGAGACATATTTGTACATATTAATGATTAATTTTCAGACAATGGACAAGGAAAATATCATGTTTCTTCCTTGTTCCTCTAGTCAATGACATCCTAGAGTCACTCAGAAATCATGATAGCGAAAAGCAATTATAGAAAAGTTGAACAATCATGTTAAAATCATTATCCATTGTAAAGTGTGTGATGTGCTTGGATTGATTTTGTAATGATAGTTTGATCTCGTGTTCAATGTTGGATGCGTCTTAGTTTTCGCTTGATAAGAGTTGTCTAACTGTTTGTTCTACCTGTTTGATTAAGCTCAAGATGATCCAGAGTTTTTCCCCGGGCTAAGCGTAGGATTTTGCCCCAAGCCTAGAAACAAAGTCGTTATGATATACTCAATGATCCAAACCATGGTGAGAGAGCAGTTGCGTTGTCTGCATATGTACAAAGGCTTTATGATGGTCAGCGCTGATGGAAGATGAATGCAAGCAGAAAGAATGCATGAATTAATAGATGGAAGAGCTAGCTGACAGATAGCACCTGTTTGCTAGGTTTTCACCATCTATTTTTATTGCACTTTTTTTGATATTTGATTTTTTTCTTTCTTTTTCTTTTTCACTTTTTAGGATTTTTCTGTTTTTTCACTATTTTTTATTTTTCTGATTTTTCAGACATAGAATTTCTTCAAATGCACTATTGATAGGTTCCTCGAGCTGATCTTTGTCCTGTGTTGATAGCTGATATGCTCCTAATCCAAATACTGATGTGACCACAAATGGACCTAACCAATTTGGTTCAAATTTTCCTTTCTTTTCTCAATCTTTCTAGTTGTGTGGATTTTCCTTTAGCACTAGTTCTCTCATTTGAAAGATTTGTGGTTTAACCTTATGATTATAGTTCCGACACATTCTTTGTTGATATACCTTTAGATGATCAAAGGCATTGTGTCTTCATTCATGGATTAGTTCTAACTCTTGCAGTCTAGATACTCTTTGTTCTTCATCTGGGATGAGACCTTTTAGTGATACACATAGAGAGGGTATCTCTACTTCGATCAACAATATGGCTTTTGTTCCATATACAAGAGAGAAAGGTACGACACCTGTTGGTGTGCGGATATTGGTATAGTAAGCCCATAGAGCAGAATTCAGTTGAATATGCCAATCTTTCCCAACATCATTCACTGTCTTTTTGAGGATTTTCAGAATAGTTTTGTTAGATGCTTTTGCCTGCCCATTTCCCTGTGGATAATATGGTGTAGAGAATCTATGATGGATTTTAAACTTCTCACATAGCTCTTGTACATCTTGATTCTTGAATGATCGCCCATTATTAGTGATAATGGTCATTGGGATTCCATAGAGACAAATGATATAATTCGAGATAAATGTAGCAATTTCTTTTCCTGTGATGTTGATGAGAGGTACCGCCTCAATCCATTTTGTGAAATATTTTGTAGCTACTGGGATGAATTTGTGACCATTAGATGAAGAAGGATTTATCTTTCCTACCAGATCAAGTCTCCATTGACAAAAAGGCCAAGATGTTGCTAAAGCATGAAGTTCTTGTGCTGGTGCATGAATCAAATTCCCATGGATCTGACATTGTTTGCATGTTCTTGCTATCTTAAAAGAATCTCGTTCCATAGTCGACCAATAATAGCCCAAGCATATGAGTTTTTTTGAAAGGGTAAGACCACTTGAATGAGTGCCACAAATGCCATTATGGACTTCATGTAAGGCCTTCTCAGATTCTTCTTGTTCGAGACATCGTAAGAGAGTACCGTCTAGACCTCGTTTAAACAGGGTATCTGTGACGAGAGTAAAATGAGAGGATTGGTGAATAAAGTTTCTCTTTTGGTTTTTCGATAAGTCAAGAGGTAAGATATTATCTTTTAGGTATGTGTAAGTTTGGCCATAGCGGGAGGAATCGTGTCCAATAAGTTGACAGATGGTTTGGGAATCAGGACAATTATAGGCGGGATGAAACAACTCTTCAACCAGGAATTCATAACGGTGTTGATTTTCCTGTGTCTGCAATAGAGAAGCAAGTGTAGCCATGGCGTCTGCTGCTTTGTTATCATTTCTTGGAATATGTTTAAAAGTTATTTCTACAAAGTACTTCTTGAAATCATCCACCATCTTTTTGCAAGGCATGAGTTTGTCATCTTTTGTTTGATAGTCATCATTGATTTGATTAATGACGAGCTGAGAGTCTCCAAAGACTTGAAGTTGTTTAATGTTCCATTCTACAGCCATTTTGATACTTGTAACCAAAGCTTCATACTCTGCAGTGTTGTTTGTTCACGGAAAGCTTAATTTGTATGCTTTCGGGATTGTATGCCCTTGTGGTGTGATAAATAGAATACCTGCTCCCGATCCATGTTGTGTTCTATTATTGATATCTGCTCCTGGACTGATATTTGGGTGATGTATTGAAAGATATGGATCGAACCCTGGAATGTCTGTATATGAACAGGTAAAATTGACTTGCCATCTTTTGAATGGTTTCAAGTATTTTTATCTTGCTAGTTCTGATAGAGAGATTGCTGGATGTAGATCAGGTGTGCCAATGATAACTGCCTTTGTTGGTTCTATTAGGATAGATAACTTCTCTTGATAAAATTCAGGTAAGGTGTTACATCTCCCATCTTCCGGCGCCTCGAGGAGGTTTTCACCGTTAGATGCATCCTTTGTTTTTACTTTTTTCTGATCTAATGTTGCCAATAAATGGTTTTTAGCATTAGACCTGATATTGTTTTCTTTGTTTTCAATTTTGCGACTAGGAGATTTGACACCCATTTGACTCAAAGATACGTTAGCAGAATCCTTGGTGAAAGTTGTTGTGGGTTTGATTTCATCAAGATATAAGGATATGGCATGGTCATTAGGTAAGGTATCAATGTCAGTATGTTCTTCATTTTCCCAGTCCATAGGTTCAGGATAGCTTAAGGATAAAGGATCTTTAGGTTGAATAGTTTCAAATATATTAGGGGTCATGATAGAGATGTCAGAGCTTTCAGTATGTATTTCCATGTCTAGAATGATGCTCTCATCAGAATGACCTCGTATAAGAAAATCCTGATTGTCCTCGGTTAATTCCATGTCAATCGAATGTGATTCTGATTCAAGTAGGTTAGTTCCTGACGTTTGTTCTGCATACATGTGAACTATATCGACTTCTACATCTGCTTCTTCATTCCTCTCAATTTGAAGTTGCTCTTGTTTGTTTTTCCATGATAGAAAATATTCTCCGATCCCTTGATCTCTTAGTTGTATTTGTTTTTCCATGTTTGACAAAATTGATGCAAATGATTGTTCCTTAGATTGTGTGCTTGAAGCTGCTACCTCTCTGTTATGTGAAATAATGACCTCTTGAGCTGATTTCTGATTATTACAACACTGCAATGGATTTGAGTTTGCTGATATTGTGATTTCCTGTCTATTGTATGGAAACTTTAAGCAGTGATGACATGTTGATGTAATAGCTTGTATGTCCTGAATCCATGGTCTCCCCAAGAGTATATTGTATGGTAGGTCCAAGTCTAGAACTTGGCATGTTGTGTCTTTTTGCAAAGGTCCCACTCTGAGGGGTAATGTCACCATTCCTTTAGATGAATGCTCTTCTTCATTATGTGCTTTGATTTTTATCTTTTTTGGGGGATCAACTGCATCTTCTGAATAGCCTAGAGCACGGACAAGATTCATAGAGCAAATGTTCAAGCCAGCTCCCCCATCTATTAGGACTCGCTTAATAAGCGTTCTATGAATGAGGACTTCAATTTGCAAGAGAGCATTATGGGGATTTTGCAATGACTCGTTTAATAAGCGTTCTATGAATGAGGACTTCAATTTGCAAGAGAGCATTATGGGGATTTTGCAATGAATCAATGCTTGGACACGAAGGAGATGAGCTTTGAATAGGATCCTTTAAAATAGGTTTGATGGCAATTATGGATATCCCTTGGGGAACTTCATCTTTGGATGTATTCTTTGGTGATGATGTTATGGAAGATTCTTGCAAGCTTTCAAGAGGTGTAGGAATAGATGCCTTTGGAGTGTCAATTTGCTTATGGGGGGATGAGCCATTGCTAGATATAGGTGTGTGATTATGATCTTTCTCATCCAAATCTTTTAAGGATCTTTTGAATAGTTGCATAAAAGAGCCACTTTTCTTTGGATATGTGTTTTAATCCCTGTTAGGTTTTGACATGATTGGATTTTGATTTTGGACTTGTTTTATTTCTCTGATATGTTGGTTTGTTATGTGTTCTTGTCTTTGGTATGTCATGTTGATATGATATTCAACTATTTCAAATGTTTTTGTTTCTGTTTTAGGGGTTTGATTGTCTAAAAGTTGTTTTGATAAGTGATCAATTGTCAATTTCAAGGCAATAGAGTGATATGACACTAAAAGAAAATTCAAGTGTTTAAAAGTTTGCAATTTTTTTGATCTTCAGTTTTAGAGTGCAATGATGGTGATTTGATAAGAACCAAGTCCAGTAGGAATGATATATCCTACGATGTGGGACAAGATTATCCTAACCAAACGTTTTAGTTTCGTGATAAAGGATGATTGATCCTGATGAGAAAATATGTTTGAGTGATCAGTTTACCAAAGAGGGTGATAATGCACTTTGAGATGTTTAGATCTTGAACTTGTTGGGGGTGCGCACTTGAAAATCTTGAGGTGTATATTTTCTAAAGTCTGATTTTGACGGATGATAACTTGACCAAGTGAACCAAGGAGACAATCCAAGCACAGGCTGACAAATAACAGGTGTTTATGCTTACTACAAATTGATCAGGAAGAAATGACAAATCTGAAATAGGCATGTAGGACACAGCTCTAGACTGACAAATGTAGAGTTTCGTACGACATAAGATTCAACTAAGGACGACACAAGATACAGAGCCATATGATAGAACAAAATTTTTCATATAAACAGCAGTAACTTGTACGACTTGGGATTATAGACTATACGACAATACACCTATCTCGTATGACACATGATAGCAAATAGTATGACAAATGATTTTATACAAGTTAACTTGTATGACAGAGATTATGACTCATGTTACAGAGAATTAAAGCTCGTACGATAGGCTGTAGAGAATGGTAAAAAGTGTTTGTTTTGCTGATGTTTTCCAGTGTTTAGGTGTCTGATTTTCTCGTTTAGGGATGAATACATAGCAAACACATGATGTGATAATTGACTCCAATCAATATAAACCCTAAGGAAGTTGGCTGAGAATGAAAACCTTTGCTTGCTGACTTAGGTACACACCCAATAGTTAATCAGAATACGGTTGCTGAGTCTCACACAATGGATTCTCAACATCGTATTATCCGACTCCAAAAGCTAATGGGGGCACGATATGGCAAGTGTCTTGGGAGAGTTACTATCTCTCTTGCATAAAGATTATCACCCTTTCGGAGGTGAATCGGGTAGCTTCTATTTTAACTAGAACTAGTAAGGGATATGTTCGGTGTGTCGAGGTATAAACTCAATTAAGAGGTCTCCTAGCCTTGAAAACCAAGGTTTGATATACCCGAAGGTACAGAGGAGAGATATTCCCGAGCACTGTCGTTGCTTTGATTTTCATCAAAAACACATTTATTTTATAGTGGGTTGGATTACTTGTTGTTAGTCATTCCCACTTAGGTCATTCCCCTCTCACCGGCCTTAAGGGCTAAGAGTTAATAACTCCTCGGGAGGGCAGGCCTGCTAAAGAGATGCACTAATGAAAGCAAAAGATGAGTCTAGCTTTCTGATCACCTAAGAAAGGTGAGAGCATACTCGCCTATCATCAAAGACACATAAGACATGATAATTGTTCATTTCTTTAAGCCCAAATTGAAGTGTGCCTAAAAATCTTAAAGAATACACAAAGTTTTTGTTGAATCCTTAGGCAACCTGCAAAATAGATCCATTAGTAGTCATGATTGTGTTTTGAATTTGTCTTTGACAAGCTTCCTGCAGAAAAGAGTTAGGCTGCAAACATCTCATAAACATATTAGAGTTAGTGTTAGAAAATTTCGGATTAGAATCAGAAAACCCTAAAATGTTGTCTGTTAAAAAACATAGAGCCAGAGACTCGTACGACACAGATTTTCAGTTAGCACGACATAACTTTAGATTTCGTATAGTATCCAAAACAGGCTCATATGACACAGGATCAGCCTAGTACGAGTAAAGAATTTTCAAGAAATATACTCATACGACACAACTTTAGACCAAGTACGAATAAAGAATTTGCAACATAAAAGCTCATACGACACATAATTATACCTAGTACGAGTCAGGATGAGGTGTCATCCTAGACTAAAAGGAAGTTCGTACGATCTGAAAAGGCAACTCGTACAAATATATGAACCAGAGCTGAATAGAGAAGATGTTTGTTGAAGATTAAGAGGCCAAAAGTGATGATTCCAGCCCCACGGTGGGCGCCAAAATATCGTGCTTTGTGAAGTGTACCTGTACCTGCAACCACAATGCACTCAATAAATCATTACAAGCAATGGTTAGTAAATTGAAACAATGAAAGACAAAACCATAGCTAATCGACTTATTGCCTCCTAGTAAATGCGAGTATGAAAATGCTCTCAGATCTGATTATGCAAATTCCAGTGACTTGACTACACTTAGATGGAGGATTTGAATGATGAAAATGCATGATCTTAGCAAGAATAGCATGATTAAGCTATATGATTTCATGATTATTCTAGAAAATGAGCTAAGGTTAAGATACAATTAAGCTAAAATTGAGCATGATAACATTGATAAGAATGATAAACTAAAAGCTAGATGCCTATAGTAACAATGCTTGAATGCAAATGAGATGAATTAATCGATATGCAAAAATGATATGAAATTGGGACCCTTTGTGCTCCAAAATGAGGTCTATTTATAAGATTTCCAAGGCTAGGGGTGAGGTGGCAAGAATCAACGGTCAAGATTGATCTGAAGATATCAATGGTTAATTTGGAGGAGGATGGCAAAGGGGTTGGATTAAAGGGAACATTTGTCATCTCTATGGTGACAAGTGGCAAGAGGCTTCTAGAAGAAATTAGATGAAAGGGAACACTTAGTGACAAGTGTCGCAAAGGTTCTAGAAGATGTTAGATGAAAGGGGACATGGTGGTAGGTAGAATGGGTTAGGTTTAGGAATGGTTAGGTTTAGGAGTGGTAGAAGTTAGGAGAATTTGAATTTAAAAATTCAAATAATAGGAAAAGGCTAATTAATTTCAACAACTCATAAATTTGATTTGTTTTAATTAATTAGGGAATTAGAAGAAATGATTTGATGGGGGGAATTAATTAATTAATTAAAAGAGATTATTGAAATGAACCTATTAAATAAATCCTTAGATTTATTAATAAGTAGATGAAAAGGGGAATTTAATCAAATTGCTTAGTGAATTTAATTAAATTGGGGAGGAGGATCAATTAAATAATTGCTTATTCAATTAATTATCTTCATACCTTTTTTAGGTGTATACAAGAAGTACATTCAAGACACACAAATTAAATGCATTCTTGACTATTCTTTTGAAAGTATACAAGTTCAAAAGCTTTGAGTACAAAATACAAAATCCAAAAGTTCTCCAACATATCCCCTTTTGTAAGAGTCTCTCCCTTTACAAATGAAAAAGCCTTGTATTTATAGGCTTTCTGAATAACTACCTCATAACTACTTTTGTAACCACCTTAGGCAACTACTTTGTGTAACTACTTTAGGTAACTACTTAGAATGTCATAACCCTCCCTTATCACTTTTAATTTGATGCAATTTCTATTATATCTTCTTTTGGTTGAACTATTAAATATGGTTGAATAAATATTATAAAAGGTTAAATAATGGAACCACATACACACTTGGAGAATATAATTTAAATAGGCATTATTTATTTTTCCCATTCCCAATTATGGCACATGTTGTAGGAGAAATTAGAAGCTTCTAGAGGAATCTTCATTCTTTAATTCCCTTGCATGCAACTCCCCCACTAGGATATTAATCAATTTTGCATGGATCCAATATTGGAAAAAGAATCTCATTTTCAATTAATTCCTCTAGATAGTGGAGTTAAGCGGTTTTTCCTATATATTGTATGCAATTTTCAAAAAGAGGGAGTTGATTATTTTTTTGAAGAAAAGTTTTCTCAAGTAGTAGTTTTTTTTTGGTAGTCACATTTTTCATTTATAGAATTGTTAAGTTTGTTTTGAAGAAGTTTCACCAAGCTTGCAAGGAAGGATCAAGGAAGGCTAGCTTGAAGATTTGGAGGAGGATTCAACATCAAAAGGCTTCTCCAGGTTCCCTCCCTTTTTAAATTTGCTAATTGCTTATGTAAATTTCATATTTTCAAAAGGAAATATCTCCTCTTAGATTCTTTTATTTGTATATAATTTTCTGAAGGAAATTATTTCTTAATTGTTAGATAGATTAATTAGAAAGGAAAATCTATTTTTCTTTAAAGAAATGCATTGATAAAAGTACTTTTCAAACATGCAAATGCAGATTTCTTTTTATTTGTTAATTTCTTTAGAGAAAAGAAAGAAATCAGACTTCTACTTTTTTCTGCTTTTTGAAATCTAGAGAAAATCTTGAATCTGGAAAAATCGTGCTTTTCAACATCTCTATTTTTTTTTTGAAACCTCAAGATTCTTTTATCTCTATAAATAGTTTCTTTCTCTATGCATATAATCATTTGTATCGAGAAATCTCGCTATGTGAAATAGTATTTCAAATATGAATTTTTTTTCTCAATATTGTTGTATAAACTCCCTGTGAAAATATTATCTTTGTTATTTATTTTTTTATTTTTTTTCAAAAATCTCTCTTCTTGTGAATATTAATTTCTGACAAACTCATCATAAAAATTTATGTTTATCTCAACGTAAGGCAAATTTGTTGAATATGATCACTGTGAAATCGAAATTTATACTTTTACTTATCTCTGAGGTAATTCAGTCCTCTGTTGTATTGCTTGTCTCAACTTCAAGCACAAAGTATTTTTTTTTGGGGCAAACATCTTAAACAATTTTCTCTATTTCTTTCATACCTGTGAATAGATTCTTATTTTTATTTTTATAATAACATTTTTATATATCCCTCTTAAATTGTTAATAAAATTGGAATAATACCATATATATATATATTGCAATATTAAACTTATACGATAAAAATAAATAAAAAATAAAACAAAGTAGTTTCGAAAAATACTTTTTTTGCATTAAATAAATTTAATGAGGGGGGGTGGAGTTAATATCACCGTTGGGGAGTGGTACTCTCCACTACCCTTGCGGTCACTGTTACGACAGTTGCCGCAGAGGGAGTGGAGGGGCCCACGGTTGTCCCCTCATCACTGCGGGCCTACACCTGCAGGTCTGCAGTGGTGATGGGACCCGTGGCCCCCACTCCCCACTTGATAATAAAAGCATAGTTTCATATCATTTTTTTTTTAAATTTAGATTTTATTTTTTTTCATATTAATTTGCAAATTGGAATTTGCTAATATTCTCTTTAATTTAAATTTTAGTTTAGTAAGGTTAAACTTAGAAAAATTTATAAATAATTTGGATCATTGTTTAGTAAAATTATAATTGTAAATTAAAATATATCTAATTTTATAATTGGAATCTTTCAATCTATTTGAGATTTATTGGGTTACTTAGTTGGTATTTTAGATTCATTAAAAACATTTAATTCATATTATTATGATTTGATCCAAAATTTGTCTAATGTCTAAACTAATTGCTTATTTTGAACTAGTGACTCTATAATTAATTATTCTCGTGATAGAAATAAACATTGCTTAATCTTGCATGTGAATTACACTATTCTTGCATCATGCAAATTACTTATACATAATTTGCATTTATTGATGAGCGAGTTACATTTTCATCATCTTCATGCAAGTTACACGTTTAATTATCAATATGCGAGTTTCATAATTGTCATTATTGTGCAAGTTACATTACAAGTTTTGAATATTAAATAATTTAGTTGTAGAAGGATGGTATTTTTTTTCAAGTGGTTCATGAATCCCATAGAAGTAGTTATTTCAATTAATTAAGCTTTGCAATGTCTGGTTATGCACGTTCATTTCATAATTGTTTCAAGCATGATGCTAATTAAAAGTTTTCATAGCCTCTTAGTTAGAAAACTAAACAAAGGGAGTTGGAAAAAAAAACCTAGCAGCATTTGGTATTTACGGTGCCTCTGGATCACACTTACGGGTAATGCCATCGTGTTGAACTACTGCACTTAACGCCTAATAAAGCTGCATCAACGACGTCTATGGCATCGTCCCTATAAATTGTCGGGGAGTAATAAGGGACACTTGGAAGTTAAAATCCAAGGGGCGGGTAATCCCCCTTGGATCGATAATCTAATAAGATAATCCTTAAATGATTTTACACCCACTATGTTAAACCATAGTAAACCCCTTTAGGGTTGATTGAGTGAAATGCTTTTATAAATTTGACTTAATCTCGAAGAGTTATTGGTGATTGACAATTGGGTCAAGGGTGACGCTTATGATAGGATTAGGATCTAGTTGTTTTAGGCCACAAGCAATAGGCCATCTTGAGCCTTTGCTTAAGTGCTACCATCATGGGTAGCAACTGCAAAGAAACTGTCTGGGACATTGACCCTAGAAAGGGTTGTGTACCCAGCAAACGGTTTACATTAAACCATAGATTAGAAAATAGAACTACATACTTTACACCTTCATCCCGTGTCGAAACAGGTATGTAGGCAGTCTAGGGACGAAGTTGTCCCTAGTACTCAGGCGTTCGTGGATGGGGTCTAGGTTTGGTAAGAAGAAGGATTGTGAAGAATCCTAATTTGAAATATAAGTGTAATAAAAAAAAAAGTAATTCAATGCATACTCGGAAGGAATCCCGTATGGATTCGCTTGACTTCCTGAGGCTTTAAGCCAAATTCCGAGGCGGAATTCAAGCTTGCATTATGTTATTTTGATTTCTCCTAAGGACGGCGACCTTGCTGCACTCCTATTAGAGGAGTGTAGTGCTTAGTGAGTGGCTTAGGACCCGAATGGTCCCGATGAATCTAAGTCTCTGGCTAGAGTACCTCCTATCCCAATTGGATAGATGCCTACCCTGTACGGGTAGATGCCTATCCCGTATTGGATAGATGAAACCTTATGTTCCGTATGGACAGATGCCTAACCCGTATGGTTAGATGCTCATCCTGGATGGATGAATGCCTAATCCAAATGGATGGAAGCCCAGAGTATGCGATTGAATCAAACACAAATGATTAAATTAAATATTAAAAAAAAAAAGAAAAAAAAAAAAGAAAAAAGAAAAAGAGGTCAAAAATTTCTTGGGTTAAGTATAGTGGGTTATTACATACAATAACCACTTTTAGTAACCACTTAGGATAACCAACCACTTAGGATAACTACCTAAGTTAATACTTCTAGTAACTACCTTTTTTGAGACAAGTTAGGATTTACCTAACTTTTACAAAGTTAAATTCAAAAGGCTAACTTTAATTACAATAAGTGACATAAGTCACTTTTTCAAAAGGCAATTTGAAATCCATTACATTGAAGAAAGAAATCGATGTCGATTTTGTCGAGGTGACCTCCATGTCTTCATCCGCATCTTTTGTCTTTGTAACCATTTCATCATCAACTCTCTTCTTACAGTGCAGAGTGTAGCTACATGTTGGAAAATACTTGGCATATGTTTCTATATGATCTATCAACACCAAGCAAACATGTACACACAACCACCACTGGTTTCACTGATCAATCACATAAATGTTATAGATTATGTGATTAAAGCATCTTCAGCTCTCATCCACCGCTTATAACACAAACATAACTTATAATGTCGAGCTACATTAATTCAATGATTTTGAGAGCTTTCTTTGCAAAATGTATTTTGTGCACTCACTGCATTCATTGTGGTCCATGTGGTATCGTTTCTTTGAGGCGGACTATTAAACAGTTTGCTTGTGTCTCATCTACGCTTTGACGTGCAACTCAACAAAATGGCCGATCAACTTCATTTCTTCGGTGCTTGAAGGTATTTATGTTGAACAATTCATTTGTGTTGTTCTTTACAATTCCATATTGCATACATATCCATCACAAGCTATTGCAACTCAAACATTTGACAAAACTTCTTCACTCATATAAATTGTGTTTAAACTTCCATGTGGGAAATATGAAAGCTTAATCTGTGATCCTGGCACAACATGAGATGATCTCACTTTGTATCATTTTGACACGAAGCTCCCACACCGGCATAAGTTGTTATGATATTGGTAAGAGCCGTGTGGATGAATTTTGAAATAGTTCAAGAATCAATTATGATAACTAACTTTGCATGGATGCTTTTGTTATCATGAGTCGCGTACCATGCAAAATTTAATTCTTTTCAAGAAAGTTAAACTTGAACAAGCTACTTCAAATTAAGATGAATCGTTTTCATTTAAAACTCGCCCAAGTTGCCGATAAGAATGGATGGTGGAATGATTTGGCTTGTGAACTGATCCTCAAAAAGTACCTCAAGTTGCTGATATGTAGACTCTTACTTTGAAATGAAACCCAAGTGCATTGGCTCTTTTATTAACTTGGCCAACTTAATGCAATGGCCGATGGAAATTTAAAATTAAAATAAAACTTGTTGTTTTTGGTAAGTTATGAGTATTTGAAAATCACTGATTTGAATTGACTTGAAACTCATTATTCTCCTTGTTGGCATTCTGAACAACTTGAGCAACTATGCGAAAGGACCAATCATACATTTAGCAAGTGTTTCAACTCATTTACAAATTATGAGTGATTTGAAGAACATCCACAACTCCATCAATATTTTGATTGTTTGTTGAACTTAGTGAGATATCCTATTTGATGGCTCCTTCACTTTGGTGGAAACAAGAATATATGCAACTTTATTTAATTTGTTAAATAGCCTATGAGATAGGAGAATTAATATTTGAGAATTATAAGACACCTTTCAAATCAACAATTATTGTGCATGAGATTTTAAATACCAAAAAGTTAAATATTGCCAAGTTTAAAATAAGGGTAACATAATGTGACAATTTAAAAATAAAATATTAATACTAGAGTTTTATTTATATTTATATTAATATAAAATAGAATATACAATATTCATATATGGGAATAAATTTTGGCCACTTTAAAACTAAGCCTACATAAAATTCTCCTCTCAGCCCACAAAAAACATCAATCACATTATGCCCCTTACATCCTTATGAAATTCAATTTTAGAATATACTATGGCACTCTTTTACTACAAAATAGAAATACAATAGTATATGTAAAATAATATGGATTAGGGCTGTTGAGATTTATTTTTTTAAACAATATTTTGTTTTACATTGTATTCATGAAATACAATAGTATATGTAAAATATGCAATTTTTTTCTTAATAAATTTTATTTGTATAATATTAGTATATTGATATCTACCATATATTATATTGGCTTGTTTTTCTTTTGTGTGATTTTATGAAAGAATTTTTTTAAATAAAATAATTTTCATTCCATTTTACTTGTTTTATAATGAGTCATTTTTATCTTTTATTTTGAAAAGAGTAAAAAAATCAATAGATAATCGAAATTTATAATAAAGTAATTTTGATATAAAAACTAATGTAAAAAAGAAATAATTTTTCCAATAGATAATCTAAATTTAGTAAAGTAATTTTGATATAAAAGCCAATGTAAGAAATAAATAAATTTCATAAAAGTAGTTATTAATATTAAATTAGAAACAGTAACATATATAAAAGTATCATTGGTAATACAAATTTATTGAACAAATAAAATCAACCATCAATTTTAAATATGAATCTATTATTTTTTTCCAATAAATATGAGTCTATTATTATGTAAATGTTAAAAATTTAAATAATACAATACACTATTAAATATTAAATAGTTTAAACCTACAAAATAATAATGATACATATTATTGAACTTATTTCAAAATATTATATTAACTTCAAAGAAAACTTTCTAATAGATAAACTAAATTTACAATAAAATAATTTTGATATAAAAACTAATGTAAAAAACCAAATAAATTTCATGAAAAAATTACTTAACAGATAAGAATTAATGATTCATATTAAAATTGTTGAAATATTTACTCTTTTATAAACGAAAATAATTAGCTGATAGGCTTTTCTATGTGGGAACTCCCCACCGAAATTGTCTCACGTCAGAGTGTTTCACTTGTCAGGAAATTTTGTCGTTCGCCGGTTTTTTTGGTCACAAACGCTTGAGGACAACTGTCAAGATTGCCAATGTATCACTAATAGTTGAACAGCAAATATGTCTTGCATTGTGGCATTGGGACCGGTTCCCTTGTTTTGGGCTCCTGCAAGTCTCTTTCTATAGTGGTGGATCAAAAATGTTCTCCCGTCAGAAAGATTGTGGGGAAAAATTTGGCACACAACTCAACATCCTCCACTGCCATCGCCCACCGCCATCCTGCATTGCTCTTTCACCACGTGTTCTCAAGGAGAGACTTTTATTTGGGTAAAAAACTCCACTCTTTTATTCGAGCTCAACAAGCATTGTACATTCCACAATAGAAGTTCCAGCTTGTGCCAAATTAAGAGCTTTGGAATCAAGCATGGAAATACATTAGAGTATAATGGGAAGGAGATATTTGTCAGATGTTGTAGTTGCAAGTGCTCTTAGAGACATGTATGCGAAATGCGGAAGCATATATACGACACATGAAATATTCGACAATATACCTCAGAGAAATGTGATCTCTTGGAATGCTATAGTTGTTGAATATGCACAAAAATGGTTTTCTTGACAAGGCATTAAAAAATTGCAAATTTATGCCTAAAAGAGATGTGGAATTCAATGATTGCAGGATACGCACAAAATGGATATGCTGAGAATGGATGATATTGTTACCCTCCTCATTTTCCTGAGGCATTTTATTCTCACATTATTAAAAAAAATGAGTGTTTTATTTAGTCTGGGTTTGTGTAAGTCTTGGTTTTTGTTTTGTTGCAGTTTTTCTTGAACTGAACCTCTCACTTGAACCTCATCTAAGTTCAAGGTTCAAGTTCAAGCGGATTATGTTGTATCACGACCTTGTTTTTAAAAGAGTTAAAGGTTTTTGTAACAATTGTCATTGAACTTGAACTATTGAACCTTTTTCAAAAAGTTCAAGGTTGGGTTCAAAGTTAAAGTTAAAAGTTCAAGGTTCAGGTTCAAAGTTCAAAGTTCAAAGTTCAAGGTTCGGGTTCAAAGTTCAAAGTTCAAAGTTCAAAGTTCAAAGTTCAAAGTTCAAAGTTCAAGTTCAAAGTTCAAAGTTCAAGGTTCAAAGGTTCAACGCGTAGGAGAATGCAAAAAAAAAGTGATTAATGAAGCATACTATGGGCGATATCTATAATTTTGAACCTTTTGATTGAACCCCATGGTTCAAGGTTCAATGGTTCAACGGTTCAGTCTAATAATCTAATTCTGCACATATATCCGCCAACCAAAATACTGTTGCAAATTTTCAAAATCTAAAAACAACCCACCTAATATTTTGGTCTTAAATGCTCCCAGATTTAATTTTGTGACCATACAAGCTCATATGATATATTCTTTTAATATTTTCTTAGTGTAGCATTGTGGTTGGCAGGGTCAGTTTACAAAGGAAGTACCCTGATTTGTCGAGCTGTTCAGAAATGGTTAATTACCCATTTGTAATTTTAAATATCATAACTACTTGTAAATTTTCATGGCTCCAAGATGCTCAGTTAATCCGAGGTGAATTTAGTAAAAAGTGGTTGCAAGAAAAATTAAACTTTCTTATTTATTTATGTATAATATTTTAAAACATTTTAAGATGTATTTAATATATGTTTGAGAGAATCAATTTCATGGGAATGTGAATTTTATTCCATTTATCAAGAATTGGTTATTGATAACTGAAAGTCTCTTAAAAAAAGGAGGCTATATATATGTAATGAAAAGAAAGAGCTGAGGATTCTTCTTTTTTTTCTGCTGTAAAAAAAAAAGATAGCACCATAGTTTTCTGGACTACATAGTTTTATTTTACAGAGGTGTTGAGTCTGTGAGCCCACATTTTGGCATTGATGGAATGAAGAAGATTTTGTTGATCTATGCATTTGTCAATATTTTCTTTCGATTACAATGAGCTTTGTTTCTCTTGTGATTACCTTTCATTGTCTTTTCTGTTAAATTAAACTATGTATGCATTTAATTCTAAAACTTTGATTTCAAAAATAACTTGTATATTGGAAAGAAATATGTTGTTAGCTCTTTGCTTGGGCATTCTGATCCCCCTTGTCCTTTGAGGCATGAGAGAGACTCGATCAGAGTCCAGAACATTTTGATTATGTTGGAAAGGGTATTGTCGTGGGTGTGGGTAATTAAATAGTGTTTTCTTATCTTCATTCACTTCATTTTAAATCAGTTTTTCACATCTACTTTCATGGGTATGGGTAGATGTTAGTTTTCCTTTATTGCTTTCTGGTTAAAAGAATATTAAAAAAACATACATTTTATCCAACGAAGGGAGTTGTACCTTCATATCAAAAGTCAGAGAGCACTTGCACACACTATTGCAAGTGACTCAATTGTTGGTTCTTTTTTGTCTTTCAATTTGGGCATTTGTGAGTCATTTTTAAAAGGTATTTAAGAAGAACAAATCTATTAACCAACAGATACAAAACAAGGTATAGACATACATCAAGCCATAATCGAAACCAGATTTTTATCAACTGTTGCAGTTGCAAGTGCCCTTGTAGATATGTATGCAAAGTGTGGAAGCATACACATTGCACCTGAATTGTTTGACAAAATGCCATTCAAAATGGGTATTTCATGGAGTACTACGATTGGAGGATATATGCAAAATGGTGTTCTTGATGAGGCTTTAAAGATCTTATAAGGAATGCCTAACAGAGATGAGGTTTCCTGGACTGCTATAAGTGCAGGATATGCTCAAAATGGGTTTACCAAAAAATGCAATTGGCAAGTGTAAAGCCAGATTCAATAACCTTTGCTAGCACCCTCCCTACCGATGATAAAATGGGAGCCTTGGAATAGGGTATGAACATACATCAAAGCATGATGAAGGTAGATTTTTGTTAAGTATTATCGTTGGATATGCTTTGGTAGATGTGTATGTAAAATGTGGAAGCGAAGGTGATTTTTGTTAAATATTATCATTGGAGATGCTTTGGTAGAAATGTATGTAAAATGTGGAAGCACAAACAAGGCATGTGAATTGTTTGACAAAACGCCTCAAAAAGATGTTGTCTCATGGAATGAAATGATCACAATATTTACAAGAAATGGATGCCTTCAAAAGGGTTTAGAAAATTTCAAACAAATGCAATTCGCAGGTAAAGTTGCAAAAGTATTAAGGGGTGACTTTTAGGTTACCATCTATATTAGGAAGCATTTGCCTTCTCATCATCAATTATGGAAAAAAGACACTATCTCAGGAAAATCATTTATCCAGCTATTGTTGTGAGGGGGAGAGAAGAAGCCTGCTTAGACAATATATTGCTTTTGTGCCTTTTCTCTGAACATGTTGAATTTGAGAGCCTCAAAACTTTAAGAGGCAACTAAGAGCTTTAAAAAAATAAGCCTCAACTTCTAATTGTTTGGCATTGTCTTAAAAGGAAAAGGTTGAACCGAAAATTTTCATATTGGATGTATAACTTTTGTTAGGCAGCTTTAAATTGGTTGCTAAAGCCATCTTTCTATGTGGGGTCTCAACTTCTAATTTTTTCACATTGGATTAAGAGGAAAAGGTTGAACCTGAAATTTTTCATATTGGATGCAATAACTTTTGTTAGGAAGCAATAAAGCCATCCCTTTGTATGGGTAATGCTTTGTCGAAGGTTATTGGAGGCAATTCCTAGAATCCAACAAAAATTGAAAATAAGATATACTCATGGTTCAGTTTCATCTGGTTTGCTTTTTAGTTTAGTTGAATATGTGTTCTTGTTACTTTATGGATAACGCCTACATTTCACATTGGTATGGAGTGCTTACATAAGGCTTGATTCAATTGATACTTAAACATAAATGACATGAACATCTTTTCATCTTAAAAATCTTGTTCAAAAGTATAAGGCCCACTTTTAGTTTGAATGTAAACTTAAAAGAGTTGTATGGTAGAAATTTGTTTATATGAGGTGAAGTCTAATCAATTGAGTATCCAATTTATCAACCAAATGAATCATGTAATAGTTTTATTAAATTTTTATCTATTTTGACATGTTACTATGTAGTATTTACAACCTACAACCTAATGCAATGGACTACATGAAATTTTCTCATATATTCTCTTTAAACAAGAGCTTTAGAATAGGGATAGATATCCACCAAAGCATCATTTGAAGCAAATATTTGTCAAATGTGAATCTAAAAGAATCCTGTCACAAATGAGGTAGCATATCTATTCCACACTTATATAAATGGGAAAAATGTGGTTCCTCTATGAATAAACATAAAAACTCCTATTAGACATAGCAACAAATGCTATAAGTTTTAGCACTATTTAGAACCTTATTCATTTAATCATGTACATGTATTTCAAGTAGCTTCTTGTCTCTGTATTCATATATGGAGTATGGGGTAGTCCCATATTACTATAATCCATCAATAGACTAAGAATAGATTATACGTGACTATAAAGGGATCCACTTTTATTTCCATTTTATTAACCTTGAGTCCTCAAGTGTTATTGGTCCAAATGCACGAGGAAATGAACCTAGTTTAAAAGGAAGCCAAATGAAATATAAAATACAAACACCTAATACACCAAAAAGAAATATGCATATTTAGATGTGTGTTAAGCCAAGCTAAAACACATAAATATCTTCATTTTTTTAGAGAAGGCCCTCTAATTTTTTTGGCCATCGCTTAAAAAGATACTAAAATTATTGTTTTAATTATCACATTTTCCATTTTCATGAATTTTAGACTAAATTTCAAACTTGATAGTTGAATGTATTTAGAGACATAATTTTGAATTTTATAATCGTTCAACTTATAAAAAATCCAATTTTGCTAGCGTGTCTTTAAAAATTTTCAATATTATATGTTTTTGTTTTGGAAATCGTAGTAATCTATTTTTATTTTGTATGTTAAAAGTAGGAAATTATTCTCATAGTCTACTTCCATGTGGCTACTACTAATTAGCTTAATTTCATGAGCCTACCAAAGGAAGAGCCTAGTCCCATGTGTCTCGTCGGTGCTTCCATTATTTGGAAGCATGTCTATAGTGGATAATGCTAGCAAAGGTTGTAAAATTTGGCTTTACACATGCCAATATTATTATATTATTATTGACTATCAAAATAGATAAAATATTAATTTGTAATGTCAAACTTTAAGAAATGTTGCATGTAATTACACCCACATTAAGTATCAGTCATAACATTTAATTTACCTTATTAGGGTACTATGTTCTGCAATCTTTTGCAAGTTGCTTGCCTACAAAAACAAGTGAAGAAATTAATTGTGACTTAATCATTGACTCCTATGAGGGTGTTCATAGATGTTTAATTGTACATTTAATTTTAAGAATTTTGTTCGGTGAAACTCAAGGTGTGTCTGAACTAAGGTTCTTGTGTTGTGTGACAATTACTTTTTTTTTATTCATTCATCCTACTATGATATAGATCTGTAATTATACAATATTGTCGTATTTTTGTTTAAAATTAAGTTTATCAAAATTCATTTTTATATGTACAATTTTTTTTTACAACTTTTATTTTTGAAACGTGTTGGCACCACATGTTTTATACTGTGTGCTTGGTCTTTGCAGTAGTTTTATCTACAAATTATTAAAACTCTCTTTTCTTCTAATTAAGGAAGTTGTCCAAAAGGGTTGTTAGATAACAAAAACAAAGTTTTTCGAAATAGAATTTGTTACTCTCTTTTCTTCTAATTAAACATTCAGACATTTAAGGAAGCTGTCCAAAAGGGTTGGTACATAACAAAAGAAAAGTTTTTAGAAATAGAATTTGTTACTCTCTTTTCTTCTAATTAAACATTCAAACATTTAAGGAAGCTGTCCAAAAAGGTTGTTAAAGAACAAAAGAAAAGTTTTTAGAAATCGAATTTGTTTCCTTCTAGTATTATACTTAAGGAACGACTTAGACCTTTTCTTTGGGAATACTGAGGATAATAAGAACTAATAATTTAAGGTAAAAAATCAGTAAAAGATTTATACACAAAGTGGTTATGTAGCAATTTTTTAGAAAAAAAATTAAACATAATTTTTTTTTAAATCATTATAAACTACACAAAAGCAACCATTTTTCAAGCTATATATTTTACTTCTAATAAGAATTATATTACTTTAAAAGAATAACCAGTTGCAAACAACACACAAAAAGAATACATTGAGAATCAAAATGTATTTTTATTTTAATCTCTTTCCAATTAATATAGTTATATTTACTCTTTTCCATCTTACATTACGTTTTTAGACACCCCACCGTTAATAAATTGAATTATAAATACAAATATATAATCAATCCAATATATTATGGAATATTTGCAGCTCCATGACCATAAATTTGAAGATAAAACAATGACGAGTATTAAATATGATTCAAAGTCAAAACCATTATTACATTCTCCATACACAAAATTAGAATTCCCCTTCACCATTTTATGTAATGTTCTGCATATATCATTTGATAATTGCATCGAATATATTTATATATTTATAAATAGAATATAATTAATATTTGATTTTATTATATTGTATGAAATAGAATTTATAATAAATCATTAGCAATTTGTAAAGGTAATTCTGATGTTTACAAAAAATTGTAATAACCCACTTCACTTAATCCAAAAACTCAACTGATTTTTTTTTTTTTTAATATATATAAATATTGATTTCTTATTCTTACTTATTCTTATTTACTTTTTATTCAATCACATACTCAGGTACATCTATCCAAACGAGATAGGCATCCATCCAACCAGGATGGGCATCTAACCATACAGGTTAGGTATCTATCCATACGGGTTAGGCATCTAACCATACGAGTTAGGCATCTGTCCATACGGGACAGGAGGTTTCATCTATCCAATCCAGGATAGGCATCTACCCAAACAGAGTAGGCATCTATTCATAAGAATAGGATATGCTATGGCCAGAGAATTTAGACTCATCGGGACCATTCGGGTCTCGAGCCACTCTCTAAAGACCACACTCCCCTACTAGGAGTGCACCGAGGTTGCCGTCCTTAAGAGTATTAAAATAATTACATAAACAAGCTTGAGTTCCGCCTCATTCGGCCTAAAGCCTCGGGAAGTCAAGCGAATCCATACGAGACTCCTTCTGAGTATGCATTGAATTAATTTTAACCTTTCAATTAGTATTTGCACCATTTGAATAAAAGACCAAGGAGCTTCAAGAACCAACTACTCACCCAAAACCAAATCCTAATCCCCATCCCTGAACACCTGAGTACAAGGGACAACTCCATCCCTAGACTACCTACATACCCGTTTCGGCACGGGATCAAGGTGTAAAGTATATAGTTTTGGTTTCTAACTATGGTTTAATGTAAACTATTTGGTGGGTACACAATCCTTTCTAGGGTCAATGTCCCAGACAGTTTCTCTACGGTTGCTACCCACAATGGTAGCTCTATAGCAAAAAGGCTTATGGTGGCCTTCTGCTTATGTCCTAAAACAACTAAGTCCTATTTCCTATTAAATACATCACCCTTAATCCGTTATCATCCATTGAAATCATCAAGATAAAATAAATTTTAAAGATCTTCACACACATCCAAATGCTAATGGGGTTATCTAAAGTTCAACTGATCCGATGTAAATTCATTTAAAAATAATCTTTTTAGATTATCTATCCAAGGGGGATTACCCGCCCCTTGGATTTTAACTTCCAAATGACCCTTATTTCTCCCCGACGATTTAGAGGGACGATGCCACAAACGTCGTTATTGCAGCTTTATTAGGCATTAAGTGCAGTAGTTCAACACGATGACATTACTCGTAAGTGTGACCCAGAGGCACCATAGATATCGAACGTCGCTAATTTTTGGTTTCAACTCCTCTTGTTTAGTTATCTAACTAGGAATTTAGCTTTGAATTCATGAATCTTAAATGAAGCAATATACCAATACAATTATGAAAAAGAAACTATTACATACAAGGAATTATCGCTTGAATTTAAAAACTAAAGTATGAATTTTATGTAATTGAAAGGAACATAAACAAATCGACTTCTTTGAATAGTATTTCCTCCGAAGGAAAGTTATGATAATTAAAAATTCGAAAACTTGAACTAAATACATGAAATTACTAATTGCTTGGAAACCATGATACTTTCAAAGATAACTTATGAAAATGATTTGAATTACTTGCAAGTTATAATTGTTTTGGACAAACCATTACACAATAAGTGTGAATCCTAGTACTGATTTGCTTTAAAGAAAATTAAATGATTGAATAGCAAGAATTTGGAAATGAATTTTAACACCTGCTTGTTTGAAGTGAAAAGTACTTAATAATAATCCCAACTAATTCTTCCATATGAAGTAATACGAATTTCATCTACAAATGATAACACTGCTTTAAATGTGAATCCTAATACTTGAAAGGTACTAAATTGCTTGAAATAGAATTTAAATTATCAAATAATTATACTTTGGAAATGAATTTAATACTCACTTGTTAAAGGGAAAAGGAAACAACTATTCAACAATAAGCTTCAAATTAACCACATTATTCTTAGTTACTAATTGTTTGAAAAAGAGATCAGACAAGAGTGTAAACACTTGCTAGTTAACGAAGTAAATAATACTAAGTCTCCTAATAAACAATTCTAATCAATAAACTTTTAGTTTCTTTTGAACTAATACCTTTGCAAGATTATAAAGTGATATCTAATTACTCCTTCCACTTGAAGTAACGTTAACTTTATCGTTGGATAAATTCTACAAATAATAACTTTATCTATATCCTTTATTACGAAAGACAAAGATACTAGATTTGGAAATTAATATTTGGATGACTCTTTGACAATATCTATGATTAGATATTATATGAAATTTGATAAGTTATAATGACTCCCAAATCTTAAATATATAAACTTAGGTACATAATCCACACCATATAAATGTATAATATTTTTTTTTTCTTTTACATATATCTTACCTCTAATATTTCTTTTCCATTATATTTATAAAGTCATTATATTTATTTAAATGATATATTCCCTTGCCCACAAAAAATTACTCTTTTTTTTTTTTATTCTCTTTTTTTTAATCTTTAATGAGGAAATAAAGTAATAATAATATTCAATTCTATATATAAATAAATCAATTTCATAATCCCCACCCAATCATCATGATTTTTATTTTTAATGCAACCCTACATTACTTTTTCTTTGTGAAAAGGGGAAACATTTTAAAAGAGAAAAGTTTAAAAGAAAAGGGAATTTATTTATTAAAAAGGCAACTTTATTCTAACATGCCATGTGAGAAAGAATGTTTTTTTCTAATCTTAAAATTTATTTTGAAATTATCCCCACTTCACTCCCCTTAAATTTTATAAGATGAAAATAAATAAAGCCTTTAATCATTTAGTAAAAAAATAAAATAAAATAAAATAAAAAAGAATGTCATTCACAAAAAAGTCCAAGGAAATATTTAAAAAAGAAAAATAGCATTTCCTTAAAAGCCCTAAAAATCCTTAAGGATTTCCTTTACTTCCCCCTTTATTTTTCTTGTGAGAATTAGACAAGAGGCAGCAGCCAGGGTTCTATTGGTATTGATCACCATGACAGGAAGAATTTAGCTATTAAGAGGAGGCTATTTCCACAACATGGGTGCAAGGAAAAAAAAAGTATTGTTGTTTTCTTTGTGAGATTTTTTTTTTATATATAATTCCATTTGCCTTAACATTGTTTCTTTGTGTGTTTTTTTTTAAAAAAATTGGTTTATCATGATTTGCTCACTCAATGTAGATCTATAGCTCGCAAATCCAAAGATTGCACATTTTAGAGGCATGAGGGAGGACAACAGGAAGGAGGAGGGATGGTGCCGCTACAGGAATGACATCAATAGTAGGGTCAGAATAAAATAAAATAAGACTTCAGCCAGAGGACCCTCTTGTAACCTCCAGGAAGGAAAAGAAAGAAAAAGGAATTGGGTTTACTCTTGCATCTTCCTGTGGGTGATCAAAAAATTCCTAAAAGTAAAAGTATGCTTTATTTTTCAAGTAATATACAAATACCCACTTCATTCTTTCACCATTTACTATGTTCATACTAAGAACATATACATTTTTTTTTAATCTAATGTCTGTACTATCAGATGATCAATGCATAATACATTTTATTTAGCATCTATAATGACAGAGTTTTCATTACTGAATGTCACTATGAAATCTTATCCACAAAGATATAAGCATATGTATGTAGGGAACTACTAATGAAAATGTAACTTATTTTATCCTTTTTATTAAAAAAAAATCAATAAACAACTTGAAAGATTTTTCTCTTTATTCAAATTCTTTTCTAATACAGAAAAATAAGTGAAAGACTTGTAGTTCAGAACATGAGATTTTCTCACACATAATAAGTTCATAACTATTACATTAAGAAGTAAGTTTTCAAACCCATCTCATTCTGTATTTTCTATCAGCAATTGTCCATCTTACTACAGTCTTACATCCCTTTCGAAGATACATGACAAAATACTCTAACTATTTTTTTTGTTTTTACGAACATAGTTACATAGCATAGTATTTCCGCTTGACAAGGATATAAACATAGCTTTCTATTTCCTTCCACATACATGAGACCTTTGCCTTACTTTGTTTTCAACATGGCTTTCTTACAACATTTCACAAGGGCTTCTATTGAATTATAGTTTTAATGTAAGCTTTAATGTGTCACTCATATATATATATATATATATATATATATATATATATATATATATATATATATATATATATATATATATATATATATATATATATATATATATATATATATATATATATATATATATATATACTCTCTAATATTTAACTATAATGACGATTAATATTTTGTGTTTTATTATTTTATTTTATTCTACTATATATGTTTTATTAATCTATATTTTGTTTTGGAAACATAAAATAATTGGATTAAATCAAGGGAGATATTCTCATTTGTATACATTTTTTTTTTGGAAGGAACCCTACTAACCTATTAATTCAACATGAAGGCAAAATATACATATTTATTTCATACAGGCATGTAGATTTACTCTATTAAAAGTTGGAACATGGAATGATACATGCATATGTGTTTTTTCTCTATAAAAATCCAAGAGCATGCAATGTATTTCCTTTATCAAAATCTGAAAACAATGAAAGAGATTTCTTGAAGAGAGATGAGAATGCAATTTCCTATATTAATTAACCCACCCTCTTTCTGATTTAAATAAAATATCAAAACCTACATAAAGTTATTTCAAATAATAAGCTTGCAAATAAAAAGTAATCCTCCCGTTCTTTTCTCTACAAAAAAAAAAGAACATGCAAGTAAGTAGGGAAGGAGGAACCTGAATTTGTAATCAAATGAAGACTTTGTTGTTGATCACCTTCTCTTTTCCCAGCTATCCTTCTTCAATCCTTTCCTTGTAGACTGGTAAGGATTCTCCAAAACCTCTAAAATCCTGCAATACTTCTACGAAATTTCTCCTACAACTATCATGATATTGAAACCAATTTCTTAAGAAATCAAAGACTATTTTATCCCCCCCCCAAAAAAGAATGAACTTCCCCATTTCGAAAATCTAGTAGTCAATATATAGAAAAAGAGAAGTATTTCCCACTACCAAAGAATTAATTGATTTCCATATTCTTTTTCCCAAAATAATTCCATGCAAAAGTGGGGGTTACATGCATATTAAATTTGAATTTTCAATTCATTCATGCAAGACACATTCCTTACAACTTGTCATAGTGGCGGTTACATTCGACCATGCATTTGAAATTTGAATTTGAAATTCGTTTCTAGAATCTTCTTAGTTCTCCTACACCATGTGTTCAATTAGAATATTGAGAAAATAAATAATTTCCAAATAATTTTATGACCTCATGTGTCTCACGACATATTAATTCTTCTTTTTAAAATAAGTCCATCCTTATTCAATTTTTCATCTCTAACTAACATTACTCATAAGATTAATAATAATAATAATAACAATAGCTAGTCCTATCAAGAGGGTTATGACAAAAATAATTTCCTTAACGCAAATTTAAGTTAATAAAGTAAATATATTTTGTAAGTAATTATTAGATGTAGGTAAATGTAAATCTTAAATTAATTTGTAGTAATATTTAGGTAGATTTTGATGTTGAAGCAATGTGATAAATGTGAAAAGGTGTTTTAATAATATTACATGTATTTTTAATAATTTTGGATTGAGATTTTAGGTTAATGAAATTAATTTTATCACTCTTCTTTCTTAGTTGTCAATAGTGTAAGAGTACTTTATTATCTATTCTTCTCTAAATTGTAAGTTTTCTCTCTCTCATCATGGATTACCTTCTTGTCAAACTACCACAATGATCTTAAGAGAAAATAAAATACATCAATAGGCATGATATCTTAGAACAAATCTTATGATTTTGTTTTTGCAAGATATAGAGATACTCATGTATAGAAATGATAAAGTAGTTCTAGACTAAGAGTTTTGAAATTAGATAAACAAAGGTATGGAGAAGATTTAAAACAATGGAAGGATATCACCGTTGTTCCCATACAACATTGACATAAGCCCTTAAAGTTAATACTCAACTTAGGGACTGGAAGAGAAAACTTAAAAAAAGACATGGAAGCAATCCAATAGCGAGATAACAAGAATATTGTATCAGAGATTCTTGAATGCAATAATTATGATAACATTTGCTTTGGTTACACAAATTTCAACCTTTCTTAGTAATTAAATTCTATTTGAATCTAGATTCCCTTGGCAAAATTTAGAACTTCGAGTAAGATATAACCATTTTGATTGCAAATTTTAAATCTCTAAGTGTAATTTAATGTACATTTTAATTCCGCGTCAAAATTTCTTTTACAGAGTTTACAACTTTACATATAGCATAACACATATTTTGATCTATCATGTTTTTGAATGCTTCTAAATAAAATTTCTAATTTAGTATCAAAGATAATATAAGTTCTGTCCAAGTAGAATGCAATGTGATCAAACATAGATACCTTTGGTATAGCCCTTGAATTAGAATGAAAATAACATTTCTTTTTATGTTTTTTTTTTAATAATATATTATGTGCATATACATTAGGTATATAATATTTTCTACATTAATAAAGAAAATTTATACATTATGCAATTCTATAACCTACAAAATATTATTCAAAGTGTATAATACTATGGTTTTACATTGGACCTCCTTTGGATACAAGTGCTAATAGCCTATATATTACTATTAGCATAACCATTACACCTCTAGTATAGATTTTTTATTTAAGAATTAGCCGATTTAATTTGCTTCATTTAACTAACTTCCTTCTGGTTTCTTAATTTGTCTTCAAACTGCCTATTTTTTCTCACAGCAGCAACGCAGCATCTGTAGGGAGATTGATTTCGCAAATTTTGCTGCGGACTCTACCCTTTTTTTTCATTGGCGTAGTTTTGTTTGGAAAATCAGATTTCGTTTACTGTGTACAGATTGAAGGAGCAGCTGTAGTGAATTTGGTTTTGGTTCGTCTCATTTAAAAAAATTCTGCTGTGGTGGGTTTCGTAAATTCTTCTGCAAACTCTGCCCATTATTTTCATCCTCGTCGTTAACAACACGACGCAATTTGTGCACAATCTTGAGGTAAGTCACTTGCCATGGTTTAAGTGAATTTTATATTTTGAAATCTTTACGCGACAGGACCATTTCTCTGGTTGTCTTTAGTTTCATTCTAAAACAATTCTGTCGTTATTTCTCGGGAAAGTTGTCTCTCACTAGGAAAAAAACAACTTTTAGGCATTTGTAACATTCCTCGGTCCACGTCCGAAAACAAATATTAACTCACAACTAATATTATCGTTTAAAGGGCTTGATATTTTCAGATGCTTAATTGAGTGTTCAAAACTTGGGCGCATCGACATTTCGTTTCCCTCTGTTTTTTAGGGTTTGTAATCCTATGGTTTGAAATTCTATGATTTAATTTTTTTTGGATTTTGATCATGGGGTTTAAATTTTTTAGGATTTTACTAATGTGGCACTTTTCTTCTATTTTCTTTTAAATGTGATGGCAAATGAAATCTGAAAACCTAGGATTTTGGGTGGAAATATTGTAGGATTATCACGGCTCTTGGCGTGAATGTGTACTCTTGGCGTGAGTTTCCTCAATTACTGCTTTTCAATTTACCCATAGAGCTCATGCCTGCCCTAAATCCTGCTACAGCCAATCCAGCTAGGGTTCAAATTGTTATCAGGAAATACCCCTCGGTGTTGTTCCACTTAATTTGGTGAATAATGTTGCGGAGGCCCTTTTGTTTGGGATCCAATCTGTCTTTGCCCTGCGACGGATAAGGTTCTAAACCAATATTAAAAAAAGGATTTAGCAATTTATATTGTTTTGAAGATTTGTTATTTTTTTGCTGTTTTTGGGTTATGTAATATGAATCAACCCCTATCTTTGCCTATCAATTGAATGAGTGTTGTAGATAAAATTTGCTATGATCGTATTCAGCATCAAGGAGGTCCCAATGATGTTGTAGTCCATGGGGTACAATCTTTAGAAGCTTCTTAATGTGTGATTGCCAATAGGAGACGATTATTTCAAAGGGTTGAAAATTGTAGCTAGCTCGGATACCTGACTATTGAATTTTAATGTTGTCAATGACAATTAAAATTCCTATGTATTATCTCTCATGCAATCTGAATCATTTAGGGCTGGACCCAAACACATGTAACGTGAAGGCAAATGATGTAACTTAGGGCTGGGCCCAAACACATGTAACGTGAAGGCAAATGATGCAACTTAGGGCTGGGCTCAAATACATGTAACGTGTAGGCAAATAATGTAACTTATAAATAGCAATGTAATATAAACAAATTAATATGCATGCCGACTTTGGTGATTGGCGCCAAAGGATGGATAGATATAAAACAAACATCAAATGAAGTCATTATTCATCATCTTATGCGAATGTTATCTGCTCTCCAAACAACGATCTCTCCTTCACTTATGCGAACTTGTCCAAGTCTATTGTGCGAATTCATTAAGGCTGATTGTGTGGCGAAGTTGTCAAGATCATCATTCGAGTTTTATGAAGACTCTTCTTGTGCGAATCTGATCAAGTCTTCCTTAGCCATTTGCTGCTGATCTTCCTTAGCCATCTACTGATGATAAGGGCTGCAATCTTCATTGTTGTGTAAAGAAAGATTGTGATCTGCTAACTCACTGATTGGAGAACAATTTGAGATAAGTTCACTGCCTTGTAATTGCCTACATTTGAGATAATACATATTGAATTTTGAGGCTGGGTTTTTCACCTCCAAGAGGGAGGTTTTCCCAGGGTATTGGTGTATTCTTGTCTTGTGTTTTCATTGTTTATTTACAGTCTGTTATAATCTGATTGCTTAAAATTAACATGATTACAGTCTGTTATAATTTGATTGCTTAAAGTTAACATGGTATCAGAGCTTTATGTTCATTCTAAATAGTCAGATTATTAGTTGTCCTTCACTTTCAGTTTGCTGTTTTAGTTTTGCAAGATGGTTACAGGTCTGAAAGTAGAGGACAGACTTGAAGGTGCCCTCAATTTTACATCATGGAAGGTTCGTGTCCTCCTTGCTCTTGATGAATTAGAGCTGTTACAGTTTGTGGAAGACAAGGATCTGACTGAACCTTTGGATCCGAAAGAACTGAAGCAATTCAGGAAAAATGCTCTCAAGGCAAAGAAGTTCCTTATTGATTCCGCAAAGGATCATCTTGTTCCAGTTATCTCCAAATTGAAGTCAGCCCGAGAGATGTTTAAACATCTAGAACGGATGTATGAGATCAACAACATCAGCCGAGTACTTACATTGAGGCAGCAACTTCTTCAAGTCAAAATGAGCAAAGGAGATTCAGTCATGTCCTTCTTCATGAAGATTTCAAAATCAAAGGACCAACTCAGCGCCATTGGAAGCGAAGTTGTAGACAAAGATATTGTCAGGATTGCTTTGAATGGTCTTCTTGACTCTTGAGATCCATTTATTCAAAGCATAAGTGGAAGAGCTGAATTTCCTTCCTTCGATCGCCTCCGATCAGATTGCATTCAAGAGGAGTCATGCCTTGCTGCCAGAGGAATGCATAAAGGCTCTCATGGAGGAGATCAACATGTGCTTGCATCTCAACATGTCAAAAGAAAGGGAGGCCATTGGAAGAAGAACAACTTCAAAAGAGATAGAGACTTCAGACCTCCTGCTTATGATTCAAGGAAGAAGCCAAGGGATCTTTTACGTGTCCGTTGCTTCAAATGCGACAAGTTTGGACACTATGCTAAAGAATGTCAGAATCCGCCCATGCAAGGAGAGGCCAACCTGAATGAAGTTGCAAATTTAGAGGAGAATGAAGGCTACCTCTTCATTTCTGCCTTGTCCAGCAATGTGCCAACCGATAGCAACACTTGGTTGATAGACAGTGGTGCATCTAGACACATCACGGGATATCGAGAGCATCTCTCAAACTTGATGGAGAAAGAGTCCAACCTTCATGTGGTAATTGGTGATGATGCCCAATATTCGGTAAGAGGTTTTGGTAACACTTCTTTAAATTTGGAATATGGCATGTCCTTGCATCTTAGTGATATTTTATTTGTTCTTGGAATTAAGAGGAATTTAATTTTTATTTTTGCCCTAGAAGATAAAGGTTATCAAATAGCATTTTCTGAAGGTAAAGTACTTGCATGGCCTAAGAAATCTAGTATTAAATTTGCTCGTGTTATTGGAAATAGATATGATAGTTTGTATAAGCTTTCAGCTAACCCCATTCGAGCACTCATTCACAAAGCTTTTGAATCTAGCGAGCTATGGCATAGAAGGCTCGGCCATCTTCACTATTAGGCACTTCCCTCACTTGAAAAAATGGTTAAAGGTATGCCTAAAGTTAGTCAATTTCTGCCTAAAGTTAGTCAATTTCATGATGATACTTGCAAAGGTTGTGCATTAGGTAAAGTCCATTTCATAAAAGTGAAAGTAGAGCTAAGGAAAAATTAGCACTTGTTCATTCTGATCTATGTGGACCCATGTCTGTTCCTTCACCTAGCGGATTTCTATACTATGTTACATTTATAGATTATTTTTCTAGAAAGACTTGGATTTACTTTCTAAAATCTAAAGAATTTGATGAAGTGTTAAGTAGGTTTAAAGAATTTAAAGCCCTAGCTGAAATTGTCTGGTAAAATGATTAAAGTGTTAAGATCTGACAATGGACATGAATACACCTCAAGTGGCTTCAATGACTTTTGTGTAGAGACAGGAATTAAGAGGGAGTTCTGCATCCCCTACAACCCTCAGCAAAATGGTGTAGCTGAACGAAAGAATAGAGCCATTGTTGAAGCAGCCAAACCTATGATTCACGATCAAGACCTACAGACCTTCTTATGGGTTGAAGCATCCAAGACTGCAGTGTACATTCATAATAGATGCCCTCACCGTGTCCTGAAGAACATAACTCCCGAGGAAGCTTTCATTGGAGTCAAACCAGATACCAGCCACCTAAGGATCTTTGGAAGTCCTGTCTATGTTCATGTGCCAAAGGAAAAGAGGACTAAGTTAGAGCTTTCCGGGAGGAAGGGTATCCTTGTTGGATATAGTGAATCTTCCAAGGCATTTCGCATCTACATTCCCGATCAAAGGTATATTGAGGTAAGTAGGGATGTCACCTTTGAAGAAAATATTGCTTTCAAGAAATCTAAAGGTTCTCTTATTGATAATGATAAAGAAGTTAATGATAATCAAAATATGGATATTGATACTAACCCTGAGATTCAGAGGGAGTCTATTGAGCCTCCCGAACCTATTGAGCATGATGATTCTCCCGAGCCTCTGGTTCCAATCGATGGACCTAGAGATATTGCAATTAGCAAAAAAAGACCACTTTGGGTTAGGAGCACAATTCAAGATGCAGAAAAGTTTGCAGCTCTTAGTGGCACTTTCAGAGAAAGTAAGAGACCTCAGAAGTTCTCCAACTATGTTGCAATGATTTGCAACATCATTGAGGCTGAACCATCCAACATAAAAGAAGCTATGAACCAGCAAGCATGGAAATTAGCTATGGACGAAGAGTATCAATCCATCATCAAGAATTATGTCTAGGATATTGTGCTTAGACCTAAAGATAAGTCTATTGTTTCTTCCAAATGGTTGTTTAAAATTAAACAGGCTGCTGATGGTAGTATAGAGAAATATAAAGCTAGATTTGTAGCTCGTGGTTTTTCTCAAAAATAAGGCATAGATTATGAAGAATCATTTGCTCTTGTTGCTAGATATACTTCCATTAGAACTATTATAGCTATTGCTGCAGCCAAAGGTTGGAAGTTACATCAGATGGATGTAAAGACTGTTTTTCTTAATGGTGTTATTGAGGAAGAAGTCTATATTGAACAACCTGAAGGTTATGAGATTCATAATAGAGAAACTCACGTGTGCAGACTGAAGAAAACTCTCTACGGCCTCAAGCAAGCTCCTCGAGCTTGGTATGAAAGAATTGATAAGTACTTGGTTAGTTTAGGGTTTTGTAAGAATGATGTCGATCCTAACATTTACTTTAAAGTATTTAATGGTGAAATGCTAATTCTGGTTTTATATGTGGATAATTTATTCCTAATTGGTGAAGATAGTCTCATTATTAGGTGTAAGAAAGAATTAGCTACTGAATTTGAAATGAAGGATCTAGGTCTAATGCATTACTTTCTAGGGTTAGAAGTGTGGCAAAGACGTAATGAAATTATTCTAAGTCAAGGAAAATATACTATTGATATATTGAAAAGATTTGGTATGATGGATTGTAAATCTATGTCTACTCCTATGGAAACTAACTTAAAGAAGTTGAGTATTTCTGCAGCTAATTCTGATTTTATAGATCCTTCAGAGTACAAGCAGTTGATTGGATCCTTGATGTATCTAGTTAACATTAGACCAGATATTTGCCATGCAGTGAGTGCACTTAGCCAATTCATGAACCAGTCAAAGCATGTTCACTTGGTGGCAACCAAGCACATCCTGAGATACTTGCGTGGAATAGTTGGCTATGGGCTGAAGTATCCAATCAACACAGTGATCAATTTGGAAGGTTACTCTGATTCTGATTGGGCTAGAAGTGTTATTGACAGGAAAAACACTTCAGGAATTTGTTTCAGCTTGGGTTCCGCTATGATCTCTTGGGCGAGTAGGAAACAGTCCTCAGTTGCATTGAGTACTGGAGAAGCTGAATGCATTGCTTCAAGTGTGGCAACCAGAGAAGCAACTTGTCTTCGCAAACTTCTTGCTGAGTTGTTTGGACAACCTTGGGAATCCACTGTTATTTATTGTGATAATCAGAGTTGTATTAAAATGTCTAATAATCCCGTGTTTCATGACAGGTCAAAACACGTGGAAACTCATTATCACTATGTTCGTGATATGGCACAAAGAGGTGCCATCCAGTTGAAACATATCAGCACTGATAAACAGGTTTCAGATGTTCTCACCAAGCCTCTAGCTTGAGTGAAGTTTGAGTACTTCAGAGAGAAGCTTGGAATTGTGGAGAACACAACATTGATTGAGAGGGAGTCTCAATCTTAGTGATGCAATTTAGTTTTCATCTTCCACCCTCTGCGGGCAATGCAAGGTGACATTGTATCCTTCTCTGGGAGAAGGTTGAGGAGTTTGCATCTTCCACCCTCTGCGGGCAATGAAAGGTGGATCCATCCTCTGCGGGCAATGCAAGATGGACATCATGAAATGAGTTCATGATATTTATGTGTTCTATTGTAGGTATACGATATGGAGCTTATACATTCATCCTTGTGGGCATTGCAAGATGAAGGTCATGAATGGATCATGACAAGTGGCAGCTATCCTCCCTAGCTAAGAGGGAGTGTTGTAAATTGTAGCTAGCTCGGATACCTGACTATTGAATTTTAATGTTGTCAATGACAATTAAAATTCCTATGTATTATCTCTCATGCAATCCGAACCATTTAGGGCTGGACTCAAACACATGTAACGTGAAGGCAAATGATGTAACTTAGGGCTGGGCCCAAACACATGTAACATGAAGGCAAATGATGTAACTTAGGGCTGGGCTCAAATACATGTAACGTGTAGGCAAATAATGTAACTTACAAATAGCAATGTAATATAAACAAATTAATATGCAAGCCGACTTGGGTGATTGGCGCCAAAGGATGGATATAAAACAAACATCAAATGAAGTCATTATTCATCATCTTATGTGAATGTTATCTTCTCTCCTAACAGCGATCTCTCCTTCACTTATGCGAACTTGTCCAAGTCTATTGTGCGAATTCATTAAGGCTGCTTGTGTGGCGAAGTTGTCAAGATCATCATGCGAGTTTTATGAAGACTCTTCTTGTGCGAATCTGATCAAGTCTTCCTTAGCCATCTGTTGCTGATCTTCCTTAGCCATCTACTGTTGATAAGGGCTGCAATCTTCATTGTTGTGTAAAGAAAGATTGTGATCTGCTAACTTGCTGATAGGACAGCAATTTGAGATAAGTTCATTGCCTTGTAATTGCCTACATTTGAGATAATACATATTGAATTTTGAGGCTGGGTTTTTCACCTCCAAGAGGGAGGTTTTCCCAGGGTTTTGGTGTGTTCTTGTCTTGTGTTTTCATTGTCTATTTATAGTCTATTATAATATGGTTGCTTAAAATTAACATGATTATAGTCTGTTATAATTTGATTGCTTAAAATTAACACAGTTCACATATCTCACCTATCTATGAAGTTAGCTTTTATGTTTTTCACTTGCTTCGGATGTTCACAGCATTTGGTTATGTTGTTATCCTTATTGACATTTTAAAATTAGATCTGGTTACTTTTTGATGTTTATCAGAAATTTTTATACTACATAATAAAGACAAAGCGCAAATCTGAGTATCTGATTTACTGGAAAAGTATAGTAAACATTAGAGTCAGGCTAGAGATGGAACATACAAATGCAATAATGTCTGCAGATTATTGAACCTCAAGCTTTTAAAATAAGATATGCAGACTAACACACCTGCCCCAGCAATGCAAGCATAAAATTTGAACCCCCTCATGAAATTCAAGTCATTTGAGACAATCGTTAAATGCCAACATTTTGATGTTATGTATTAAGTGGTGTTTTTGTAGTGTATCAAATTATGTAATAATGTGTTGGCATTTCTGCATAGTTTCAAGTCAATCTTCATTGGTTCATATTATATTATTATTTTCAAATCTAGATGATCTGTGCTCAACTAAATAATGATAGCCAACTTTTACACATAAGTTTAGATTAAATCATATGCATACAAAATCATTGTTCTAATGCAGCATTGCAGCTATAAGTACATCAGTGTTTGATTCTTAATTTCTCAAAAGCCTAAGCATGTAGAATTTATGAAATGAAAAAATTGTACCATGCCACTTAATTAGAAATTAAATGACAGTCAAGAGAGAGAAGAATAAAGAACATTATATTTACCCTACAAACCCTCTGAAGAGAGAAAAAGACAGACTCTGGCAGTGGCAATTGCCTACTACCTATACTATGTAGGAAATTGTCATATTAAATGAGTGTACAAATGATTGGATACAATCTGCCCCTTTTTCTATTCAACAGGACTTTGGCTATGGATGCAATCCATCCCTTGCTCCATTAGCTGTCTATCTCTATTGTTTGCCTATGCTTCCATGGTACTTTCCTTTTGCCTCTCACCTCTTGGAAATACAACATAATTGTTCTCCTTAATTCTTAAAGAAGAAGATAGAACATGCAGTTTGTTCCCTCCTCCATCCTTCCAGGAAGATACAACATAAATTGTTCTCTCATGCCCATTTCGCAAACCGATACAACTTATTTATAGATTCCCATGCACAGCAGAGTTCTCCCAGGCTCAAGAAGAAATTCCATCAACACAGGAAGTTGTCTTCACAGAGCTGATGCACTTGCAGATTGGAACATAAGTAATTTATCTCTTTGTGAGTGGATTAGAGTGTGCTGTAAGAGGGCACTGTGTGGAAATTGAGAATTGGTGATTATGAATTTTACATACAATCTTCTGTTTGGTAGTTCTCCAAAGAAACTCTGGGAGTTCAAGAAGATTAAAATCCTGGATATGAGAGGCAGCAGTTTGTATGGTGAGATTGAACCTAGCATAAGTCTTTGAGATATTTGTGAGCTTTCTTTAGACAGCAATGTTCGGTCAGGGAGACTGGTAAGTTATCTGGGATTGCTTTCTTGTTTGAAGATGCTGGAGCTGGGATCAAATTTTTTTAGGGAAAGCATTCTTGTAGTTCTTGTAACTATCTGAGCTACAGTGCATTGACTTTGGTAGGCAATAATTTCTCTGAATCCATTCTATCGCTGCTCAGCAACTTGGAAAACTTTGTCTTTCTTAATCTGGGTCACAAAAAAGTGTAGACTAAAATGAAAAGAGGTAGACATCTGATGCTATTCTCTACTGTAAAGTACCATGCAGCCTTATAATTGTTCATACAACCTTTTTCAAAGGTATGATTTCATGTTGTATCTTCTCTTAATTCAAGTTCTTTGATTTACCAGATTTCTACTTTACTCCTTAACTCCCAAAACTTTGTTACAAGTATTAGATGTGACTATAGTCCACCAGTTATACAACCAGGGCCTTAAAATGTATTCTCTAATTGTAATCAAAGGACTTTTGTTCTTCATTCAATTGAATAATCTCAAAGAGAAACATGACCAAGTGATTTATTGGACACCTACATGACTAAGAATAGCAGCAAATTATTGTGGGTGAAGCCACAACATTTTTTGGAAATCAAGATGGGACGAAGAAGATCTTGTTGGGAGGGTCAAAGTTCGACAGAATTCTGAGTTTGTTCATGATATAATTTTGTTTAAGTGTAAAACTGTAGAGTCTCTTAGAGGGGCTAGCGCTGTTTTTTTTGTTCTAATTTCTCTCATTGACCGGTTGAATAGGCCCCCCATGGTTTTAAGTTGTGACTTTAAGTCCTTTAAATCATCATGATTACCGGCCCCTTGCGCTAGGTTCCCATTCGCCTAATTATTTAGACCGGATATATTCTTTTGTCCTAGGCAATGAGCCCCTTTACCCCTCAATGTTTACAACTAAGTCTCCACGTGCATTTTAAATTCACTTAAAGTGCAAGTTGCACCCCGCAGCTCCACAAGGTTTGACTTTGGTGAACCTTTTTGGTGCGGGATAGCGGGCAAGAATAAGTGTATTGAAAGCGGTTAAGGCTTAGGACCTCGTGGTTCTGCAAGCTTGTTACTAGGTACTCCAGGTTTGTTGATTTTATAGCTGGGTGTGACACACTAGAGAAAGTTCAAGATCATATGAAGAACATATATAATGTGGAAAGTGGAAGACTAAGAAACTTTGATCTTGAAGGATATATGAAGTGTTTGAGTACTACAAGATTAAAAAGGAGACCTGTTGTGACCTTTTCAGTCACCGCCCCATTGTAAATGGGGACCCCCTCTTTTACTTAGGTGTCTAGTTGTTTTATAAGGTTTTGTTGATTTGGTAGTAAATATTGATTTTCAAAAGCAATTCAATTTCAGAACTGTGCACTCCAAGCTAGCTTAGATGAAGGGTAGAAGCGATTGTGCAATATTGACAATTTTGTCAAATGTTGTCAATTTTAAAGTTGTCAAAATTGTCACGTTTCAAGGTTGTTAGGAAAGAGGTCAAGGTGAGCGAAATGAGAAACTTCCTTCTAGGGGTCGTTTTTCCACCTTTTGGAGAGTAGAGGAAACCTAGTGTTAAGTGATAGAGTTTGTTTCAAGGCTTTTGAAAATTCGAAATTTCCTTCTACCTATCAAATTTCCAATCCTAGAAATTGAGTGCTAAGTGAATGAGAAGTTGGAAATTTTCCTTGTGGAGATTGATTATCCACTCAAAAAGAAAAATTTTAAGGCAAAATTTGGTGGAAATCAAAATCTTCCTTTTGCTAGTCGATTTTCCACCCTTGGCAAATGGAGCGAGTTATCAAGAAGGAAAGGGAAGTGAGGGTGAAAATCTTCTTTCTAGGGGTCGATTTTCCACTCTAGGCAATAATTTGCTAGTGAATTGGAAAAGAAGTTTCAAAAACAGAGAAATTAAAATCTTCCTTCTACCTTCCAAATTTCCACTCTTCCTTCTAAGGGTCGATTTTCCACTCTCAAGCAAATGGTGAACAAAATGCAGTTAAATTTGGAACAAAGAAGGTCAAAAAAAAGGAAATCAAATCTTCCTTCTCCATGTCGATTTTCCACTCTTCCTTCTACATGGCGAATTTCCGCCCTTGCTCTAAGTTGAACGATGAAAAGAAGAAAGTGAAATTTTAAGGCAATAAAAAATGGAATCTTTCTTGTGGAGTTCGAATTTTCACTCTTCCTTCTAAATCAAGCCTTGAGTGAGATTTTGAGGAAAGAAAATCTTCCTTCTTCCTTGTGTTTTTCCACTCTTCCTTGTAGGGTGTGAATTTTCACTCCAATTTTTGAAGAAATTTTCAAGAGCAAACCTTCCTTGTGCGTTGTGAATTTCCACTCCTTCCTTCTAGGTTGCGTTTTTCCACTTCTCATTTTGGGTGAATAAAAGATAGATCTTGAGAGAGCAAAACCTTCTTTCTAGGATGCGATTTTCCACTCCTTCCCTCTTCAAGTCGAATTTCCACCCTTCAATTGCAATTGAAAACTTGAAGCACTTCACATTAATTGATATTTAATTGCAAAATTGCATGGAGGATGAAGGATGCCGACTTCACAAGAAAGAATTTGAATTTTATTTGCAAAACAAAAAATATGTATAGGCAAAAGTCGGCTTTGTAAGGAAAAGAATGGGTGTAACTTCTTATGGCAATCACTATAAAATAAAGGAAGAGCATTATTCATTCAAAACAAATTTAAATCTACTAAACAAATTCACATCAAGAGAAGCATTTCAAATTCGCATTAAAGAAGGTCTTCTAAATTCGCAGTCAGCCAGCAAAAAGAATTCAAAATTCAAACAATTTTTAAAACATTTAAAGGTGAATTTTAAAGCAAAATCGAATTTTTGAAAAGAAGGAAAGAAGCCTGATCGAATGCCAATGCCTAAGTCGTTTCTTGTCAAAGAAGAGCAATTGAATTTTAAGGCACACTTGCAGCATTCAGATTTACGATTAAACTTTGTCAAGTATGGAATGCTAGACTCCATATTCAAATATTGTAAAATTCATGATTCAACTCCTAGAATTATCATTTAAAAAGTTCAATTCTGATTTTAGGATTTAAATAGAAGATTTGTAAGCAGAAATCAGAACTTAAATAATTCTTCAATTGTTCGTCCAGGTTGTCACTGATTATCCTTGCCCAAGCCACGATCTTTATTGCATCCATCCCTTCCTCGATGAAGTAAAACATCCATGGCTTTAAGATGATTGCCTGTGGACATCCCATGACTCGACTCATAAGCATCATGAGGTCACTGTACTCTTGCTTGAAGTCCATCTTGGTAAGTTGCTTAGGCATTTTGGAATGATGGAGCTTTGGCTTCTACATCCATTTATGGTTGATGATACCCGTTCATTCATCCACTTTGGAATCATAGAGCCTCGCTGCCCTCTCTTTTGTATTGTATACCATGGAATGGTATATGGGAATTCCAAAAGCTTCAGCAATTGCTTCAGCTATGAGATTTGCCAACAACTTGCCATCAGTAGCTACAATTGATTATCACTTGGAGTTGTAATATTTTGCACATTCAATGATTAACTCTGGGTACAGTATGGCAGGAGGGAAACCAACTGCTGCCACAATTCCACTTCGAGTTATCTTCTTGGCTAAGGCAGACGGAGGATGTCCTTCATGACTAAACATTCTTTTCCTGAATTCGTCCAAATTGAAGGTCCCCAGGTTGGTGTCATTGACTTCCTTCCACTTTGATATGATTTGTGATTCTGGGAGAAATCCCTTGAGTTCATTCTTGTCATCTTGGATTCTGCCATCTAACTTCTTGCAAAATAAAATAACTA